>NW_024543088.1:30640000-31005000 GCF_018167655.1 Microtus oregoni | reverse complement strand
CCCTGTCTCGAAAAACCAAAAAAAAAAAAAAAGGATCCTATCTGCCGGTTTCGTGTAGCGACAGGGGCCTCTCTGCTTCTCAAGCAACCACTCTCCCGGAAGTGCCTCTTCCTGACATCCTATCGCCACCCCACAGTTAAGTCTGCCTTGGTTGAAATGAAGCCCCGCTGTACTCAGGTCATTAGGATTCTCATCTCCCTTCTCCTATGACAGGCATCAAGAGGACGAATTGTCTCTTGAGAAAAAGCCCCAATTAAAGACGCTCATTAAAGCTCTGTGATTCTTGTGCTTTCTTCAAATGCTCAGCAAAAATGAATCACTTTCTGCTGACCTGAAACCTGGCCAAAGAGGACTTGGCCCAGACAAGGTGTGGGCTGGCTGCCAGAACCATGTGGGATGCCCACAGCAGTTTCCCCGTCAAATGCCAGGCTCTCCCCGCTGCCCCTCCAGCTGGTGGTCAGATGCTGGTGGATGCCAAGGTAAGGAGCCCTGAACAGAAATGCACAGTTCACTCGCGATCGAAGGGATGACAACGAATTACAGGGAGTGAGTTCGATTCTGTCCGGTCAGGCCCTAATTGGTTTCACCCGCTAATCCTGGCTTTCTGAGTGTGAGACACAAAGCAAGTCAGTGAAACTGGCAAAAAACAGAAAGTTTAAATCAGAACCCCAAGGTAACTGTAAAATTTTCAGTGTCAGGCGACAGATCTCAGGAGCCCAGTCCCTCCGAGCCCCACTACTGCGGATACCACCATCATGATTGGATAATGTCTACAATGTATTTACCCTAACAGGTGATGCTCTGCAGATAAGTGCTGTGTGTTAATTCATGGCTCATTACTATGTGGTAAATCATTTAATCCCGTTAAAACCCTTTGATGGGTTCTAATCACATCCTATTTTGCAGAAAAGGGAAATGAAATTTAAAGAGAGTAAGATAACTTGTTGATAAAGATAAGGCCAGCCAGGAAACGACAGATTAAAGACTCCTGTGTCATCGATTACTTTGGCTCCACAACAAATGCTCAGTTATTGAAGCACTAAAGTGAGGCTCGGCCTCCTCCTCGGCTTCCTTCTGCCCCAAGAACTTGGCTTCTTCTGATCCTGGGCACATCGTTTCATCTCCTTCAAACTGCCTCACTGTTTCTTCTGGGTCTGAGGTTTTAACCCACTGAAAGATCAGAGTAGAAAAACAAACAAACAAACAAGAAAGATGAGAGGATATGTTTTCTACGGCTCATTGGGAAATCACCAATCTCCATGCGCATTGATCTCCATGCAGTCACCATTAGCATTTTCATGTAGAAATGAGTATGTTGCCTTATTAAGTCATTTTAAATTACTGTCTATTATCACTTGATCATCTTTTATTATTATGACCTGCGTCTCCATCAGATTTGAAGAAGACCAGAACACGGATCACACTTTGAATTACTCTCAGCCCCGGCCACATGCCTGTACCAATTGATAAGTGTTAATTAAACTTGATACAGCCTCTCCCTCAGCTTCAGCAGAAACTCTCCTCTGCATTAGGCAATGTCTACCCAGCCCTATAAGCTTCTTTGGAAACTGTAGGGATACAACTGCCAGCCAGAGTCTGGTAGCCCCTCTGAAAACCACACAACTCTGAGGGGGCTCACAGAACGGACACAAGACACCCTGACCTACACCCACGCTCCTCTGTCAGCCTGGGAGACGCACAAGCCAAAGTCTCACCATGTCTGCACAGTTCCTAGTTTCTCACAAGGTCAGAACAAGCTTTCCTGGCAATGCTGGCAGAGAGAAAACATCCAGCAAATGTGAACAGGCTGGCACTAGGCACCTGGCCCACTTAAATCAGCTGTGGAACTCAGCTTCCCATTCTATATGCCAGCCAATCCTGAGGGAAGGAAATGACTGAGTCTCCTCTCCAAAATCTGATCTGTGCTCGCCATGTTCCTGGCGGTCATCTGTTACACTATCTGCCCGTGGCACCTGCAGCTCCCACAGCCAAAGTCAGAAGTTGTTGAGACCTTGGCAAATCCTGGAACACAGTGGTAATGCCAAGAGCTAAGGAGGTGATGAGCCGTCCAAATTACCATGTCAACTTCACTTGGAGGTTTCAGTGTTGGAAGGACAGATGAAAGTGATTCCCGGCACATTGCATTTTACAGATGCCAATGGAGGGGGAGCGCTAGCGCACTGTGAGGAGCTCAGCAAGTTTGCAGAGGTGTGGACTGATGTCCCTGCACTGCTTATGCAAAGCTGACTTGCTGATGACCAGAAACGCAACTTTCCTTGAGAGCCAGGGGCTTTCAGTTTCACTGACAGCAAGGTAAGATAAAGCAACAGGAAGAAAAATTGTAACCATGGTTTAAGATTGTATTTCCACTAAAACTGCATTAAAGGAGATGATGAAGAAAAAGGCTCTAAGCTTAGAACTGGGAACAACATGAGTAACTACAGAAATGCTTTTATTTTTCTTAAGGCTCATTAAAGGTTATTAAATTTTAATCAAAATAATTTCAATGTATGCAGGGTTTAAAACACATGTAAAAGTTAAATGTATGAGAGATCCCAAAGGCCAAGAGAAGAAGCAGGAGAATCCTGTTGCTCAAATAACGCAATGCTAATGGTTATAACACTGTGGTGCTTTGAATAAAGAGTCCCCCACAGGCTCACATATTTCGAACACTTGATCCTCAGTTGTTGGTGCTATTTGGGGAAATGTAGGAGGTGTGACCTTGTGAGAAGATGTAGCTAGGGATGAGCTTTAAGTGTAAAAAGTCTTGTGTCGTTGCAAGTTTGCACTCTTTCTCCTTCATACGCGTAGTAAAGGACATGACCCAGCTTCTCGTTCTAACCACCGTGCCTGCTGCTTACTGCTGGCCTTCCCACCCTCATGGACTTCTCACCTTATCTCTCTGGAGCCATAAGACAAAGTCAGTTCATCGGGCTATAGGTTTCCTTGGCCATGGAGTTTATCACAGCAACAGAAAGAGTGACTAATATAGACGTGATTTAAAGAAACACTAAAACAAGCTTATGATGAATATAACAAATCCCAAACCAGACATTAAAATCAGATAGCAGAGTTATGCCTAATTTTCCAATAAAAAATGTGGTGAAATGAAATACTAAAACTGAAAGGATACCAAAAGATGATATAAAAGCAAGAGGAGGGACAAATGCTATATGGTAAACAAAGAAGTAAAGTAAAATGCTAAAATCATAGGCTACACCTAACCATATAAAAATCACATCAGACATGAACAGTATAATAAAAAAATTTAAAAGCAAAAACCGTCATCAAATTGTATTTTACAAACAGGATCAAACCACACACTATGGAAAAGAAGTACCTTCAAATTAAAATACAAACAGATTAAAAATAAAGGTCTAGAAAAATACAAATTGATTACCAGCAGACTGGAAAGTTGGGGGGCAAGCAATAGTGCCATGCACAAAAGGAATCATTTTCAAATAAGAAAGAGCTAATTCATTAAGTGGGGGTATCAACCCTAACATTTATGTACTTAATAGAAGAGCTGAAAAACTGATAGGTCATAAGAGCTTAAGATTTCAATATTTCTCTCCCAATAAATACTAGAAAGACTTATGAAAACTTAGTAAGGCGGGTAGAGAGATGGATTAATAGTTAGGAGTGCTTGTAACTCCAGCTCCAGGGTTTCCAAGACCCTCTTCTTGCTTCCACAATTACCTGAACTCACACAAACATACCCCAAAATAGTCCCATGCAGGCGCACAAATGTAGAAGACTTTAAAATTACAACTGACAGATTCAACTTAGCTGAATATGTTAGAACATGCTACTAAGCAAAAGCTTCAGAATATGCTTTGTGCTGGCTAGTTTGATATCAATTCCGTACCAGCTGGCGTCATTTGCGAAGAGAGAACCTCAATTGAGAAAATGACTCCATAAAACTGGCCTATAGGAAAGTCTGCGGGGTATTACCTAATTAATGTTTGATGTGGGAGGACCCATCCCATTGTGGGCAGTACCACCTCTGGGAAGAAGGTGGTCCTAGATCGTATAAGAGCAAGTTGAGCAAGCCATGAAAAGCAAGCCAGTAAGCAGAATTCCTCCATGGTCTCTGCTTGAGTCAGGTACCTGCCCTGACTTCCCTCAGGGATGGAGTGAGCGGAAATACATCTTTTCTTCCCAAGATGCTTTGGTCATGGTATTTTATCACAGCAATAGAAGCCCTAAGATTCACATTCTTCTCAAAATACAAGTAAGATATTTTCCAAAGAAATCAATATTCTCGTACCTGATAATTCTCAATAAATTTAAGGGGATTCAAGTTATACTGTGTGGTTTTTCATCTTGTCCTTTGAACACAGCACTTCAAAGATTTAAGCTGCCATTGATCTGAAAGTGTCCTTCCTGACAACTAGATTTCATACCAGAAGTTGCTATGCTGCCACAGGCAGAAAGCAGTCAATAGTTCTAACTATTTATGATGCATGTGAACTGCCACAATAACCAGCAAGACCGAAGATGCACTAGTGGCACTCACATCTGGGCAGTAACCAACAGCTGTCTGATTGAATATGAAGGTCCACTCAGGAGGAGGGAAATCACGCCTTGTGCAATGTAAATCCAGACAAACCACTCAGGGCTCACGAAGTCATGAATTTTAGAGAAGAGCCATCTACCTCCACTTTACTAGACAGCATAATTCCTAACTGTATTCTACATATTTATCCTTATACTCACAGAGAAATGTAACTCTCACCCCTTATCTAAGTGGCTTCAATTTGTAGCAGTAGGAGGCCATCACAGACAACAACTGGTCAAAATGCAGAGGAAACTAACCATGAGGTGCCTAGACCCAGGGGATTCAACTACAACACCACTCCTGCACTTATGGGTCTGGGAAAATCACAGAAGAGGGGTGGAAAGACTGTAAGAGCCAGAGGACCAGGAAATCTGCTGTGAGACTGTGTCTTCTAGAAATGGCAGGGAAGTTTCATTCATGATATACTACAACAATATGGCTGCTTAAACAAGACCTGAAACATACAATGACAATACACATGCTAACACAAAAGGAGGAAATCTCATGTGGCCCGACCTCTCAACAGAGAACTACAGACTACTAATGACTAGTAAGAGGGGAAACTTGGTCTTCCCCAAGGCTGACTGACAATACCATATCAAGTGGTCAGGCTTGAAATCATTTACAAACATGCAACACTAATCAGAATTGGAAGATTGTGTTTTTATATTTATATGGTGTGTGTGTGCGTGTGTGTGTGAAACAATAATAAAGACAAATAGGCCATGGCTTTGAGAGGGAGTAAGGTAGACATGGGAGGGGTTTGGAGGGAATTGACAGGGATAGGCTTGGAGGAGATAAAGAAAAGGAAAGGAATGAAATGATGAAATTATATTTTAATTAAAATTTAAAAATTAAGAGTTAGAGAAAGTGATCTTTGACCACATCACAATGAAATAAGAAAACAATAACAAAATATTTGGAAGCTAAATAACACATTTCCAAATAGCTCCTAGTTGAAAGAATTACTCCAACTGAACAAAATGGAAATCAGCTTACCAAAGGGGCTGGCAAGCAAAGAAACCGTTTATTAAAGAGAAATCATTTCTAACACCTAAAAGAGAAAAATTACTCTTTCCATAATTAGCCTAATCAATTTTTAACTTCATAACACATTCACACTAGCTTTGACATTTTGTTTGATGACACTTGCTGATACACAGGGGACTTAATTTTAGTGTATGCCTATATCTTATACAGTTTGGCATTGTCACTATTAAGCTCTCTCTCTCTTTCTCTCTGACTGTAATTGGGGACTGAGCCCTGTTCTGTAAGGCCAGTCTTTGGTATTCTGATATCAAAACTAAACAATGTCATGTTGTGTATAGAAAACATAGACATATCCTTCGTTAACCTAGGTTCAGAAACTCTAAACATTATTTCAGGAAATTGAAATTAACAGTAACTTTAAAAGGTGTTCATCAGCCGGGCAGTGGTGGCGCACGCCTTTAATCCCAGCACTCGGGAGGCAGAGGCAGGCGGATCTCTGTGAGTCCGAGGCCAGCCTGGTCTACAAGAGCTAGTCCCAGGACAGGAACCAAAAAAGCTACGGAGAAACCCTGTCTCAAAAATAAAAAATAAAAAATAAGGTGTTCATCATCATTAAGTGAGCATACTCCAAACATGGAAGACCGTTTAACATTTTAATATTAAACCTATGAAAATCACCACATCAAGAAGGTTTTTATTTTTTTTGGTTTTTTTCGAGACAGGGTTTCTCTGTGATTTTGGAGCCTGTCCTGGAACTAGCTCTTGTAGACCAGGCTGGTCTCGAACTCACAGGTTTTTAAAAGAATAATAATAATCTTGATAAACCGCTAGCATACATGATTCAACAGCCATTTCTGCAAACTGCAGAGGCTATTTCTCAGTGTGTAAAAGGTCATCCCTGAAAACAATGCATAGTTTTGGAAGATTCCAGCCTATGTGAGCATCTCAGTGTGCTATATAACCACATCCAGAAACAGAATTGCAAAGTATAGGACTGTGTGCAAGGACATCAGTGGCCACCAAATGCTTAAGAATAAACTCATAAAGGATAGTCAAAGCTTTTATCCTGGAAAATAGAAAATATTACTGAGAAAAATGAAAGAAGAAATGAGTAATCAAAACCTTACTATGTTCACTGTTAATTCTCCACGAATTGATATATAAACTATACGAACTCTCTGTCAATAGTACAGCAGAATTTTTTATGTTAATTTATTTTACTTATTAAAAAAAACAGCATACTAACTCTCATGGAAATGCAAAGGAAGGACCTGAGCATCTTAAATAAAAATACTTGAATCTTTGACCAGCAGCGAAATTGACCTTACACAACTTGACTTCAGAACAAATTATAGTTACAAAAATCAAAACTGTAGGCGTAGTAGGAAGATCAATCAATAGAAAACATGGCACAGTAGAGAGTCCAGAATCAAGTAGATGGGGTTCTGAGCAATTGATTTTTGACACAGGAGACAAGGTAATTCATAGAGAAAGATAGTCTCTCTGACCAGTGGTACAAGAATTGGATAGCCACAGACAAAATAGAAAAATACAGCAAAAAAAAGTTGCATCAAGACAGATCACAGACCTGAATGTAAAACTTAAAAACTATCAAACTTTCAGAAAAAAAAATGCCCCTATAGCCTTGAACTACAGCTGTGATTTCCTTGGCACACATCAGAAGCAGGTCCTCGAAGTAGAACAAAATTCATAAATTAGACCTCATCAGAATGAAGGCAGAATTCTAAAAGTACACTATTGTTGAGAGAAAAGAGACAAATGCTTGATCATTAAAGCGGCCGATCCCATCGCTCATCTGTATACAGACTAAGTAAACGCACTCTCTGAACTTCAAGCTAATGAAATAAACAACCCTATTTGCTAAATGGAGAGATTATTTAAAGACGAATTTTACAAAGAAGATATCTGGCAAGAAATGCTCAACATCATTAATCACTAAGAAAATGCTAATTAAAACCGCAATGATACCATTATTGAAGCTATTAAAATGGCTATAAAAAGACTGAACCTGACAAATATTGGCAAGGATATGGAGCAGCTTATTGCTTCATGCGCTGCTAAAAGAATATGTAATAGTCCAACAACTCTGAAAATGAGGTACGACGGTTTCTTAATATGAGGAAGCTATAGCACATAAACCAGCCAACACATGCCAACATATTTACCCAGAATAGTTGAAAGATTTATATAATACAAAAATGCATGTAGATATTTAGAACAAGCCTGTTTTGTTTTTTTTTTTTTTTTACCAAATCCAAACTGTGCTATCTGTATAGGGAAATGCTATTCATATATCAACAGAATAAACTGTCATTCACACCAGCAATGGGATAAATCTCAAAACAAATATGATAAAAGAAATTGAGAGAAATAAGCCAAACCCGAAAGAATCCATACTATAAGATTCCTTTTGTATGAAATTTCAAAATAATCCTGTTTTTTTGTTCCTTTTTAGAGATTACAGGATGTAAACCTGCAGGTGTGTGCAGGGATCTGCAGAGGAAGGAGAATACTCTGAATTCCCTGAAAATGGGAAGACTGGCAGTTGTAAGGTGCCTAACAATGGTACTGGGAACCAAACGTTGGTCCTCTGCAAGAGCACCAAGCACGCTTAATTACAGAACCATCTTTTCAGCCCCTAGAAAATGCCATCTATAAACAGAGATGAGATGAGAAGCTTCCCAAGACTGGCGATGGAGAGTAAGGAGGGTTCACAGGGATGGATGGAAACAGGAATAAAGTAAATGGAAAATGATGACCATTGATTGTCTTCCTGAAGATAATTTAGAGATGTGGCCATGGGTCCAAATTTTCCCAATTGTCGACTTTAATTCTATGTAGTCTATTACATCATTTTATTTCAATAGGCTATTACTATATTGTAAATACAGTCGTATATATGTATACATATGTACATATAATAAGAACTAAATACATACTGGAGAAGGCTGAAAAACACATGGAAACTATTTTATTTGTCTATTCGGTTGCTGTGATAAGACACTGACATAAACAAACTTGAGTGAGGAAATTGTTTATTTGGCTTACATATCCTGATCATAGTCCATCACTGGGTGAAGCCGAGACAGGAACTTGAGCAAGGCAGGAATCTGGAGGCAGGAACTGAATCAGAGACAATGAAGGAATGCTGTTTACCAGCTTGCTTCTTGGCCTTACAATTCTACCATTCTTATTCTTCCCAGAACCTCCTGCCCAGGCATGTGGCCTGGGCCCTCCCACACCAACAATTGTCAAGGACCAGCCTCAACCAGAGTCACATAGTCCAGGGTTGGAGCGTGAGGACTAGAATTATTAAACAAAAAGAGAAAGAGATAAGAGTGAAATAAGAGAGGAAGCACTGACCAGCATTGGGAGGGAAACGCAGTGGAAACTGAACCACCTCTTTATTTTCCATGTGTCCTTTTATACCCCACTCCAAAAGGGGAGGGAGGAGGCAACCGACTATGTCAACATGATAAAAGGAACAAACAGAGCATCCTGACCTTTGACCAAATGGAGCTGATAAACCTCTGTACTCAAAATACTAATTAACCTCTCTAGGTCAGGACTTCTTGGTTTGTAGTCACTTGTCAACAACTCTGAAGGAGCAAAACAAACTTGAACTCTCTGACTTCTAGTCAGGGTGTGACAGATTCACCACTGTGGGTCTTGACAACCAAGAAAATGCCCCACAGATTTATCCACAGGCCATTCTAATGGAGTTATCTTCTCAATTGAGGTTCTCTCTTCCAGGATGACCCGAGTTTGTGTCAAGTTCACAGAGAAACTAACAAGTACAGGAACATAATAGGTCAGTGTTTACACAGTGTAAAACTCACAGCATTCAGTTTTGGTTTGCTCACTCAGTGACTTGTTTCTGTGCTTCTCAGTTCACATCTCAATGTAACTCATTCTTAAGCAACTGTAAGTCCTAAATGGCATGGCTTTCCTTGTTTGGTTATAACAATTAAAAATATAATAACAAAATATTTCTAAGATACGTTTCCAGTTGTGTGTGAAATGAATTTTAATGCAGTTTGCAGATGTGTGCTAACCTGAAAAAAAGAGCTGAAGTCTTGAACCAGTTCCACTCAACACAGCTCCAAAGCCACTATAAACCCCAAGAAACTTCCTGTTGGTGGTTGGCAGGTGAACAGACACTGGCTCAACTTATTAATTTACCTTGAAAACTGGGAAGAAAATAGTTCGTAGAAATCATGTCACTTTCCTGAACTTACCTCGTATTTAGTGACTCCTGAATTCAGGTCTCCAGTTCTATCAGCCAAATCATTGTTTGCATAAGTCACAGACTACACCAGTGACCACGAATGGTGGCCAAGGAAAATGTAATCCATGCTAGTGAGAGGAGTGTCACAGCTAGCGAGACGTGAGGTTCACAATAAATAAGGGAGCATGTCCTCGGGTCTGTGAATCTGGGCAAGTCTGCTCAGCACATTCTGCCTCAGTTTCTCTAATGTGCCTCACTCACCATGTTGTAGTCACACTAGCCTCTTTTTCCTCAAATGCTCCAACTGCTTTCTTGCTTTGCAATGCTCCTTGACGCATGAGACATCCTCTACCTGAAGCAATTTACCCTTCACCTGACTGAGTTCTTCTCTTCCGGGTCACTTCCTCGATGAATCCTTCCTCCATCCTTGAAGGTGAAGCTGTTCTTTGTGCCATCACCTCTTAACCCCCCACCAATGCCTCTTTTACACCCAAGCTTCATTTTCTTTCACAACAATCACAACCTACAATTTGGTTTCCTTGCTCTGTTGCAACAGCGTACGAACTTTGGTGGTATATGAAATTGGTTGGATTGAGTGTTTGGGGTAAATTTTGGTAAACTTTTGGTAAAATGTCCCTGTCGTAGGTACTTTCTAATGCTGTGATATGATGAAGGAAGGTCATTGGTTAAATAAAAAGAAACTGCTTGGCTCTCATTGGTTAGAGATAGGTGGGAGGAGTAAACAGAACAGAACGCTGGGAGGAAGAGGAAGTGAGGTCAGACTCCACAGCTCTCCTCTCAGGAGCAGACGCCTCAGAGAGATGCCATGCTCCGCTCTCCCGGGCAGATGCACACGATGAAGCAAGCCGCCAGGTTAGACATGCTGAACCTTTCCCGGTAAGACCGGTGCTCACAGATTATTAGAGATGGGTTGATTGGGATGTGAGAATTAGCCTGTAAGGGCTAGAGCTAAAGGGCCAAGCAGTGTTTAAATGAATACAGTTTGTGTGTTGTTATTTCTGGTGTAAAGCTAGCTGTGTGGGAGCCGGGCGGGACGAAAAGCAGGCCCGCCACCCGTATTACTACAGTGATAAAGCATCATGACCAATGCAAGAAGAAAGCATTTAATGCGGGATTGTGGGTTCAGGGGTTCGAGTCCATAATGGCAAAGTGAAGGCATGGCGGTAGGAACAGCTGAGAGCTCAGATCTCGAACCAGCCACAAACAGGCGGCAGAGAGAGCACATTGGGAATAGCAGGAGAGTTGTGAAATCTCAAAATCTGCTCAAGTGACATACATCTTCCTGCAAGGCCACACCTGCTAATCTGCCCCCAACTGGGACCAAAGTATTCAAATGACTGGCACTTATGGTGACATCTCATTCAAACCACCACTGTCTTCAGCACCAAAATCTACCAACTCAATAGCATGTAAGGTTTTATGGACAAGAACCTTATCTGCTTTCCTCTAAATACTAATACCAAGAAGAGCATATGGCAGATAATAATTACTTCAAATCTACTATGTGAAGTATGGGCACACTATTCAAAGGAGAGTAATTCTTCCCCTGCTTATTCCATGAGACTCTTAGAGAAAATGGTGGTTCTCATAAACTAATCAAATATAAAAAAGCATTAGTGCTCTTGCTTTGAAGGATGCGATACAGGCTACTGTTCATGACTACATGAGTCATGGACGCGTTTTAGATGGAATGGGAGGATGCAAAGCACCAAGTAGAGGTGGAGCTTAGCTGCTGAGAGAAATTCATCTCACTTTGATGGACAGCAGAATCCACCACTGAGGTCTTCTCCCACTGGGCTTCACAGGCAATTATCTCAATGGCTCACTTTCATTAATAATCATCCTGACGGTTGGGAGTTTTCCCTAGAAAAACCACAATGTGCAGATCTGTGCTACATAGAACACAGTATAATGTAGAGCCATCAAAACATCATGGAAGAAAGAGTCCTCAGCATTCCTAGAACATGGAACCTGCTTTTGCTCTCTGCATCTTTGATAAGTGCTGGATATCGTACTTCTCTTGCAATGCAAAACCTGAATGCCTCTCCTAGGCTAAGACACTTATAATTGATGCATCAGGATAAGGCAAATAATACATTGGACTCGCGGCCCATACAAAGCAGTTCTGGTTGGTGGCGGGGGTGGTGGATGGACATGTAAACAAAATCTACCTAGAGGCAGTTGAAACACTAAGAAAAATTCTAGAAATGTGCTAGAGAGGTTGGAGTACCCATCCCAAATCTGGACCTACCTGAGTGGTGCTCCACCAATTATTTCCTCTTACAGGTGAGATGGTTTCTGGAATATTAGGATACCAGCATCCTTGTCTCTCAGGTTCACTCTGATTCTGATATTCCTGTATTCTTCCTGTGTCCGTGACAGATTCTGGAGCATTAGAGGAGCCTTTGGCAACATTCACTTCATCTCCACACACTGACTGGGGTGAGGATTCCGTCCTACGATTCTCCTGCACATGTTTAATCTGGCTTTCCAAACAGAGCTTTGGATTTGAATAATGGGGAGTTGCTAGCAAAGATGGCTGGTTGTCTCAGAAGGACGAGACCTTTCCCGTGGAGGTGGAAGAAGCAGAGGCTCCCTCCCCAAGAGCTGGCTGCCATGCTGCCACCACTGTACCTGCAGCTCGAACCTGAGAGATCCCAGATGCAGCGTGACATTGCAGCAGCTGCTGCAGCCACCTGCAGCGAGAATGGGTTCTTGGCTGCTTCCGCTGTTTGGCTGATAAACTCCTCATGCAGTCTAGGTGGCTGGGTCTGAGAGCCTGAGCTGCTGTCTTGTGACTTGGTTCCAGACAGAGGAGAAGGGAAAGGGAAACACAAGTGGGTTTTCAGCGTGTGTAGCGGGAGACACACCTTATTCCTGCTAAGACTTATGAAGCCAAATGTTCTACATAAATGAAAGAGTTCAGTTGCGACAGCGACATGAAAGGACAACTGTTTAAACACCTGAATTATTTATCAATAGAAAAAGAATATCCCTCCGTTTGGTGCCCAACTTAGGACATCTAGATTGGGAAAACAAGCCCTTGGCCACCCACCCTAACCCTTCCCTTTTGCATCTGAATGCACGGGGTTTTAAGAGGATTGCTAGCCAATCAGAGTGATGCTGGACCAGAAGTTGCTTGGACTGCTTGCTTTTGGGCGAGCTGAACCGCGTGATGCTGCCTTCCATCTTTGCCAAATGAGGCCAGATGTCAAGCGTTCAGAAAACATTTGTTTTGCAACATAACCAGATTTGGTTTCTTATAAAGGTTTTGAGATTGAACAGATTATATAGATGATCACAGCTGATTCTGATTCAGTTAGTGGTTAGCCACCACCGACATTATCAGCAGGTACTACACTGGTGCTTCACAATGTATCAGGAGGGGCCGGGATCTTTGGCTGTGAGGAGCAACTGGTAACAGGGAACTGAGTTATATACAGCTTCTCTGGCCATCTGTCACCTGTCCTTTTGTCCGGTCAACATTTTGCTCTCTCTTTTGATAGATACCTCTACATCTGGTCCATTTGGCTGAACACAAGACCTGCGGCAGCTGTGGAAAGACAGGTTGGAGAGTCGCTGAAAGGCTTGGCTTTTGTTCGTACCAGTAACAAATTCCCGGGGATGAAAGCATTGGCTGAGGCTCTCCATCCTGGCCCATGACTGTAGCCATGGGGTCAGAATGACATTAGGCATGGCTGCCTCCAGAGAAATCTCCCAGAATAACCACAAGGCTAGAAAGGCTGGTTCTAGGAAAAGCTTAGAAGTGCTCAGCCATTCCATTATACACATCATGGGCTGACTGTATAAGTCATCTTCAGTCATCTGTTCACCAAATATTTACTAAATGCTGCTATAGTCTAGGCCCTGTTGTGGATAATCAAAATGAATGCATCAAATGTACAGAAGGAGCGAAGTTAGAGAAAAGGTCAACAATAAGGAATACGTTGTGTGTGATACAGTGGTAAGTACCAGGGAAAAGGGAAAGCAAGGTTAGGGTCAAGATGGGGAGTGAGTCAATGTCCACCCACATGCACGGTACAAAGTAGCTCTGACAGAGAGAATCTAATCAAGGAAGATTATTTAACCTGAAATCTTTTTTGTTGTATATATGCTTATTTCTTTGAGACAGGGTCTCACTATGTAGTCCTGACTGTCCTGGAACTTATTATGTAAGCCAAACTGACCACATTCTCACAGAGGTCCACCTGCCTCTACATCCCTCCAGAGTGCTGGGATTAAAGGTGCGCATCCCCCACACCCTGCCTGTTAACTTGAAATCTAAACAGAGAGATGGAGTGAGTCGTGAGGAAACGCCATTTCGAGAATAAACTAAGAAGAACAAAGGTATGCCATGGACGTTCAAAAGACAGCAAGTTGAGACGGTGAATTAGTGTAATAAAATGTCCAGTAATGATGAGGCCCTGGACTCAATTCCAACACAGGAAACCAGAAATTCCAGATAGGGACTAGGGAGGGGTAAGGGAGAGAGGAGAAAAGGCCATAATGGAGAGGACAGGACAACTGGAAAGACCACAGTCAGAAATGAGAGGAGGGGAGCCAGAGCTGATGATGCCATGTGAGGGGAGAAAGCCAGTTTGAAGCCATTTTAAAAAGAAGAAAATATTCAGGCGATGGTGGCGCACGCCTTTAATCCCAGCACTAAGGAGGCAGAGGCAGGCGGATCTCTGTGAGTTTAAGGCCAGCTTGGTTTACAGAGCAAGTTCCAGCCATCCAGGGCCATGAAAAGAAACCCTCTGTCTCTAAAAACCAAAAAGAAGAGAAGAAAAAGAGGAGGAGGGAGAATAAACTGTAGTAATAAGAGCGGCGGGGCTGCGTCCCCAGCACCCCAGCCACCTGGCTAGTTTATACCTCGAAATAATTACACGGACACTGTATTCTTTTAAACACTGCTTGGCCCATTATATCTAGCCTCTTCTTGGCTAACTCTCACACCTGGGCTAGCCCATTTCCAATCATGTGTGTAGCATCCCAAGGTGCGCTTACCGGGAAGATTCTAGCCTACATCCATCCCTGGTCAGAGCTGAATCGCGTCTGCCAGGGAGAGAGGAGCATGGCGTCTCTGCTCCTGAAATCAGAGCTGTCGAGTCTGAGCTCACTTCCTCTTCCTCCCAGCATTCTGTTCTGTTTACTCCTCCCACCTATGTTTTAATCTATCAGGGCCAAGCAGTTTCTTTATTGCTTAACCAATGAAATCAACAGATTGATATATGACACTCCCACATCAATAAACAGCAGATGTTTGTATACAAAGGTACACACACAGCAAAAGCAGTTAAGAGTCTGTCCATAGTAATCACCAAAAGGAAAAATGGTGGCGCTATAAAAAAGGATGCCGTGAGGTTGCCAAAATTGCACTGGTTTTAAACGTAGGATTGTGTTAATTGCCTGGAGGTGATACAGAAGAAGTTCAGGCATGGGTCTATGCTGAACAACTGGAAAGATAACGTCTCCACACACTCAGAGGAGAGGCAGGGCAGTGGAGTGAAGGGAACTGAGAGCTGGGTCATGTTAGCTTTCAGGTGCTTTAGACATCCAGAAGAATCCAAGTGTGTAGTGATATTTTATTTGTGATGTAACAAATTAAACTAGCCTGAAGATCAGAGTGCAGAGCTAAGCCACTAGTTAGCCATAGAGGCCAGGCGGTGGTGGTACACACCTTTAATCCCAGCACTTGGGAGACAGAGGCAGACCGATCTCTGAACATTCAAGGTCACCCTAGGCTACAGAAGATTGAATCTGTTTAAAAGAGAAACAAAGCCAAGCAGTAGTGGCTCACACCTTTAACCCCAGCACTAGGGAGGTGGAGACAGGAGTGATATGGCTGGGTGGAGAGAGGGATATAAGGCAGGAGAAGACAGGAACTAAGATTCAGTTTGAGGTTTCGTAGAGACGGCATTCAGCCTGAGTATGTGTAGAGACAGGGTACCCCATTAGGTCCGAGGATTTCGTAGGGGTAAGAACTAGTGGCGCTGGTTCTCTGATCTTCCAGCATTCACCCCTATATCCGGAGTCTGGGTTTTTATTAAGATCAATTAGAATTCGTGCTACATGGGTGGGCACTGGCTTTGAACATTAAGTTCAGTTGAAGGACTCTGCTCAAGGTATACAGAGCTTGAGGCTGGAGAGGTAGCTCAGTGCTTAGGACTTCATACTGCTGCTGCAGAGGACCCAGGTTCAGTTCCCAGCACCGAAATCAGACAGTTCACAATGGATTCTAATCCCAGCTTCGTGAGACAGCAACCATTAGGGCCTTCATGGGCACGTGTACACAGACAAAGATACATTTATTTTTAATATATTTTACTTATTTATATTTATTTTTTATATCCCAGCCATAGTGTCTCCTCCCTTCTCTCCTCCCAGGTCCTCACCTCCACATCCCCTCTTCCTTTCCTGCCCCCATCCACTCCTCGGCCAGTTCTCTTCAGAAAAGGGCAGGTCTCTCATGGATATCAACCAACCAGGGCCTTTTTTTAATATAAGAAGGGTTATACATGTAAGAATGATAGTACATGGATGGCACTCAGAGAATTGAAACTAAATGGGAACAGTATGAATGGCAATATGGAAGACAAAGAGTGATGCCCAGCTGTCCGTCATACAGAGGTTAGAGAAATAAGGAGGAAGGCTAGGCAGGACTGCCTGGTGTGGTGAAAAGGGAACTGAGAGAGTAACAATCCAGAAGGAAAATAAAAGACACCTTGGGGAAGGACGGAACTGAGTGGGTGAACAGGTCATGTCACTTCAAACCAAACCACGTAACTGTACTAGAGTTAACGGCCTGGAGGTGACCGCTCCCTACCTATTGTTTTGCCTTATTGTTGCTGAGGTGAAGAAAACCAACTCTGCAGTGAATATGAAAGAGCAGATGGGATGGCAGACATCAAAGACAGCTGGAAAAGAAAACATGGAAATTCTCCTGTGAAACTGAACAGAAATGGCGTAGCCAGTGACAGTCCAGAGATGTTCAATTAAGAAGTACTGAACCGTCCTCATATGCTATGTGAAGGTAGACGCTGATGGTATTAGAAGAGAGGAAGCATTAGAAAGAAATAGCCTTATGTGTGCAGGCAAGGAAAAAGTCCAGATGAGGTGGCACAAGCCTGCAATCCCAGCGCTCAGAAGACTGGGACAGGAGGATTGCTACCAGCTCAAGGTCAACTTCCTCAGTAGCAAGTGCCACGCCAGGACAAAGGCAATAGGAGATGCTGTGGAATCATCCTCTTGTACACTGCAAAAATTTGCCACTCGAATTGGTCTAATAAAATGCTGATTGACCAGCAGCCAGACAGGAAATACAGGAAGGTGACCAAACTAAGGATGATGGGAAGTAGAAGGGTGGAGTCAGGAGAGTCATGAGAAAAGCCAGCTGCCAAGCAAGTAGGACATATAAAACATGACGTATCTCCAGTGCCATGAGAGACACCTATGGGCAAGGAAGAGATAAAAATCAAGTCATTGACCTGAGATGTGTTGAGTGGAAGAACTTTTTCTCCAGGTCCGTGTGATGACAGTGAGCTGCCCATAATCAATACCCCAATACAACCACTAGTACTACGAACCTCTCTTGCCTCCTTGTTCTCACCCTTTCCATTCCCTCCCTCATTGCCGAGCCACTGAATGCTTTCCCTGGGCAGAGCAGAAAAATCTGTGATGACGCAACACTCACTCTGTAAAGGTCACTATAAAGTGAGCCACAATTGTTCATCTTTATCTTTTAGTTCCTATTTTGAGAAACAGGAAGAAGAATAAACAGGAAAAGCACATTAAAAAGCCCCCAACAGGATCCAACTGAGCAAAAATAGTGCTGACGGGAAGTAAACATCTTAAAACTCAGGGAGCAGTGGGGGACATGAATTGAGAAATTCTGCATGACTGACGACTTTTAATTGATATTGAGACATCGGCTGTTATTAAATGAAACATGGCCAGCAAGTGGGGCAACTTACTGCCTCATAGCCCTTTCTGCAAGGTGAGGCATTTCTCAACAGTGCTGTCTGCCAACATCCCGTGAGGAGAAAGAAGTGCAGCTTGGCAGGGCCCTGGCACCAGTGGCCAGGTGCTAGCGCAGTGCTCGGCCTCATAATTGCTTAAAAGTAAGCATTTCCTGAGAGATGATAGGTGCATGGATATGGATTGCTTGGATACGAAGTTTGAAAGACAACGGGGAAAATTGCCTCACCTAAAGCTTTACTCGTCATTCAACGATGTCCTACTTTATCTGTTCTAAGAAACAATTCTTAGCCATCATGACTTAACTCATGCGAGGACCCCATTTGCTGAGTGAATGCATGTAGGGCCCTCTGCATATTTCATCCAGGTTGTCTCTATGAATGAAGAAATGGACAGCACCAACCCCGTGGATACTGATGATCTACTTCGATATCAAAGCCAGAATTGGTGCATCTCTACAATGTTCTCAATTGTGTGTTTCCTAATAAGAAGAATCCTTGGTTAGGACTCAGGAGACCTTCTGTCCTTTATGACCCCATGCATCATTGCCCTGCTTTAGAACCCAGCTGTGTCTCCAAAAGCAGCATGTCCTCCTGCAGTGCTGACAAACCATGTGTGCCATACTGTCTTGTTTTATTTACCCAACAGTCAATAGGGCATTTCTTGTGAAGTACTGTTCTCCCTACAGACAGCTACTTACTCACTATAATCCTCTTACAGAAGTATTATTATTCATAATGACATAATTATCTAACACTACAATAAAACTATTATTATCTGCCTTAACAGATGATGCAACTGAGGCATAGAGGCATTTAAGCATTTAATGTATATTTTACTGTTGAGGCACTAATAACTGAATTTTGCTTCACAAAGAGATTCCTAGGAAGCTTTTGAAATTTCTTAACAGGCATGGCCAGGTGAGCAGTTTTGTAGAGTCTCTCTTACATGAATGGGAAAAATACAGTCATCCACCAGAGACAGTGGAGCCGCAAGGAATCTATTATAGTCACAAATGCAACCATCACGAAGCAACATGCACAACCCTAAAGAATCCTTGTAGAGCCTCCTGTCTGCCCCCAGCCACCTGCACAACTGCTTCCTCTCTCTTCAACAAGAAAGAATTTTAAAGTGTCTACTGTGAAAACAAGCCCATCTCATACGCTGTATAAGTTGCCCTCCCTCGTCTCACACTCAAGCTTTCAATCCTATCTCTTATACAGAAACATTCTGTTGTCTTTATCCTCATTTCCCACCCAAAGGTCATTTCCAATTTCCCTCCCTGGATATCTCTGCCATCGCAACCTTCTCTCTCCTTCCCTGCCATTCGTTCTCCATCTTTACCGCTTCTGTGATCTTCTGCCCCAGCCCTGCCTCTGACCCCAGGACTTGCTTGCTCTGCCATGCACACCTCCCTCTCTCCAGCCTCTCAGGTCCTGGCAATTCTATTCTTTCAGGCTGATCTATGCTTTGAAATGCCCACATGCCCTGGAAGTACCAGCTATAGCTCAACCTTAACTCTCACAAAGCCCCAGCCATGACAGCAAAAATGGAAGTTTAACATCACTTGTTCCTTGTTACCAAATGCTCACAAGATGGCAGTTTTCCTCATAACAACATATTTTACAATGCACTTTATCTTAACATATTTAAAATTTGCTTTTCATCAAAAGGTAAACATTACAAACATGATTGGTGTTTGATTTGGTATTTTGAAACATGTGTACATAGTACAACAGCTAAAATTATCAAGTAAAAGGCATACAATACTTCACACACTTACCAAATTCTATGACAAGACACTAAAATTCTATTGCAAGACATTTTCAATATCCCTTATGTGGCTAGGAGTGAACTATGGCCATCATAGGTGATGTGGGATATCATTGGTTAATAAAGAAGCTACTTCGGCCTGTGGCAGGGCAGAATAGAGCTACGTGGGAAAACTAAAAAGAATGCTGGGAAAAAGAAGATAGAATCAGAGAGATGCCATGTATCTGCCAAAGGAGACAGATGCCAGAGAACCTTACAGATAAACCATGAGCCTCATAGTGATACATAGATTAATAGATATGGGTTAATTCAAGATATAAGACTTAGCTAGACATATGCATGAACTAATTGGCCAAGCAGTGTTGTAATTAATACAGTTTCTGTGTGATTATTTTGGGTCTGGATGTCTGGGAAACAAACAAGCAGCCTCTGTCTACACATAGGTCTCCTGAACTTACTTTTCTTGTACAGGATCCCCAGTTGCATCTGTCCCCAGTGCCTGATAACCACAGTTCTGCTCTCTACTTCACTACAGCTTATTTGGATTTCTTCATGTGATATTTATGTCTCTGTATCTGATTTTATTTTACTTAATATATTATTCTCCGGATTCATCTCTATTGCTTTAGTCAGTTTCCCCCTTTTTAAAGATGGGGCATCATCCTGTTGTGTATACACACCATAGTGATGAATACTCAGGATGGTTGGTTCTAGACCTTGGCGGTTGCAAGTAGTACTATAACAACATGGGTTTGCAGATATCTCTTGGTCATTAATGTCACTAGTGTCATATCTTTGGCTAGATCTCAAGAATGGGATTGCGGAATCATTCTGATGCTAGTAATATTTAAAGCAAGGATTTCTGCAATTTTTCAAAACTAAGAGAAGTGGCAAGGCAACTAATAACTTAATATGATTCCTTCGCATTATGGCTGTACCTCTTGAGTGGTAGAAGTGGAGACCACAATGTGTTATTCTCTCCAGCAACTGCACAAGTGCCCAGCTGAACCCACAAAGGAGCCCCCGGTCAGATGCACATCATCCATCAAATGTGTCATAGAGAAAAGGGTTTAAATTACTGGGAGTTGGAAGAGCATGGCTTGCAAGTCTGAGACTTTTCATTTATTTATGGTTTAACTTTCAGCAGGTTACTATTCCCATTCTCCCTGGGTTTTTTGTCTGTAACAGGAAGAAATCAGTATATTAATCATGAAAGTCCCTTGTGCTTTAAGGTTGGAAGATTACGTGGTTATAAATGTTCTTGCCCAAATGCCCATCTTTACCAAATTGCATATAATGGTAGCACTTCCTAAGCTCCTATTAAATAGACCTTAGTGATGGACATCCCTGTACCAGGTAGAGACTGAGAAAAATGCAAATTGCAACTCCTACCTCAAGGAGTTGGAAGAAAATTGATTACGATAATTAGCTTGAATGGGTGTAAAGTGAAGTTATTCTAATTCCAGCTACAATTCATGGGAGGGGGGGAGGATCAAGACTAACCTGACCATGACAGTGACAATAAGCCAGCTTTATAGAACTAAACGATTTAGACTTGTGACCAGAAGGCAAAACTTTAGCTAGGATGTAAGTAGACTGTGCCCCGTGTGGTGGGGGAGCTGAGGCAGGAGAGATCATATGAACTTAATCTAGCCAGGGTTACATAACAAAACCCTGTCTCTCAACAGAAAGCAAAACAGTGAGTGTTTGGAAGGAAATAAGACTTAACAGGAACTGAGTGAGTCTACATAACAGGCGGGTTAGCAACAAACAGCGATGCAGATACTCCCAGTGTGTCTCTCTGTGTGACTAGAAGCATGAAAGGGTTTCTAATTATTAAAAGAAAAGAAAAGAGGCATGACAAATGTACAAATCAACTGGCAAAAAGATCAAATACACAACTCTTCTACAACTCCCATGACAGGACAGCTTTCAGAGCCGAAAGTATGTTCAAGTTTTCAAAATTTGATGGGACTTGGAATTAAAGGTGAAATAAAGGAGTGAAATCCTCCCTGCCTCTCATTCTGTGGCATGGTGACCCTGGAACTAATAGCCCGACAATCGAACAATCAAGAGTTTTAATTGCCTGTTAATTGACATGCATAGGGAGGGAACCGATTGCTAAGGTAACCAGGTCCCAAGCCATCTGGGGCTCTGCAGAGTGGTTCCAACACCTTGAGCTACCCTTGGAAGAGAGTCCTGGAGCTTGCACAATCTGCACCAGAGCACCTGCTACCGACTCTGTCCAAAATAGAGCAGGGCACTGACCTGGTGGCTGGAATTTGCAGGCAAGTTTGAGAGAGGATTTGGTGCTGAAGTTTCCTCACAAAATGGGACCAGGTAAATTCTTTGCACTGGGATCATCAGTCTGCTGCAACAATTTTACCTGGGACACTGTGGAAACTTTCAGCAGAATTTTGCAGCCCAGAAGTGTGAGAGCAAGGGTAGCCCTTAGATGCCAACAGGACTTCTCAGCTGAGGAAAAGAAGCTCACAAAAGAGGAAGGTTTTCTCAAGGTCAAATTGTACTTAATGGCACACCCGGGATTAGATCCCAGGCATCAACATTCCCAGGCTGTTGTCTTTTCTGATTTCAAGGAATGACCTCACACTTGTAGTCACTGAACTGAAAAAAGGATCCTGGATAAGTTAGCTGCCTACCTGGCAGAGGGTAAGGGTTGGGGGCGGGGTGGAGCGGCTTCCTTCACATTTCCATCAAGGTCAGTTAGTTTACTTGATGAAAGTGAAGGATAAAGACACCACCCCACACACACTGAATTTGGTGAGCCTATGAACAAAGAAAAGATTATTCTTTGACAAATCACCATACAAATCTCTGGGTTCGATGATGAAGCTATCTTATTAAAATTCATTTTTATTATAAATTCTCCTACTTTACCTTTTCCTCCAAAGCACTTTCAACTTTCTTTACCAATTTACCACATGGCTTTTAATTAAGATTTTTGTTTATTTGTTTGTTTTTGCACATATTTCCTCCCTCCCTACCCTAGAATGTGAGCTCCGTGAGGGATTTTTTTCTTGCTTGGTTTCCAGAGCATCTAGGAGACTGGGAATTCGCAGCAGGTACCTTGAGCAATGACTGGATAATGACTGTCTCCATTGCTGTCTTTGGATAATTACTGCGAGCAGAATAGTTCTCACCTAACAAGGACCAAATGCAATATAACGGTTCTGGGCTACAAGTTAGCACTGAATAAAGCCTAGCTCTGTCCTTCAAATGTTCAAAATCAAAAACATCCATCTCTCCGCCATCTCACATCTTTCCATAGTCAAATAATGTTATACTTATCTGGACACGGCATTCTCTCTGGGACCTTAAAAGAATGAGGATAAGGCTATGTCAGGTAAGGGCAGTAGTGGAATCATGGTACCCAAGAAGCATTCTCTCTAGAACCCCATTGATCCAGTGCTGAATCCTGCCTGACTTTGGCTCATACTCCAACCACTTCACCCTGATAAGTCATCAGCTTTTCCAAGAATTCCTTTTTATTTCCCCCTATACAGAATGATAATAAGCAAACCTTTATCACAGGGTTGGGTTAGTGAGGACAAATGTCGGCAAAGGGCTTGCATAATATGAGATGCTTAAAAATAAACATTTAAAGGCATTTTTATCCCTGCAAAATGGATTGATGTATTTGAAAATCTGTCTTTCAAAAATGTAAGCTATAAACCAGCATATCTGGATGTCACTATCATTGTGGAGCATATATCACACTGAAGCTTACATCCGGGGAATTGCAGAATTTTATGGTCAGGTTTTCTACTCCTGCTTCTTATTTTGCACACAGTGAAAATGCAAAGAATGCATATTTCCTAAAATATGAAAACTAGTTCATAGATGCAAAACTCCTTGGAATATTTAGGTATTTTCTAGTCTAAATAAAAAGCACGTGTATCTATTATTGCAGCCAAATATCTCTGTCACTCTGTGCAGTTACTTAGAAGCTTTATGCCACGCTTCATCAGCCCATAATCCTACCATTTTACCAACTCTGCATCCTCACCTGCCACACATGCTAGACCTCACGCCACTCCCATACACCAAGGGCTTCCTTTTCTATACCTTTGCTCAGGTTGTTCTCTCTTAGAATAATGGTCTTTCTCATGCCAGAGACACAACACCCAAGAAGTCTTCTAAACAAGACACAAGCGAGGATGACACCTATAGATGGGTAAACACAGAAGGGAAACTTCACGTGGTCTCAAGCCTAGATAAAGAACTACAGGCAACCAAGGAATGCTGAGAGCAGGAGAAAGAGTCTTACCCAGGAAAGAGTCCCCTAATTGTTATTCAATACTAAGTGGTCAGCTCTAAAATCATATACAAGTAACATAATACAGAAAGAAAAGGATGTATTTATGTATTTAGGAATACATATAGGTATATCAACAATTAAAGAAACAGAGGTCATGAATTTGAGAGACAGCAGGGGTTTATGGGGGAGGGATTAGAGGGAGGAAAGGAAAGGGAGGAATTATATAATTATGTGATTGTATTTTTAATTCCAAAATAAATATCTTTTCAAAAGAATGCCTTTTCTTCTAGTGCCCCCAATTCACTTTTCAAGCTCCTTTCTATTTATCAAGGCCTAGCTTGACATTTTCCATTGCCAAGCCGCCCCAGGTCTCCTTAGGAGGCGTTTGCAGGGAACCTGTGTAGCTTTTGCCTGCCATCATTTGACAATACAAGTGCTTCTCATGGGGCTGTCAACTCCAGTCCCAGATTTCCATCTGCCAATCTTTCCTCACTTCTCTTTTCTGGCAATAAAAACACAGTGATTGAGCATGTGATTGGAGCCAAACCAACCAACTCGTTACTAAGAATCTGCAGCTGAGTCACAGGGCAGAGATCCATTGTGTTGGGAGCTCTTGGGTCTTGAGTGTTTTCAGTGGCAAGACCCTAAAGACACCCGATGACCTTGGGGCACTATGGCTCCCTGTGCAATAACTAAGTTGTATTTCTGTGCTCGCCTTTAGAATCTTCACTGCTATAAGTCTATGGTTCAGAGGACTGTTGAGTCTCTCTCGATCAGTTGTCCACGTTAATGATTATGTCATCAAGACCCTGAACTGTTGCTGTTTCTCCAGTAGTCACAATTGCTTCTGGCCACCCTGTCATAGTGTCATACCTCTGTTTTAGATTCACGCTTTCAGCAAACCTCTCACTCGCCCATTGAATTTCTCGGTTCTTCATCAAGGTCTCTATCCCCTTTGGTGCTTACATCATCACCTGAACACGATGGTGTCTCAAAAGTTGTTAATGAACTTAGAATTAAAAAAACGCATTTCCTTTCAATTTGTAACTAATCCAAATTCTCCTATAAGGTTTAGTTCAAAAGGGAAAATTTCTCAAATGCTTACAATAATTGAATCTGAGGACTGGAAACGCCCTTCAGGGCTATCACTACAACCTGGCTCGAATGGTTTTGAAGTTACAGCAACTACAACAAGCATGTTTTTAACTCTGGGGCAATTCCTCTCTGCCCTATCCCTTCAGGGTGGGACCAGGGACAGGTCAGAAGCCAGCAGACAATGGGCAGGGTGGATGTTTGTCATCTCCATGGAAAGCAGAAGACCAAAAGTGTGAAGTGTGACATGTGGAGTCCTGTAATAGGATTCCCCATGTTTCCACTTCTCTTCTTATCTGTTTCATTTTAAACCGCCATTACCATTGCATAGCATTTCTTCCCATCTGTCTTGGATTCTCCATTTTTCCACTTTATAAATCCCAGATGTAGTTCAAGTATATATTTCCAAATGCTATTGGAACACCATTATAACATCTTGATAAGCTGTGTCTCCGTGTCTAAAAAATAAATTGAGTGAGATCTAGAAAAACTAAAACCATATGGAAGTTATCTATGTACAAAATGCATGCTACATTTTAAATGAGGAAATATGTTGTGCCTGTAATGTATAAAGTAGCGAAACACATCGCAAAGTATACCTAATGTTTTAGTGTAGCAAGGAAGGAGGCAGAGCCGTATTTATTTAGTATCTGATGACTGGCTAGCGAATGTATGTGTTGATGAGCCTTATGGTTACAGATAATGGAGCGACTGCCTCTTAAAGTGCTTGAGTGGTGGGAGAGAACGAATGTTCTTACTAAGTCTTTGCTTGAATCTTTTTTTTCATAAAAAAAAATGTTCACAAACAGCACTGAAGTAAAGGTGGGAATTAACTCCATGCAATAAACTCAGGAAATGACAGCCAAGGCAAGATGGAAGGTCTTGGCATAGAGAAGCTCCTGATGGCGCAGCTTCTCACTGGGTCCCATTCCACCAGTCTGCAGGGGAGGCATCGTAAGGCACACAGTGACTTCAGATTTGAAGAAAGCACACAACTGGAGTGAGGTGTCACTCCCGGGAGAAGACAGCAAAATGTCTTCCTTTGTGCTTGCTTTACTGATGATTCCTGGAGCCTCAGAATCTGTAAGAATGGTTGCCACAGTTGGAAGTCACCGAGAATGGTGCTGCATTCAAGAGGTTCAGAGCAGGGCACGAAGCTAGGAGATGCCCTGGAGTCTGTGGAATGAACCTCACTCTCCAGAGAGGAAGAAATGAAGTCAATAATGAAAGTTTTTCTTCCCTTCAACTCTTTGCCTCTGCACTCTGGGTCTCCAATTTAACAGAATGTATGATTTCATGAATAAATTAGTGGAACCTGTGACTTCATTAATAAACTAAAACATCACCTGGAGTCATTAGCCCAAGAGGACTCTAAGTTTTTTATGTGTGCCTGATCAGCACAAGTCAGTCCTCAGGTCAAACGTTCCTTGCACAATTGGACTAAAATATTAAAAAGAAATCCCAGGGCCAGGTATGGGATACCTCCTAGATCAGATATGGCCCTCTAGAGGAATAAAACCTATAAAATGAATGTCTATTAAAAAGGTTTTATTAGATTGCCTTAAATGGTAGGGCCTGGGTAGTCCAACAATGACTACCTCGTACTGGAGAAGCCTAGAATCCAGTAGTTCCTTAATCCTCTAGGCTGGATGTCTCATCAGTCTCAACCTGACACTGAAGGCCTGGAGGATCCCTGGGGAGCTGCTGCTCTTCTGTCTTCAGGAAGCCCTAGTGTGCTCCTTCTAAGCCTGAAGTCATGGTGCCTTGCAAAGCCTCTATTACGGGCTGATGGAGTGGGACCCAGTGAGGAACAGCACCACCAGGTTTTAGTATCCATGGCCGAAACAGCAAGATAAACTTGTCAATAAGGGTAAATGCAAGTAGGCAAAAGACAAAGCAGCTCTTCCCTCTGCATTTTCTCTGGGCTGCCACAAGAAGTTAGTATCTGCAGATACTAACTACATGAGCAGAATACTAAACACAGGGAAATCAAGCTGGAACTGGGCTAGAAGGCTTCTCCCTGCTGGGAGGTGCTATGCAGGCTACTGAGGGGGAAAGCTACCGATACTCTTACCTAGCTGTGAACACTGAAAGCTTCAATACTGATCTTCCAGATAATATCCCTTCACTGTTGCAATAGTGGCATGTTTGTGATGGGGTAACCAATCACTTTCTGATTGGATCTAACACCAAATCTGTAGTATGGAGGAGGCTGCTTGTTCGTCCCAGCCTCACAAAACCAAAATAACCACACAGAAACTATATTAATTAAAACACTGTTTGGCCCCATTAGCACTAGATTCTTATTGGCTAACTCTTATATTAATTTAACCCATTTCTATTCATCTGTATATCTCCATGTGGCAGTAGCTTACTGGCAAAGATTTGGCATGTCTGACTCTGGTGGCTCCATGGTGTCTCTCTCCGACTCTGACTTCTTCCATCCAGCAGTCTTTTTAGTTTTCCCCACCTTGCTCTATTCCCCTACAGCTCTGCTATAGGCCCAAAGCAGTTTCCTTTATTAACCAATGAAAGCAACACATATGCAGAAGGACCTTCTACACCACAAATCCACAGGAAGAAAAGTTCATCTCTGGAATTGTAAACCTGATCAAGAGCTCTTGCTGAGGAGGTCATCAGCTCTAGAAGGGAATATGCTGCCATTATTTTGCAAATGGACATACTGTAAAACTGGTTTCTAAGTACTTAGGTTTATGCCTGTAGATTAGTGCAGTCCTCAGCCTTCTCCAGAAGTTTCTTACTACAGCAAGCAGTCATCAAAGAAGAGATTCAGCTGCATAGCTATTCAGAATGCTGAGAATAGTGACTATTATGTGACCATCCCTGAACCGTACATCTAGATAGTCCCTAAGGGAACATGGTAGAAGATGAGGAGAAAAAAATGTAAGAGCCAAAGGAACTAAGAGGATAGAGAAGTGTTCCTTCCTACATAAATATGACAAGTTGCAGACAATTTGTTTACCCTATGAAGAAGTGTCTTTGACAAGGTGCCTTCTAATAGATCTAATAAAGAGCTGAATGGCCAGTAGCTGGGCAGAAAGAGTTTAGGCAGTACTTCCAGAGACAGAGAGGACTCGTGGAAGAAGAAAGTTGGAATCACCAGCCCAATGCAGAGGAAGCAGAATGAACAATATGGAGATGAGGTAATGAGCCTCGTGAAAGATTAAAAAATGATAGATTAAAAAATACTGGTTAATTTCAGTTATAAGAGATAGAAACAAACCTAAGCTAGTGTCAGGCTTTCATAATTAATAAGTCTCTGTGTCATTATTGTGAGCTGGCAGTCCAAAATAAAAATTCAGCTACAGGCATGTATGTGATATTCATGGATAAACAACAACAATGTTTACCTACACAAGACTGGATCCACCCATATCTCATAATTGATGACAACAGGGCACATGATGTCCCACCTCTCCTGAGGGACACTGTCAGTTAATGGTTACTAGGGAATGTAGATGGAAGTTTCTGTCCTGCAACCATTCATTCCCAAATAAACACACAGAGGCTTATATTAATTACAAACTGTTTAGCTTCTTAGCTTAGGCTTATTACTAACTCTTACAACTTAAATTAATCCATATTTTTTTTATCTATGTTAGCCATGTGGCTTGGTACCTTTTCTCAGTAAGACATTCTCATCTTGCTTCCTCTCCTTCTGGATGTTGACTGTATCACTGCCTTTCCTCTTCCAAGAATTCTCCTAATCTGATCACCCCACTTATACTTCTTGCTTGGCTATGGGCCAATCAGTGCTTTATTAAACCACTACAAGTGACAAATCTTTTCAGCGTACAAGAACATTACCCTACAGAGCCACTTTCTTCTCTGGTGTAGGCACTGAAAAATTGTCCATGCTCCAATAAATAACACTCATGCAGTCAGCTGTAGTTAAATTTAGTGGTGTGTGCTCATGTGCTCACACATATGCATATCTTGTCTTCAAAATTGTGTCTAAGGATAAGTTGCTTTGGAAAAGAGCTTGTTCTTTTGTTTCCACAAAGGTTGAGAACCTGTGGAATCCTTCCAGACTAATGTGGTTTGATGGACCAAGACCCCCACAAAAGGTCACCCCCCCCAAAATTACTTCTCCCAATAAACAGCAGGAAGTAGTTTGAAGAGAACTAAACCCCAAAATTCCCAAATATTGTTTATAAATGTTTGTTTGCATTTAAAGGGGGATATGTTATAGAGATGGATACTTTGCATTGGTATGGACCTTGCATTATTGATACAAATTTGAGGTATTTACTTTTTAAAAATATATTGTTTTCATTTTGTGGATATGGGTGAAAGAAAAAGTATTGGCTCAGGACTCCTAAGACCAAATTCTCTGCACAAAGGAGATTTATTGCCTGCAAGGAGTGAAGGGCAGGGAATAAAAGACAAACATGGGAGAAAGAGAACAAGGGACAAGGGAAAGGGAACAAGGGAGAGGAGTCAGGGATATCTGTCCTGGAGTGAGAACAAAGGACTCCTCAGGATAGAGAGGAGACAGATGTGGCACATGGGAAAATGGTGGTTTAAAAAGGTAAAGGGCCAAGCCCAGTGTCACAATGAGGCTCTTGGTTTTAATTAGGAATGTTAATTAGGTAAGTCAAATGAGGCTTTTGATTGCTGGACTTCAATATTTGACAGCTGGACCTTAATAGTCAACCTCAGGAGAAGAACTTGGTTAAATAAAGGAAGAAACCTTAGTAACTAACTTTAGGGATGTAATCTAATAATTTTTAGCAAGGTCCAAAGCCCTCCCTACTATATCTAGGCTGAGCAAGGTATCTATCAAAAAAAGAATAGGTTCCAAAAAAAACCAGTACATGCAGTAGGGCTAAATTCTGGTGCCACTACCAGTGTCCCCCAGTCTGCCCCAGCCATACAACTGTCATCTATATTCAGAGGGACTAGTTTGGACATATGTTGGTTCCTTCCCTGTCCAGCTGGAGTTGGTGAGCTCCCATTAACTCAGATAAAGTGTTTCAGTGGGTGCCCCCATCGTGGTCTTGGTCTCTTTGTTCATATTTTCACTCCCCCCACTCTTCAACTGGACTTTGAGGGCTCAGCCCAGTGCTCTGCCGTAGGTCTCTGTCTCTGTTTACATCAGTTGCTGGATGAAGGTTCTATGATGACATTTAAGATATTCATAAATCTGTCTACAGGGCAAGGCAAGTTTGGACACCCTTTTTTTCTATTGAGTAGGGTCTTAATTGGGGTTATTCTTGTGGATTCCTGGGAATTTCTCTAGTGTCAGGTTTCTTGCTAGCCCCATAATATCTCCCTCAATCAAGATAATCTCTTTCTTAGCTCTCATTTCTGTCCTTCCTCCATCTCAACTATCCAGTTCCCTCAAGTTCTCCTCCCCCTTCTCCCTCCCCTCTTCTTCCCTTTCCACCCTCCTTTCTTCCCCCACCCCCTTACTCCCAATTTTGTCAGGTGATCTTGTCTATTTCCCCTTTCCAGGTGGATCTATATATGAATAACTGATTTTTAAAAATATATTGAAAATAGATTTTTCCAATACAGTATATTCTGATTAAGGTTAGGCAAATAAATGCAACTAGAAAGAAAAAAACATCCTGAGTGAAGTAACCCAGAACCAGAAAGTCAAACACAGTGGATATGAGACATAAAGCAAAGAAAAATGAGCCTACAGTCCACAACCCCAGATAAGCTAGGTAGCAAGGAGGACCCTAAGAGAGACTTGCATAGATCCCCAGGAAAGGGAAAGAGATAAGATCTCCTGAGAAAACTGGGAACATAGGGGGAGGGGGATGAGAGAATGAGACGGGAGAGGAGAAAAGGGACTGGAAGCGGGGAGGAGAACATGAGAGAACAAGATGGTTGTGTTGTGGGAGGGACAGAGAGGGAGAGCAAGGAAAGAGATATCTTGATAAAGGGATCCATTATGGGGTTAGGAAGAAAGATGGCACTATGGAAATTCATAAGAATCCACAAGGATGACCCTAACTAAGACCATAAGCAATAGTGGAGAAGGTGCCTGAACTGGCCTTCCCCTGAAATCAGATTGATGATTACCCTAATTGTCATCACGGAACCTTCATCCAGTACCTGATCAAAGCAGGTACAGAGATCCACAGTTAAGCATTGGGCAGAGCTCCCAGAGTCCAGTTCAAAAGAGGGAGGAGCGATACTATGAGCAAAGGGGTGAAGATCACAATGGTGAAGCCCACAGAGACAGTTAACTGGCTGAGGAGCCTGTATATATAGGACTGAATTAGGCCCTCTGAATGTGAGTGACAGTTGCGTGGCTTGGGCAGTTTCTGGGGCCACTGGCAATAGGATCAAGATTTATCCCTAGTGCATGAGCTGGCTGTTGGAGCCCATTCCCTACGGAGGGATGCCTTGCTCAGTCTAGATACAACGGGGAGGGGCTTAGTTCTGCCTCAAAGTGATGTGCCAGACTTTGTGGACTCTATGGAAGCCCTTACCCTTTCTGGGGGAGTGGATAGGGAGTGGGGAGGTGGAGTAGAAGGGGGCGAGAAGAAACTGTGGTTGGTATGTAAAATAAATTAAAAATTTAAAACAACAACAATAATATATCCCTGAATGAAAAAATTTTAAAAACATCTAAACCAATTGGAATTTTTTAATGATTTTTTAAAAGATTTTAAAAATTTACATTTTTATTAATTTAAGTATATGTATGCTTTGCTAAAAGTGTGCATGTGTGCCATCTGCATTCCTTGTGCCCACAGGAAGACACCAGATCCCCTAGACTTGGAGCTACAGGCAGTAATGAGTGTTGGGAATTGAACCCAGATCCTCTACAAATGCAACGATTGCTCTTAACCACTGAGTCTACTCTCCAGTCCAAATTTGGAATTATTTTAATTCACATATTAAAACCAATTTCCTTTTACTTGTCATATCTTAGAGTTACCAAAAGACACTGATACTTTATCTTATTATTTTGACATAAATAACTTGAAAACTACAAGTAATTAAGAAAAATCCAGGACAACCTGTGTGGTTTGGGATCGTGTTAGGGTAAGAGAATTCTCGAATAAGCACAATGGGAGCTCTGATTTCACGGCAGGATTGTGGTGGTGTCTCCAGGCCAGCGACATCTAGGGCCATGCTCTGGGGACCGTCCTCTAATGCCTACATGCCGAACAGTGCACACATCCAACACTGTGGCGGGACAGCTGTAACTCAGGCTGTCCTGGACCAGAGACTGATCGCACATAATGATGCCCACTGATTTGAGCTCAAAAGGATAAAGCTTCCCGAAGATGGATATTTTCCCCTCAAATCCTACTGGCTCTTGGGATACCATTCTGTTAGACTGCTAAAAAGTGCTGATTTATTCCAATATTATTCCAGCATTTTGCAATGCCTCTTCTATTTTTCTGAGCATAGACTGGCAGGCTCCTTTTCTCTTCTCTTGCTTTCTTCTCTATCCTTCTGGTTATTAGGTGGTTTTGATATCGAGGACCAGAGATGATTGGCTTCTGTAGGTGCCTGCTTTTCTTCTTTTTTTTTTTTTAATTTATTTATTTATTAAGGATTTCTGCCTCCTCCCTGCCATTACCTTCCATTTCCCTCCCCCTCCCCCGATCAAGTCCCCCTCCCTCACCAGCTCGAAGAGCAATCAGGGTTCCCTGCCCTGTGGGAAGTCCAAGGACCGCCCACCTCCATCCAGGTCTAGTAAGGTGAGCATGCCTAGGCTCCCACAAAGCCAGTATGTGCAGTAGGATCAAAAACCCATTGCCATTGTTCTTGAGTTCTCAGTAGTCCTCATTGTCCGCTATGTTCAGCAAGTCCGGTTTTATTTTCAGATCCAGGCCAGCTGGCCTTGGTGAGTTCCCGATAGAACATCCCCATTGTCTCAGTGTGTGGGTGTACCCCTCGTGGTCCTGAGTTCCTTGCTCGTGCTCCCTCTCCTTCTGCTCCTGATTTGGATCTTGAGATTTCTGTCCAGTGCTCCAATGTGAGTCTCTGTCTCTGTCTCCTTTCATCGCCTGATGAAGGTTAATATTCAGGAGGATGCCTATATGTTTGACTTTGGATTCACCTTCTTATTTAGCTTCTCTAGGATCGCAAATTATAAGCTCAATGTCCTTTATTTATGGCTAGAAACCAAATATGAGTGAGTACATCCCATGTTCCTCTTTTTGGGTCTGGCTTACCTCAATCAGGATAGTGTTTTCTATTTCCATCCATTTGTATGCAAAATTCAAGAAGTCCTTGTTTTTTACTGCTGAGTAATACTCTAATATGTATATATTCCATACTTTCTTCATCCATTCTTCCATTGAAGGGCATCTAGGTTGTTTCCAGGTTCTGGCTATTACAAACAATGCTGCTATGAACATAGTTGAGCATATACTTTTGTTGGATGATAGGGCCTCTCTTGGGTATATTCCCAAGAGTGTGCCCACTCTTCTGAAATCAGACAGAGTAGGCAGTGAGATCTTAACCAACAGGTAATTTCCCCATGGAATGTAAGCTTCTTGCCTGTATTTGGTTGACAAAGAGGAATTGGGATAAACTTTAGGTATGTGAGAACCGTGAAGGAGGCATGAATTGAAAACAGGGAAGAATGTGGAACCTGTAAGAGGAGGAAAGAAAGGTTCTGAACTAACTACAAACAGAATGATCAGCTTCTCGAGACTCAAAATGAGCAAGTTAGATCTTGAGTTAAGTGTAAGAGGGGGTGCCATTAAGCAGTGGTTTGAGGGAGGCAGAAGTACCTGCTTTTGACTGTCATTGATATAAATGTGGCTGTCACCAGGAATGGGTAACGAATATGAACTAATCTGACATGAGTGTCTTGCTCACCTAGGGACTGATGCCTTCACCAGTTATGGTCTTCGGTAGTCCCAGATCAAGCCTTTCCAGGTGTATACATGTCTTAAAAACTTCACATAGTCAAGTACACTGTTGACTACAGCTGAAGTTGGTTCTCCCTGGCACAGCTTCTTTGGTGCTCTGTTCTCACCTTCTTGGAGCACGGATTACGCTGTATGTTAATGATGTGTTCTTTTCTGGCTCCTTCACACAGAGTGAGAGCTATTTAGAGAGGAAACAACTATATCTTATTGAAACAAAGGAGAATAAAAGATCACGTCCCCCCCACCACATTTTTGACTTTCTACCCATTCTATCTGTGGCCAAACCCTTGTCTACCATTGCGATCTAACCTTGAACATTTTGGAGTCTTCAGGTGAAGAATCATGGTTCTCCTTCATGAGAATGTAAACCTGAGATTGGACATAGATGGAATTGCCTACATTGGATGCAGTCAATCAATAGATTAATGTTTTCTATCCTCCAGCCCAGGGAAAATATGTAATAAAAGATCATTGCAATTGTACATGAATCAAACAGTTCACAAAAACTCCCTGAGCTGGAAAATATTTTGCCAACATTCCTGCCAAAATTTCTCTCAAATAGAAAGAGAAAGCCCCTTTTAGACATTCCATGATGCTGGAGTGAGTCACTCACTTCCTTTGGCTCATGGGGGAAATGACAGAAACTCCTCGTTTCTCATCTTGCCCAGAAACATTAGACTTATCAGACCGTGGAAAGCGGGAGCAAATGGTCAGAGTTGCAGATCGAATCACGACCCTGGAAGCCGAAGAGAGTAGCATATGCTTTGAATCTCGGCACTCTGGAAGATGGGGCAGGTAAATCTCTGAGTTTCAGGCTGCTGGGGCTACCCAATGAAACAAAAACACTATCAAGAAACAGAGGTCCTGGGCAGAAGTTGCTCAGTGGTACAGAGCTCGCCTAGCAAGTGCAAGGCTCCAGAGTCAATATCCAGCACTGCAGAAGAAATTCCAAAGGGGACAGGAAAGGCAATAGAAAGGGCAGAAGCAGCTATGTAAAGAAATAAAACTCTTGCATGCTCTCAATATCTAAAAAGGAAAATCAAAACATCCCATAGAACTAGAGAATAGAGTGCTTGCCTGAGACCATGGAGAGAAGGGTGAGGAGCAATGGAGAAAGATTAACAGATGAATAATAAGATAGCATTAGATAAGAGCAAGATATCTGGGGTGCTTTAGTACAGCCGGGTGAGTATGGATAGCAATCACCTAGTAAGCACTACGTAGAGAGCTAGAAGAGATTTGTTTCAAATGTTTTAAGCACTTCACAAAACAACATAAATAAAATATTATATGGGGCTTCACTAATAAGTATGCTTTTTAATGTTTACATGTATCAGTTAAAATATAAATTACAAAGAAATCACCCAAGCTTATGAACAGGCATGTGGGAGGAACCCTGCACACACAGATCTTTTTACCAGGTATTCATCCAAGGCTAATTGCTTTTCTTGCCTTTGCTGAGCTCTCTGCACAGGTGTGAAGGCAGAACTGGACTATTCTACTGAACCACCCTGTTAGCTAAAGATGCCATTAAAAATGCAATAAAGATTAGGGGTCCCAATGAATTTTCCTAAAGAATAAAGTTTGGTTTGTTGCCAGGAGTCTGATGCTTAGGCTAGGCTTTCCTTGTGTAGAAACTACAGTAGTTTCTCAACAACTGTTTTGCTTCCTACGGTAAATCTTTCTATCTTTACTCAGGTTTGAAGTTTGATTTCTTTCTAGCTTCCTGTGAACAAATGACTGTTAGCAAGAATTTTCCTTAAATAACACACACACACACACACACACACACAGAGAGAGAGAGAGAGAGAGAGAGAGAGAGAGAGAGACAGAGAGAGACAGAGAGAGACAGAGAGAGACAGAGAGTGCTAATCGCATCTGGTTCCAAAGTAGCTAAATACAAGGCTCACTCAAGAGACTGTCGTGCACACAGTGAGACTGCACATTCATTGGGTAACTATATTAAGTACTTTCATCATTATTCTTCTGAAATCTGAACTGAAATTTCAATCTGTAGAGTCCCTCCAACCCCCTGAAATAGTGGGGGTAAAAAGTACAAAGTTCCTAAAAAGTGTATGAGTGATACTTGATTTGTGGGGGTAGGGAAAGAAGGGAGAATGAACAACTGGCTTCTTCAGTCACTGCTGCTCCAGCCCCAGGCTTCTGTGGTTCAGTGATACTAAACAACAAAGACAACCCATCCCTGTCCCTTTCATCAGCTTTTGTTGGCCTTTTGATTGGTCCCTCACTGTGCATAGCATTTGCTATGGTGTCTTATCCCTTATTCTCAACAACCAACCAATCACCTTGAAGATGCAAGTAGGATTATATTGACAATAATAATGCCTTACAGTTAGTATGCAAGGGACACTTGTAACGTAACAGGAAGACATTAAAAAACTCTAAAGTGTGTTGGTACTGGTGACTTTTTAAAAGTTTCTCCCACTTCAAAATTCTTCGGATGAAATACTAAGTGGAACCAGTATATTAGAATTCTCAAAAATCAGTGGAAGGAAACAAGACACCAAACAGAAAGTACCTGAAATGAGATGAAGAGCTAATGTGTAGATGGAAATGTCTTTTTAAATGGGTAACAAGAATGGTTCCTAAAAGGAAGACAGCAGTCAGAAACAAATTATGCCAACAAGACTCAAATCTATGGCCCTTAAAATAGCAAGATGAGAACAGACAACAACAAATATTGATGAGAACATGAGGAGACAGATTCGGGCGTTGTCGGTTTTGCTATGTCGGACCCACAGTCTTTGTATATAGGCATCTGGCAATATCTAATGGTAAACTCTATGACACAGCCATCCTACTAATGGGAATACCCAGGAAAAAATTTCTCAGTGAGTACACAATGTAGGTAGGGTTGCAAATGCACTGTGGTGGTATTTGGGTTTTAACGCCAGAAATGACCTTATATCGACATAGAAAAATGGATAGGTAAAAATATGGCACATTCATGTGTTGGAATACAAGGCATGCTAGAGAGACTAACTGCTGTGTGATTTCTATTCTCCCCGGCGAGTTCAGTCACAATTGAATGAAGAAACAATTTCACACAGATATATCTGGTGAAGCGATGAGTTTATTAGGATTGCTTAAAGAGCACAAGTGAGGTTATTTACAGGAACCTAAGTGAGTCAAAGACAACTATGCTGCCAGAGAGCAGTATTTAACTCTGATTAAATTATCTCTGTTCTGTCATTCCCAGGCCTTCCTGCCTGTTTGATGTGGGAATTCCCCTCTGTTTGCTGTGAATATGTTTTATTATCACTGGTTAATAAAGAAGCTTCTTTGGCCTGTGGCAGGGAAGAATAGAGCTAGGTGGGAAAACAAAACTGAATCCTGGGAGAAAGAAGGCGGAGTCAGGGAGGTGCTATGTAGCCACCAAAGGAGACAAACGCCTGGGAACATTACTGGTAAACCACGCGCCTCATAGTAAAATATAGAATAATAGAAATTGGTTAATTTAAGATGTAAGAGAGTGCTAGCAATATGCATAAGTGACTGGCTAAGCAATGTTGTGATTAATATAGTTTCTGTGTGATTATTTTGGGTCTGGTCGGCTGGGAACAAATGAGCAGCCTCCGCCTACATCTGTTACCATGACTGGACTATATTTTATGTTTCTAAAATGGAAAATGTCTTTAAATATGTATATACCACTTCATGTGTCTGTTTCAGTCCCTCTGACCAGGGCAATGGCTCATGAAAGTCACTCCCCTGCAGTTCCCTGTCCATCTTGCAAGGAGCTGCTGCCTGGTGAACCTCCTCTCACCATCTACTTCTTACTGCGTGTGCCGTTCCACTCTGGACTTTGGGAATCTCCTGTTTCATGAGCCTTGGAAATTTCTTTAGCTTCTTGACTCTTACGAACCTCCTTCCTCCCTGTATGATGGAGTGCTTGATTAAGAGAAAATAATCATGCAATGCTAGACCTAGAAGCCCAGGATTGAGCAAAGATTGCCTGCACACTATAGTTAGCTGCAGGTAAATTAGAACACATACAGGAAGTGATGTGCAGAGATATAGCAAATACAGTCCGTTGGGGGCTGGGAGCTGTCCTGGCTAGTTTTAACTGTCAGTCCAGAATCACCTGAGAGAAGAATCTTAATGAGAAATTATCTAGATCAGGTTGGCTTGTGAGCATGTCTGTGGAGATTGACTTGACTGTTAACTGTCCCAAGCCACTGTGGGTGGCACCTTTCCTTAAACTGAGCCCTGATTGTGTAAGAATGAAGAAAACCAGCCAAACACAGGTGCAGCAAGTAGGCAACAGGAGTCCATTTGCTTCTGACTGCTCTTCGCTGTGGACCAGATTTAACTGTTTTGAATTCTTGCCTTAACTTCCCCTCGGTGATGAACTATAATAGGGGATTGAACGACAGATGAATCCCATCTTCCCTAAGTTGCTTCCATTAGGGTATTTCTCATAGCAACAACAGGAAGAAAACAAAAGATTGTATTTAGGGGAAAAACTAGGAACAACAGAGTAGAGAACGGTGCATAGTAATTAACCAAGGGAGACTGTAGGGATCACTAGTGACAGAAGAGGAGTACAATGAAATAAGCTTCACAGAAATGGAGACAGAAACAGAAAAGAAAACCAAGGGATGTTGGGAGAGATGGTACAGTAGGGTAGTTATCCTGCCCTGAATACTCCTAAAGACAGGAGGGCTCCCATCTTCTGTCTCAGGCTTGTTGAGTGGCACCTGCAAGGCACTTTCTTTCTCTACCCTCTTGATCTGGGGTTCAATTCCTAAGGTCCTTTCCCATTTTGTGCTTCAATTATTCTATTCTTCCTTTCCCATGAAAACGCCCTACACCATCGTATGCAACAACAAAGCATGCCAGCCATTTCAGAACATGCTCTATTTGTATGGAAACATAACCTAACTTACAAAAATACCTTTTGATGGAGGCGTGTTGCTATGTATCTGAGTAAGAGAATGCTATTGCCCTTAATGTTCAGTATTTTACCATATTAAAGCTTTCCCTTTTCATGGGTCAACGAATAAAGAGAGAAGTTTAACAATGGCTTAAGTAATCCTCCAAAAATGCTGTACAAAAATAAAGAGCCCTTATTGGGCAAACAGACCTAGAGATGATGACAGCAATGGAGGTAGCTCAGCAGAAAAGCAAATCAAGTAAGAACTCATCTCGTGTCTACACAGCGGACCCATAGTGCTCTTGAGATCTAAGATCCTTTGAATCAGACTTCAGCAAACTCAGAAAGTAACCCTTGAGATGAAAGAGATAACATGAGAGAGAGAGAGAGATGAGAGAGATGAGAGAGAGAGAGGATAGAGAACTGTGGGCTCCCTTTGCAAATTACAGTAACAAAATGGAAAAGCCACATTACCATAAAACAACCCATTCCGCGCTGCTAGAGGAGTGCTTTCCCCCTTAAGAGCTCATTGCGATGCAGCAGTGCTCATGTCAAGCAATTACTATTTTGTCTATAAATAGGAAAATATGTGAATGGCCAGTGCATTGCAAAGTAAAACATTTGCATAACATCAGCTCTTCCTCGGTTGCATAATTAATCATTTGGGATTATGCATCTGTAAACATCATTTCCCAGCGCAGTGTCAAGAAACTACAATTTACTTATTGAAGCACTCTAAGTCATACTTGTACTGGCTATCTTTTATTGAGCATCCACTAAGTACCAGGTCTCCATATTGCTGGTGATCTTCACCACGACGTTGTAAGGTGAATTTTATACAAGAGTTGAGATTAGGAAGTTGAAGTTCAGAGAGGGCAGTCAGCATGTTGACCAAATTCAAAACTTGACTGTTTATAGTGTTCATTTCCTTGTGGGTTTCCCCATTGTTGTTGTTGCTGAGATTGGGGCTTGTTGTGTTACCCAGGCCGGCCTTGAACCACTCAGCTTAAACAATCCTCAGCCTCAGACTCCTGGCTGCTGAAAGAACAGGCAAATGCCACTGTGCCCAACTTAGCCAGCCCATCGCGACACTACTGTCTCACATGACTCTATTTGCATCACCTTGTTTAATTCACTAAACCAGGGAGAGGGGTATATCCTTATTATATCCATGTTACATAATGAGAAAACTTAAGCTTACAGAACACAGTGCTTGGCCCAACACACTATAGCTGGAAAGAAGTGAGGCCTAGATTCACGGTCTTGATAATTAGCTGTTTACATTTGCTTGGTTTTGTTTCTTAATCTGTTGCTACGCTGGCTATCAAACCAAGGGCTTCGTGAATAGAAGACACATGCTCTACCAAGTCACCTATGTTCCCAGTCCTATGTCCCATTTTTTAAAGTTGTATTTTTAAGCTTTTGCATGTGACAGAATTGGCCTTTTCAGGGCAGTTGGACATTTAACGTGGCCACGGTCTGTGTCACCATCCCTCTGGGCAGCTCCTTATTGGTACCCTTTGGGGTTAAGCTCTCCTTCCAGGCAGATTCCGGTGTTCCCCATTCTAACCACTTCTTACTACAGTCTTACTTTCTGGAGGATGTGATATAACGTGAAACCCGTGGAGGATTCTCTACAAAGCCGGCCTTTATCACGCAGTAACCCGCGCTGAACCTAACCCACACTGACTCTCGTAACTATCCTCAGTCCCTTTCCGTTGATGATTAGATCCCATTGTCTGCTGGGGGCTATTTGTTTATTCGTCCCACTTTTGAAAGGAATTGGGGCTGCTCTCAGTTTGTAATCATTCTGGAAAGAACTTCTGAGAATGTTCACAGATCAATGCTTAACATGCATGAATCGAAGTTCACCACGAAGGGCGGGTTGTTGGGTCACATGACGTTTGCTTAACCAATAAAAACGGCCAAGCTGTTTCCCTGAACACCTTATCAAGTTTGCTTTTTCCTAAGCAGCGAATGAGAGTCCTTGTTGTTCTATGTTCATCAGAACCTGGCTTTATAACTTTTTAATATTTCAGTTATTCAAATAGATGGATCATTATTTCTTGGTGCCTTACTTGCATTTTACTATTGAGTGCTTTACGCAGGTCTGAAAAGGACATGGAAGTTGGTCCTGATGGCCCAGACCTATAAACCTTACACGGGGGAGGCTGAGACCTAGGATGCATGAAGCCCTGGATTCAATTCCCAGAACTAACTAACTAACTAACTAACTACCTAAATAAATAAATAATAATATTGAGAGTTTCTGTGGCCACTTATTTGCCTCTATATTTCTTGTTTAATAAAGTATTTATTCAAGGATTTGGGAGCATTTTTAAAGGTTTATTTCATTTTAGTGTTATATTGAAGAAGTAACATTCACACTGTACTCTGAATGAAGAGAAGAAACAGTGGGAAGACGTGAAGAAATATCCTGGAGCCAGGCAGTGGTGGCCCACGCCTTTCATCCCAGCACTTGGAGGCAGAGGCAGGGTGGATCTCTGTGAGTTCCCGGTCAGTCTGGTCTACAGAGCTAGTTCGAAGGAGGAAGTATTCTGGGCCACTCATCTGAAGAGGCTCACACACAAACATCCTTAGCAAGATAAAGAAACAAACCAAAATGACTGTTAGAGTTAAGAAAGTAGTGAGGTACAAGAAAGACAAATAACAGGTTTGAAAAGGTAGGCAGAGCAGATGGAAGGGGGTTACAGCTAGGACAAAGGCAGGGTTAAGCCTAAGTACTGTGGAAGCCATTTAGAGCATTTAGGCCAGGATGGGTCATGTAGACAAATGCAGAACAAGGAACTCAAACAAACAAAATGAAAATAGGAAATGTAAGTATCTCTCAACCCCCCATCCCTCCCCATGTTCCCAGCTCACATCAAGCTAATCTCTGAACAAAGATGACACGTGGCAGCTCTACAAAAGCCATGTGCAGGGTCCAAGTCTTAGATTTGTATGCTGCTTCTTCCTACCCTGGGTTGCAAGGCTGTAACTGTGGGAAAAGGAAGAGGAGAAGAGGGTATCCATTCTCTGTCTCTTGCTGAGCCAGGATCCACTCAGGACTCACTACAGAGGAGGCTGAGTCCCCAAGTGAGAGACAATGCTGTCCCTAATGTAGGAGCCCACCATCTCATAGCCCCAGGGAACCCAAGGAAGGTAGTCATTGACCCCTGTGTGCAAAGTATAAACCCTGCGTACAGCTCCCAATCTTCATGAATAACTTCATAAAAGAAGTAGTCATCTTAACATACAGTATACAAAATGAGAGTCCTAAAAGGCTGTAGTCACACGTCTTTAATCCCAGGAAGACAGAGGTAGGCACATCTCTGTGAGTTTGAGGACAGCTTGGTTTACACAGCGAGTTCCTGGACAACCTGAGTTACATAGTGAGGATTGTCTGTAAAATTACTACTACTACTACTACTAATAATAATAATAAAAACAATCCTGCAGCTAAGAATTCTGCAGCTATAAAGGGTTATCAGCACAGACCAGTATGTCTGAGTAGAAATGTGTATAGAGCCTCCAAAAGAGCGTGCTTATTCTATCTATTTAACTCCACTCTGAATCACTAACTCCCTTTGTGGGAACATAAAGATGGTACCTCCTCCCATCACCGTTACCAGCTCTGCTCTCTATCATTGCTCCGCGTAGATAATGTTTGTAGGGTTATATTCCCTGTAATACTTTTGCTTTGGTATTTTGTTTAACATTTCACACAGATTTTTCCATGTGGCCACAGTCTAATTATTTATCATCTCATAGGGGATGACAGCAATATAAAATAAAGGTGTAGCTCACAATTACACAGTAATCCCAATTTGCCAGGCACTATCCAAAGTACTATACCCAGTTTTGCATGCATGTTTAATATTTCCTTGATGCAATCCTTTAAGGCGGATGCCATCTCTCCTCATCTGAATTCAGAACAAAGCTAAGTACAAATATTCAGAGTGCAATCCATGGAAAACAAGAGTAAGTGGGGGAGGGGGAAGAGAAAGAATCAGTGCAACGGCATGTGATGGATCTGGTACCCCAAAATGTGATGGATTTCTGTATCTCCTAGACTGGTTCCTCAGGAGGCCATACACCCAGCAGCTGCATGACACACATATCAAACAGTCACATAACCGCAGAAAGAAGAAAGTATTTGTCCAGCAATTTCCATCTGCCCCAAAGGGGCACTTTTTATATCTACTCAGCAGGACTCCCAAGACAGAGGTACTGAAGTGGCAGCAAGAAATCTCAGGATAGTGGACAAAGGAGAGCATGAGGACTTGAAGCCAGGTACCCTGTGGTTTGCCTGAACCAAGCCAAGATGTTCACCTGGAGGCCACATGATGCTGATACAGCTACATTGTGGGAGCAATTCAGTTGGTGCAGTTGCTTGGTGGGGACACATGAGTTTCTGTCAGGTCACTTATTTGCTTATAAATTGATGGAGACAAAAGTCGAGCCCAGGAAACCAAGCCCTCCACAGTTAGGCTAAATCAGTCTTCTGATTTCTTAGAGAAATCTGCCGTCAAAGTGTTCCAGAGCAGAGCAGGATATACTCATCATTAAACAGGAATCTCAGACTCAAGCCTCGCTCAGATCCCTTGGAAATTAACATTCTGTGTGTCTCGATTGATTTGTCTCTAAGTTTTCACACACACACACACACACACACACAGAGAGAGAGAGAGAGAGAGAGAGAGAGAGAGAGAGAGATGCACAAATGCTAGTCACTCATTTATTTAGAATAGTATCAATCAAACTTTGTGAACCCCAAGATTATGTAGTCTGACAAGAACTTATTCCAGGACTGTCTGAATTCACCAAGAGGGCTAGTGATGAGTTTCCCACAGCATCCTAGGAGCCATAAGCCAACAAATATGACCCTTGACCAAAGGCTTAAATAGTATCTTGGCACCCAGATCATCTCTTCTGAGAGTGGTTCATGTTTTAGCTATTCCTTTATAAGTGGAGTTAAATGGCCTGCCTGGTTTCCCAGTGAAGCTGGGGCGCAGTATCACTGTGTGATGAGGCCCATGTATCAGATGCCTCCCCAGCGGAATTGTCCCCTTTGTCTCCGCTCTAGGCAGGGACGTCAGAGATATTTGACACATTTGTTCTGAACTTGTGGTGACCTACTTATTCTAAGTTTCAAATTTTTTTGCAGATAAGATTAAAAATGGACAAAGGGATGATATCATCACTGTCATTCTTTGGGGAGCTAAAAGAAACAGGACAGCACTTTTCAGACACTAGGGCAGATGAGGGGGTAGAGAATGGGGGACCAGCAAGCTAATCATCATGTTGCCATTTTGAGCAGATTTTAAAAAACAGGGATGAATTCAAGGAAAGCCCAGACCTCCTTTCAAAATCCTCTCCTTCCATTCCATGGTGTTATTTAAAAAAAAAAAAAAAAAACAAGCAGACAACAACAGAAAACAACAAGAAAAATCAAGGACTTTTGGTCCAAGAGGAGACTGACTTTGAAGTCCTGGTCTCCAGCCTCCACCTCCCCAGTGGTGGAATTACAGGTGTGTGTACCACTTCTGGCTTCTTCTTTTTTTGTCATCCTGTAAACAATCTGGGTTCAGAACTGGAAAGGAAGCCGGGCAGTGGTAAGGCACACCTTTAATCCCAGTACTAGGGAGGTAGAGGCAGGCAGATCTTTGGGAGCTTAAGGTCAGCCTGGTCTACAGAGTGAGTTCCAGGAGAGCCAGGGCTATGCAGAGAAACCCTGTCTCAAACAACAAACAACGGAACTGGAGAGATGGAAGCTCAGTGATGCAGCGAATTTTAGTCATTTCCTTCCCCCAGCTCTCTGTCTCCTTGATGTTCTCTGTGATCCAGTCGCTTCCATGATGTTCAGACTCTCCACTGATCAGTACGTGAGACTCGTGAATTAGCAATAGACTCTTGATTGTCTCCACAGAGGCACCTGGAGAATATATCTCATAAAGTGTGGACTCTGAGATACTGACTTTGTGTGATCTCTGTTTGCCCCTTAGGGTAACAGTTGCCATCCCATCTGTCTCAGGTTGTACCAATGGGTGGCTAGTCTTACATCAGCTTGATACAAGCTGAAAGGAGGAAACTTCGGTTGAGAAAATGCCTCCATAAAATCTGTCCATAAGGCATTTTCTTAATTAGTAATTGATCAGGGAGGAGAGGCCAGCTCATAGTGGGTGGTTCCATCCCTGGAATGGTGGTCCTGGGTTCTATAAGAAAGTAGACTGAGCAAGCCACAAGGAGCAAGCCACTGAACAACACCCTTCCATGGCTTCTGCATCAGCTCCTGTCTCCGAGTTCCTGCCCTGGCTTCCTTCAGTGATCAACTAAGATGTGGAAGCACAAGTTGAATAAACCCTTTTCTCTCCAACTTGCTTTTGGTCATGGTGATTCACTGAAGCAATAGAAACTCTAACTAAGACAGCGGACGTGTGTATTTCCTAGGGCTACTTCACAAAGTGGCCACAAAATTGTTGGCTGAAACAACCAAAGTAATTCCTACAGCTCTGAAGGCCAAAATTTCAAATCAGCGTGCCCACTGGGCCATCCTCTAGAAAAAACAACATTTCGGGCTGGAGAGATGGCTCAGAGGTTAAGAACACTGGCTGCTCTTCCAGAGGTCCTGAGTTCAATTCCCAGCAACCACATGGTGGCTCACAACCATCTGTAATGAGATTTGGTGCCCTCCTCTGGCGTGTGGGCATACATGAAGGGAGAATGTTGCATACATAATAAATAAATAAATCTTTAAAAAAAAAGAAAGAAAGAAAAAGAAAAACGCCATTCCTTGCCACTTCTTGACTTCTTACATCTGCCGGAAATCCCTGGTGCCCCTCAATTTGCAGCCATATCATTCTCTTTGTGTTTAGGGGGAAGAGGCAGGGAAGGTAGGGATGTGCTTTTCCATATGTCCAGACCTTTCTGTTGGAGGGGCCGCTGTTGGTTCCTGCTCTCCACTTGTTCTTTCTGGCCACCCAGAACCAAAATAACTACACAGAAACTATATTAATTAAATCACTGCTTGGCCCATTATCTCTAGCTTCTTATTGGCTAACTCTTACATATTAATTTAACCTATTTCTAGTAATCTGTGTATTGCCAAGTGGCTGTGGCTTATTTGCTAAAGTTCTGGCGTCTGTCTCCTGTGGGACTACATGGCTTCTCTCTGACTCTACCTTCTTTCTCCCAGCATTCCGTTTAGTTTTCCCTGCCCAAAGCAATTCCTTTATAAACCAATGATATTCACACCATCCAGAGGGGAATCCCACATCACCTTTCTCTTCTTCTGAGAGTACCAGGCACTAGATTATGATAACCTTACCTTAACTTGAGATCTGGAAAGATCTTATTGCCAAAGAAAGTCACATTCACAGGGTTCAAGAAGACATGGATTTGGGGAGACATTACTGAGGGTGACACACAAGGATATACCTGTATTCTTCCCTTCCTACCATGTAGCCTCAGACTGCTACTGGGCACTTGGGTACAGGAACACACCACCTAAGCTTCCTAGCACTCAAAGAAATTAGAATTTAGTTTTGCTTAATGAGAAAGAGAGAGAGAGAGAGAGAGAGAGAGAGAGAGAGAGAGACTTAGTTTCTCTTTCTTTCCCATAATAGTTCCAATTTTATAGGAAAAAATAAAACAAAATCCAGGCAGTATGCATGTGTTCTTTTAACTGTTCTTTTAACTGTTACATAAGCTGTTAAGACTGTGAGATCTTTTCCTGGGAGTCAGCTTTCTCCTCTGTCCCAGGTTTAATCTTTACCTTCTCCAGCATGAAATCTCTGTGCAAAGTCTTAGTTTTTGGAGTCCATTGTTTTAGGGTCTCCGTTTCAAAGCCTAATCATTTCCCTTACCACAACTCCTTCCCCCAGGACAATGCCCTCTCCTGTGATTTGTTCTGACCTCCACTCTCCCTCTTTAAGCCATCTCGTGGAATTTACTTTAGGCTTGTCTACAAGAAGAACAGCACCACTTCCCTGCCCCACAGCGGTTTTTGGTGGCCCCTTATCTCTAGCCTGGGGACCACTTTTCCAGTTCTGCTCACCCGACCCCCCCTCCCCCCGCAGCTTTTCTCCCATCCTTAACTCCACCATTTGCTCTCTTCCTCCATCATCATCGTCCCCTACATCTGAAAATGTATTCTCTCTAAAACAGCATCCATTACCCCAGATAGCCTTGAAAAGACACCTCTTTTCCGAAGTCTCCCAAGACTCCCACCCCATCAACCAGCCAGAACTGTCACCCTCTGGAGCTCTCGTTAAACTTTGCCCTTTCCTGGTTACTCTCATTTTGGGGGATGGTTTGTGACCCAGTTGTGTTCATTTACACGTAAATCCTTACATCACAGTCTCTTTCCCAAGCTCTGGTTCTTGGCTCTCTTACCCCCATTCTAAATTAAGGAAAGACTCAAAGATTATCATATTTTTTAGACGTGTATCAAATAACATTTAATGTTTTATATTTCATTAAAAGTGGAACCAATTTTAAATGTATTATTGCCCTTAATATCAAATATTCATAATTATAAAGATAACTCAATTCTTTGTAATAACCAAATGTTATGCATTTAGATACATTACCAAATAAATGTATTAATAAAGTGTGTTTTTATAAGTAGGCTGTGAGTAAGATTTTTACGGCATTAAAAATTATGAAAACCATTATAGCAATGAGGTCACGTTTTTGCCCCTGGCAGATTGAAGTATTTGCATTTTCTATTAGACTTTCTTTATCCCAGGAGACATAATGATGGTTGGGATATTTTATCCCATGGAGTAAGATTAAAGGGGAGAACTGTTTTAAAACCAAGAAGTAGAACAGAAGGGCCATGGGTGTCAGAGGTACAAACACTGCCATCTAATAATTTGTGACTTGGAAAAATTAGTTAACTTCTCCAAACAGATTTCTTTCTTGTTAAACAGGGCTTAGCTCTAAATCACAAGACTTTTGAGAAGGCGAGTAGTATAGACATAAAATGTGTGGTTTATGAGTCACTCAGCAAAATGGTATCGACCTCCATCACAGGCTTAGTTTGGGAAGAGGTGACATGGCTTTTTTCATTTAGTTGTGGTTTTTTAATTCTTTTTTGAAATTTTACTTCCCTTGTGAATTGCAGTCAATTCTATCAGAAGCTGAGAAAGTAGATGAGTCGGGCTTTACCCTCTAAGCTGCCCCGAGGGAGAATTAGCTAATGAAAAGACACAGGAGTGAATTATTTGCTGACTGCACCCCTTTGCTGAGGTACAGAATCACTTTTGTATAGATATCCAGTTTGCTAATTATGTTTTTAAAAATCAAGTCAATGTTTTCCTTTGCTTTCTTTTCCCTGATGTCCTAGAAGCGCCCAAGATGCATGAACGGGAAAATATCTGGTTTTACTCATGAATCAAGAAAAATACCTTCAACAACAAAATGTGTAATTGAATATATACTGATGTGACCATGTTCGTAAAATAGTTTCTTACCTTCAATCTCTTCCTTCTGAGATCTGAGCTTAAAAATCTTTACGATGCTGAGTTGCAGAAAAGCCAATCTTCTGAATTAATCTGAATCTCTATACAAATAATGTCTTCTCTTACCAGTTAGGTTTCAAGCCCTCTTTTCATTCTTCCACGAGACTCCTTTCCTGCTCTTTCTGGTGCTCATAGGCACTGACTGTGGATTCAAGGGCACTGGGTGCTCCCTACTGCTTTGTGCCCACTCATTCTAAGTGTAACCCACAGAGTCAGCAACATTTTGGTGTACTCACATGACCGGAGTAGCTGTGGAGAGGCAGTCAGGCTGCCTCACTGCCCCCCACTCTGCTCTTCACCTTCTGTGTATTTTTTCTAAAATTCAGTTCTGGAGCCAATACCAAGAATGGAGATTGTTTTGGCATGCATGCTTGCAGTCATAGAGAACAGGATCTACTGTCTCCCCACTTCTAAAGAAATGGTACCCGGCTTTCCATGCTAACCTTTTGGCTAGCTGCCAGCCTCCATTTTAAAGAGCTTTACTACAATCAGAATTGGGAACAGACACCAGCAAACACAAAAAAAAAAAAAAAAAAAAAAAAAACACAGAAAATTTCTAATCTTACAAAGGGATACACGGAACTGGGCTAGAATTTCCAAACTTTCACTTTCCAACTTGGCTTTGATTACCCAATAGAGTGTCATCCAGTTTTCTACTAAGGCTTGTATCTAATACATGCAGAGAGAGAGAGAGAGAGAGAGAGAGAGAGAGAGAGAGAGAGAGAGAAAGAAATAGAGAGAAATAGAGAAAGAGAAATAGAGAGAGAGAAATAGACAAGAGGGAGGTAGAAAGACAAGAGGACAAGAGAGAGACGAGAGAGAGAAATAGAGAGACAAGAGAGGGAGGTAGAGAGAGCAACACAAACAAAGTAGGTGCTCTCAGCTCATACCCTTGGAAACCTCAGTCTGCCAATCTCTGCACTGTCCATGGAACTGGTGGACAAAGAGCAGGTGCCTCAGTTCTGTGACAATGACAATACTAAAATGATGGCTGGGCATAGCAGCACATGTCTGAAATCCCAGAGTTTAGGAGGTAGACCCCAGAGAATCAGGAGATTGAGGCTAGCCTGGGTTATACAGTCAGACCCTATCTCCAGAAACAGACAGCCAGAAGCTGCACCTCAATTGTAGAACATTTGTTTGGCATGTGTGAGGTCCTGGGTTCAATTCCCAGTAGGAAAATAAAGAAACATGGCTTAAGAAGCAGATTTTCATTTTCTTTTTCTTTTCTTTTTTTTCTCTCTTTTTTTTTGTGGCAGGGGAAGTGTTCAAGACAGGGTTTCTCTGTGTAGCCCTGACAGTCCTGGAACTCACTCTGTAGGCCAGGCTAGCCTCAAACTCACAGAGATCTGCCTGCTTCTGCCTTCCAAGTGCCAGGGTTAAAGGCTTGCACCACCACGGCCCAGAGGATTAGCTGCTTTTCTTGCTGCTGTAACTAAATGCTTGACAAGAACTACTTAAGAGTGTATTTTGACTGTGAAGGATACAGTCCCAAATGGCTGGGAGGGCGAGGCAGCAGCATAGGGGCAGCTTACCACATCACCTCCATAATCAGGATGCACAGAGCAGATAGGAAACAGTCTGGCTGCAAAACCTCAAGACACACGCACTGACTTGCTTCCTCCAGCAAGGTTCCACCCTGCAAAATTTTACACCCTCCCAAAACAGTCCAACAGACCAGCCAGCAAGGCTCACATTTTACCTTCAAGCCACAATAGGCTGCTTTCCTCTCAATCGCAATGTTTGATTTAACTTCCCATGGACATTAGGAATATCTCAAATAAAGGACGGGAAAGCAGGAGTCTCCTCAGTACAACGTACTGAATGGTATCTAGAATGTCTGGTGACGATGGGAATGACTTGTTTTTATTCATTTATGGAAGCATTTCAACTTAGTGACTGATTCTAAGAGTAAAGGGAAAATGGTTTGTCTTAGACAGTGTTCTGTTGCTGTGGTGGGACACCATGACTACAACAACTCCTGGAAAAGAAAACATTTAGCCCATTTTCATCACAACAGGGAATATGCTAGCACTCAGGAAGACACGGTGCTGTAGAAGTAGGTGAGAGCCACAGACAGCAGGAAGAAAGAGACACCAGAACTGGCTTCTGCTTTTGAAACCCCAAAGACCACTCCCAGTGGCTAACTTCCTCCAACATGGTCACACCTCCTAATCCCTCTCAAGAAGTGCCACTTCCTGATGACCAAGCATTCAGATCTATGAGTATATAGTGACCACTCTTATGCAAAGTACCACATGGTTGGTCTCATTCTTTTGAATTCTCACAGTATCAGGACCCTTAAACTTCTCACCCTGCACCAAACGCCTCCCCTCTTCCCTTTCCCAGCTCTTCAGATCGTCTGCTTTTTTAGGCTTCTGCTTTTCTTAGTCCTATATCCAGAGCCTAAGAATTAAAAGAACCCTCAAGAAACCACATTACCCCGTATATCCCTGAGTGGGTTTCTACTTTAGCCCCCATGAATTACTCCAGATTGACTTTCTTAAGGGACTATCTTAATTAGGGTTTCTATTGCTGTGAAGAGACACCATGTTCACGGCAACACTGATAAAGGAAAACATTTAATTGGAGCTGGTTTATAGTTCAGAGGTTTAGTCCATTATCATCATGGTGAGACATGGCAGTGTGCAGGCAGACATAGTGGTGGAGAAGGAGCTGAGAGTTCTACATCTTGTTCTGAAGGCAACAGGAAGTGAACTGAGATACTGAACATCACTTGAGCATACACGAGACTCAAAGCCCACCCCCACAGTTACACACTTCCTGCAACAAGGCCATACCTACTCCAATAAAGCCACCTCTCCTAATAGTGCCACTCCCCATTAGTTTATGGGGCTCACTTACTTTCAAACTACCACAGGGGCTTAGAGGAGAAGTTGTGCTGTTGAGAACCGGATGTGAATTTAAAGTTGGTGGGCTTTCACGTTGGTGAACCTCCCATTCTTTGGACCTGATAATTCCACAATGTTCATGTACTGAAACATCATGCCTCACCCGTAAGTGTATACAATTATTATGTGCCAGTTAAAATTACATCTGTGTATGTTTAAAATATTGATTGACAAGGCGGGCTTAAAAAAAACCTGAAAAATTCTCACATGTTATTAACGTTCACATTCTCATGAAGTTTTTACCTGTCGAATTAGAAATGTAGCTTCTAGTCTCTTGGTCTCAGGTTTCCCTCCTGAAAGGCATAGGTACTGAACTGGATGACAAAACTTTTCCAGCCCTCTAACATGCTACAACTCAAGAGCATCCATACAAGTTTTCAAAGCTAAAAAAAACCCCATAAAACTATGGTGTGGGACAATTCTGTGTTCTGTCAATTATGTTTTAAATAAATGCTGATTGGCCAGTAGCCAGACAGAATGTATAGACGGGACAACCAGACAAGAAGTAGAGGCGGGGCAAGGAGAACAGGAGAATTTTGGGAAGGAGGAAGCCCATTCCTCCGCAGTCCTGTCCAGACACCAAAGAAGGAAGTTGTGACCTTCCCTGATGAAAAAGGTACTGAGCCATGTGGTTAATACAGAGAAGAATAGTGGGCTAATGTAAGTTATGAGTTAATAAGAAGCCTGAGCTAATGGGCCAGTCAGTTTATACCATAGGTAGACCTTCTGTGTGATTCTTTGGGACCTAACGACTGTGGGAACGGGGCAGGACAGAAACCCCAACAAGCAGGCCCTCATGTTACAAAACTAGGTCAACTGGAACCACCATCAATAGAGGACACTGGCTTTTTTATTTGATTGTAGAACCAACACAAAACAAATATTTATTTTTTGATATTCTACTGTGTGTTTGTATACATATATATGTGTGTGTGTATATATATATTTACAGTAGAATATATGCATATATATATATGTTTATGCTATGTGTGCCAGGTTTTCAGCTGCTTAGCAACAATCATTAATCCACAATACTCAATGAATGCAAAAGCAAGAAAAGTATTTAAAATGCAGTGAAAGGAATAAGATAATCATGCAAGCATATAAACAGGGTAGGGATTATTTAAAAACTTACAGTACACTTGACTGCAAGAAGATCTCTGGACAAAGAACTATTCCAGATGCAAGAACTTGTCTATACCTTTGCCATCAGCAGTACTCACCCAGAGCAGAGGAAACGTGGCTGGTGAGCCTGCAGGGCACTTGAGTCGGGGTGTGTTCATTCAGGAGACTCTGCATTTGCTAACGGTTGTGAGGGTGAAGCTTGGTGTTCCTGCAGGTGGAATGTGAGAAGTCCTAGATAGTCTGTGGGTCTCAGGATCTAAGCGAAGAGACACTAAGTAAAGACACAGTACGAACTACATTGTCTTTAGAGTGTGGGCAGAAATTGTCAAGAGAGAAAGTTGGCCTGTCTCCACAGTTTTCAACAATAACAGAGTGGGTTATTGTTGGATATATGTTACAGGATAGTAGCAAGGAAAAATGAATGCTTGGTTTCAAGGCTTTGAAAATCACATTGTATAAACTCACAGAGATCTGCCTGCCTCTGCATCCTGAATGCTGAGATTAAAGTTGTGTTCTACCGCGCCTGATTAGACTAACACAGTTCTAAGCAATGGAAATGAGGCTGTAGACAATAAGATCAAATCCCTCCTTATTTCTGTTACAGACAAAAAGCCCTGTGACTTATTTTGCAAATAGCCTGTTTCCTTGTTGAGAAGTGGAGGGGCTTCTGTGGAAGGCGCTACACAGTAGGACTTATGCATCAACTGCCCTTAAAAATAAATGAACAAAAGCAAATTTAAAGAAACAAAGTACAAGAAAAGAATGGCATCATATCTCAGATTGCAAGTGTGCTATCAAGCTGAAGACTGTTTGGGGTCTATGTGTGTGAGTGTGTGTGCACGCATGTGTATGAGTGTTTGCTTGTGTGCATGTGTGTGCTGGAGCCTGCCCAATGTCTCTTACATTGAGAAACTGCATTAACCTTATGATGTAGCTCACCCGTTCGTGTGGATAAAGGTTTTGTCCTCAGTTTCATTTTTGCAGAGGACCTGATCAGAGGTTGCAAAGAACCTGAGCAAAATCTTTACTTATCAGCTATCCGGATGCTATTGGATCCCTGATCTTCACTCCTCCAGACACGTGGAATTTTTGGGAATGAGCACATAAGCTAAGCTAGACCTGTCACAGCTCCCTGTGGTGCCCTTCTAAAGGCTCTTTCCTTGGGGCCATAGTCTCTGGAGCCCATGCAAGCCTCCATCTCTTGGAAGGTATCTTACTGCTCCATAGATACAGAGCCAGTGAAGCAGCTGACAATCCTGTTTGCATATCTGGGTACCCAAGAGCAAAGTCACTATGTAAACTTTCCAGCTAAATGAGGCCATAGGCTTTTCCACTGACAACTTTTGTTTCGGTTGTTTATTTCAATTTGAGTTGTTGTTGATAATAATTTTCAGATAACATTTTTCAGAATTAAAAGGACCCTACCATGGCTCTGGGTTTGAATGTTTCCTCTTCCATCATATTACAATTCTGTGTTTACTGAAGCGTTGACGACTCCTAAAAAATTACAGCACCCTGCTTCCCTTCCAAAGCCTTCCCAGAAAGGGTCCACCTTTCCTAATCCAAATACATAAAAATGACAACTTATTTTTTATATAGACATCTCGTTTTGGTCCATTTGTCTTAAGCGTTTCCATCTCTGAAAATCTACCTGTGTTAGCACCGTTCCTGTGGAAATTATTATCACTCTGCCAGCAAGGATTGTGTCTCCCAGGCACTGATAAAACAACAACATCTACACCCTGTAGCTTCCAACAGTTCAGTACATACTGTAATACAGGACCCGTAAAACACAGGACAAAGCCTGCTGAATTGCATTTCCACAGTGATATTTCAATGGTATGTAAATTTTTAATTTTGAAAAGGTTACATTTTTTTTCCTTTTGAGAGAGAAAATAAACTAAGTCAACAGTTTGAGGAGTGAATTTATTGCTTGCAAAAGGTGTTGATTGACCAAAGTCTTCCTGGAGGCCAGCAGTAAGGTCACTTTTTTCTTTATTTTGTTTTCAAGGGTGTTATAACTCAGTTAGCAACTCAGAGAGGTCTTCCAATAAGCGATGTTTCCCTGGAAGTTCCCAGTAACTGACCAAAGTGGTCATCTCATTTCCAAAGTCTTTACATATCAACTATTTGGATGCTGTTGGATCCCTGTTTTTCCATACTACAGACACATAATCGTATGGAGTACTTGAGAAAGGAATACATGTTTCCTGTCTTCCATTAAGTTATTGCCTCCAACTCATCAATTCTTGGATCACATTAAATATACCTGATAGGCCAGTGAGACACACAGAAGCCTGATGGCCTGATTCATTCCTGGAATCCAGATAAACGTGGAAAGCAAGAATCAACTTCACGAAGTTGTCCCAGACCTCCACAGATGTGCTTATGGTGTACACACAAAGACACATGACACTTAGACACAGAACACAAGCATGCACACACACAGACACACAAAAACAGACATACACTCACAGGCATATATATAAAGACACACACAAATAAATAATCTTTCAAAAACAAAAGTTAAAAAAGACACGGAATTAAAAAAGCTGTCAATCTCTCATCCTTTTAAGTTTTGTATTATATTTTCCATCTTTTTCTATGTCTCCTACAATCACTCTGTAGCTAGGCAGGAAAGGTAATGCCCGCTTTGCAGAGGAGAGATAGTGAGACTCAGAGAAGCCAAGGAACTTCTAACTCATACAACCATCACATGGCAAAACCCGCAGTCTTTCCTCTAATGCAGTCCTATCCCCTCCCACGTGACCCATCCACTGTGTCATCAGACTCTCTAGAAGATGAACAGGAGGGCAGTGCACACGGTGTGGTGGTGAAGACCACAGACCTCTACTCAAACAGACAGAGGCCCAAGTTCAGGTCTGGTGCTTACTCTTTGGATAGGGTAGGCTTTCCTCTAAAAGCAGTGGACATCCTCAGATACAAGCATCAGGGATGTCAGAGACAACCTCAGACAAGTCTGAGACACGGAGGAAAGAAGCAGCTTCATGCCTGGTGGGAGCTTGAGGTGTAAGAGGGGATATCACGTACAAAAGGCCTAGCTCCCTGGGTGGCCAGTGTGGGGTGGACAGGGCCGAGACACAGAGTCAGGTATCTTGCCTTCCGAGGTGGGGTTGTAACACAAAGTGAACTGGAAAAGTTACAGGCATCTCTTGGTCCTTAAATGATGCTGTACCTGGCATGTGGAAAGAATGCAACAGGTGCTTAGCAATCTATAATATATATATATATATATATATATATATATATATATATTTTCAGCAATAGAAAATCTCAGATGACATGAAGACAATTAGACCAATTTGACGCTGGAATCCCAATGCTGCCGCTGTCTTCCTTGAGACCATCAGGCAGGTTCCCCCACATAAGACATAAGAGTAAGGTGGAAGATGGTAGGGTGACTCCTGTTTCTTGTTAAGACAGACTAACATATCTTCTTGGATCACACATTTGTTTTAAAAGGCCTTATTGTGCCACCATCTTCATCACAGCTGTCTTGCTATCTGCCGTTCTGAGAGATGTTATTCTCATAAGCATCCTCCAGGGCCTCTTCCTGTTCAGATGTTGTTCTAGATTGCTTTCTATTGCTGGGATAAACACCATAATCAAAATCATTTTTTTCAGGAGAGATAAGGTTTTATTTTACACATACACACACACATCTCAGGTCATAGTCCATCACTGAGAGGAGCCAAGGCAGGAACTCAATCAGGGACCCATGCAAGAGAAAGTTAGAGGAAAACAATTTACTGGCTTGCTCTCCCTGACTCACTTATCCTTCATTTCTTAGACTCTCTAGGTTGACCTGTTTAGGGGTGGTACCACCCTCACTGGGCTATGCACTCCCAAGCCCAGTGAGGGCTTAATTAAGAAAATGACCCACAGTCTGCCCACAGCCAATGTCATATAGGCATTTTTTTTTTCCAACTGAGATTTTCTCTTCTCAGATGACTGCAGCGTGGGTCAAGTCCACAAAGCAGCAACTAGCACCTGTATCCTGATGTACAATGGCGTGGATGAACTCTGATCTCCGAAATGTGGTCCCAGAAGTCTACAAATGAATAGGTTGCCTGTCTTACAAAATTGTAGTGGGGCTTAGCACTAAAATGGGACGGTGCCCAATTAATCTAAAGCATTGTGTAAATGTGAGGTAAGCTGATTACAAGCCTCGAGACGCACTCATCTTTGGAAGAGGATTGAAGAGCACCGCCATAAGACAAAAGTGGAGCTAGTCACGGAGGAAGTTGAACTCTGGCAGCCCCTTGAGTGCCCCGCATGCCTGTTAACGCTCACCCCTGGTGACAACCACTTATGTAATACCTCTGATCAATAGCATCATTTCTCCCCAGCCTCTCTTTTATTAACCTCTTTGATAGATTTAATTAAAGTAATGCATTTTATGGGGAGATATGAAGCCAGGCAATTGATGACATCACTTCCTGGTTGCAGCCTCAGCTTCCCTTCCATTCAGTGAAAGCGGGATGGGGATGAGAAAAGGTGGTGGTGGGGGGGGGCTAGTTGCTTCTGTTCAATTCATGCTGCTGTAAATCTGAAAAACAAAACAAAACAAATCAAAACCATCTTTCTGGAAACTGTCTGACAGCTCTAATATTGTAATCTTATTTTTTAGTTACACCAAGCTCAAAGCCAGGCTCCTTGTTTTGAATGTCATAAAAACGTTGGGTCTCAATGAAAACTCAGAACTGTTTCATTGCTTGTTTTGCCTCACATTTGTACATGAGACAAAAAGGATGATCGAGTTTAAGGCAAGCATGGCAAGAGCTGCTCACAGAGTAAGCAGCACTAGTCCATTTCTAACCATTTGCTAAGCAACAGCTAGTCTGTGAAATTGCAGTGTGACATGAGGCATTGAGATAAGATTGTTGAGAACGAATATAGAAAACAGAGCACTAGAAAATCATGGGTGTCTATGTGAGTTTTACCGAGATGAGGTTCCTGTATTTTCTCTGCACACAAATTCCCCTGAGCACAGCCATTTAATCATTGCACTTGCATATTCTACACGCTAAAACACAGAGCACACTCCCTGTTGGCTGGTAAAAGCAGCAAGATTTTAATTTTGTGGCACACAAATTACAGAACATCTTGTTTGAAGAATCAATAGCCCACTGTTCACTGAATGTCAAGACCTCATCAATTTCTTCCCTTTATGAAAGGACCTTTTTTTCAAAGATGAAATGGGAGCTGGAGAGATAGCCCAGTGATTAAGAGCATTTGTTGCTCTTGCAGAAGACCTGGGTTTGAGTCCCAGTACCTCCATGGTGGTTCAAAAGCATTGGTCACTCCGGTTCTAGCGGACCTAATACCTTCTTATGGAAAGTCGAGCACACACATACATGTATGAAAGAATAAAACCACTAATACACATAAAATAAAATTTAAAAGTCTGAAAACAGTAATAACAAAACAGAACCCAGCTTGCTCCCTCCTCAGAGATGGCAAAGCTCAGCTTGAGAAGCCGCGAGGGAAGCCTGTGTGAGGCACACCCTCAAGCACTTCTGTGTGACTTGGGAATAATCCCGGGCTCTCTGTTTCATCCACAAATGTGCTGGTGCATTTGGAATGACTACTTGATTAATGATGGAGTAATCACTGGCTAAAGAAATGCAATTTTGATGAATGCTCTGTATTTCCAGACACACTGTGCCATTCAGTGTTCCTATATTCACCACCCATTTCCCTGACTCCACACTTCTGCTCTTACCACTCGCTCCCCTTAGGAACACCAGCCACTCTCCCGTTTCCCTTGCTCTAATTTTACCCATTTTCAAGGCCAAAGTCGATGTGTGTGTGTCTGTGTGTGTGCGTGAGTGTGCATGTTCAGCTTTTTCTTTTCTTCACCTGAAAGGATTGTACATTCTTCCTAATCTGCAGAGAGCAGGTGCTCTCTCTGTTACGACTGCAGAGTCATGTGTTTCTGTCAATGATGTAGGTCCCCCTTTCCTTTAAGGGACAGCGGGTGTCCATGAGCATCTCAGTGCTTGGTATGTGACAAATATTCAATAAATGTTCTTGAGTCAATGGTGTGATGGTAAATTTCTAGTACCAGCTTGACTAATCTTGGTCCAGATATTTGGTCAAATATTAATCTAGGTGTTTGTTGCATAAGCATTTTGTAAATATAGTTAAAATCTACAATAAATTGAAGTCAATTATTCTAGATAAAGGATTCCTCAAACATTTCTACCACGATGCCATGTCACTCAAGACATTTTTACATGAACTCAGGAATACAAGTCAAAATGGGTATACAAGTCAAACATGTATTGATAATAAATTACCAAGAAATTTACTCTAAGGCAACACTTTAGTATCCATATAATTTTACCATTTATGAAAAATGAGAGCAAATTTACATAGTAATGAGTTGGCTGTGATTGTTGATTTCTACATGAAGAATTAAATCCTGGCTGACTACTTGATCCTGCAGGTTCTTTATCAGGGTTGGCTGATATTTTGATTTGATACTCCTCAATGCTGAGAATGCTGCTTTGCATAAATAAAAAAAACAAAGCAGAAGTGTGTTTAGGGATATTTCAGAGATTGTTGGAAATTGTGTCTTAATCCCAAGGCAAAATTCATTTCGAGATTCTTCTTATGAAACTCAAGTCAGCAACTCGGACAGCAATTTTTAAAATTGAACATTTTAGTACAACCCAATCCAAAGATACACGAATTTGACATTTACTTGCTGAGGAATAATGGCTGAAAAAATATTAAAAAGTCCTTATTTTCTGTAACAAAGCCATTGTGTTCCCATGAGAGCAAATAATTGAGTGCACACTGAAAACACCACAATTCATAATACCTAGTGGTTGCAAATCTGAGTTCAGGTGTTACAGCAAGGTCTGCCTATGTTCCCGCCCCTTGCAGAGGCCTTTTTTTTTTGTCTCTGGTAGTCTCTTGCAGCCCCCTTTCTAGTTTCACAGACTACACCCAACCTCCACACATTGCATCCGAACATATAAACACAATAAACTGTGATCCGCATATGAAAGAGCAGATGAGATTTTATCTTTCCAACAGAGTCTGGGTTATCTCATGTAATATGATACAACCCAGGTCCATCCATTTCCCTGCAAGTTTTATGATTTAATATTTTTTAAGTCAAATAAAATCCTGTTGTAACTATCACATGGCCATTGTCTATTCACCTGCTGATGGACACCTAGGCGGCGGTTTTAAATGTGAGCCAGGGTGTCTGGGGTGGTTTGTGTTACTAGGGCAAGCTGAGTGTAAAGTGTTTCTGTGTGCTCAGAACCAAGGCTGAAATGAATGAAGCTGCATGAAAATCCAGGCGAATGCTATCAAAAACACCTGGCATCCCGTATGTGTTTGATTTGAACTCATTTTTGCTTGCTGTGCACTCAGAAACCTTTTATTGTCAACACTTCTATGACACCCTATCTAGTTATGCAACTCCACTCAAGAGTATGGCTCACAGTATGAGGAGCCCACACAGTGTAGATGGGTCATATCCAGCCAGCGGAGATGTCCTGAAGACAAAGCCTGCGGCTTGCAGAAGGGTTCTCACAGCATCAAGACTGACTTGAGCTTCTAGCCTGCCTCTGCCCCAGTAGTTCCAGACTTGCCTGCACAGCAGGTTGGACCTGTCAGGCCTCACAACTGATGAACCAATTTCCTGAAGTAAACCTCTTCATGTAGATCTGTTATTGGTCTGGCTTTTCTAGAGAACTCTGTAACAGAGAGACGCTCCTGGCAAACTATATCCAGGTGGTGATTGAAATGTAATTGACCTGGCATTACATTTTGTAAATCTGGGAAGACAAGCATCTTTGTTTTGTTCACCTTTGGGTCCTCAGGGTCAAGGAACGACCTTGTGAATGAAATAGGCTCTGTAAGCATATGCTGCGATGAAGAAGGAATAAAAAAGGCATATTTAGCCAGACATTGTAGCCCGTGGCTTTAACTTAGTACTCAGGAGGCAGAGGCAGGAGGATTTCTATGAGTTCCAGACCAGTCTGGTCTACATAGCAAGTTCCAGGCTTGCCATGATATAATAGGGTACTTATAAATTTGAAGTGTGCATTGACTAAGTGATGGATATCTGGTGTATAGGATCTCACATTATTTGGTTCTCTTGTGTAGCTACTGTTTCCAAAAGAAAACGTTTCTTCCGAAATGGAGAAGGAAGGCTCCTGAGATTTCAAGATGTTCTGAAAACTACACGATTCAGAGGATTCCCTCCTAACATCACAAATGCACGAAACAGGCTGGGGGACAGTTGACCAGGAATCTCCATGGATGATGTGTGATTCCCCTCTGGATGCTGTGAATACCATTAGTTAATAAAGAATCTGCTTTGGGCCTATTACAGTGCAGAATAGGGCAAGGCGGGAATTCCAAGCAGATAAGAGGAGAGAATAGGCGGAGAGATGCCATGTAGTCACCGAAGGAGATAAACACTGGAACCTTGCCAGTAGGTCATGACTTTGTAGTGATACACAGATTAATAGAGATGGGTTGATTTAAGACCTAAGAGTTAGCTAGAAATATGCCTAAGCTAATAGGCCAAGCAGTGATTTAATTGGTCTGAGTGGCCAGGAACGAACGAGCAGCCTACGCCAACATATGGATGTAGTTTTCATAAGCCCACCTTATCAAAGTGCGTTTTCTGGCAATGTAGCTGCTTTTCAGATACTCATGGCTTTGTATGCAACCCCTAATTTATGTTCGAGTAATCCAAATAAACTCATTGGTTCACCAAGTTAGAGCTGGGAAGTCAGTTGGTGGTGCCCTATCTATAGTGGAGAGGTATCTCTGCTCCCCCAACCCAAAAAGTTGCACACAGGCTCTTAGTGATGTGTGTAGCAGGGAAAATAAAACCCAAAATGCATAAAGCCCACAGTAGGCTCCCTGTGTCCCCACAGGCAATTTTGCTCTCCTTATATCTGCATCGGTAAGGTGACAGCCGTGCTGTGACTCTTCAGGATGTCTTCCTCTCTTCCTTAATATGTGTCATTTTTGTTCAGAGCTGTAGCCTTAATTTTGCATCTATTTTTGATCGCTGACAAACTGATCTATTCAGGTATTAATTACTGTACAATGGTTTTCCTTTCTTTAAAGAAAACCAGACAACTATCAATTAGTTCCTCAGATTTTTCTAAATTGCTCTTCTCAAAATACACAAACCACAGCCGCAATTTGCAGGACTGAATTTCTGCCCTATCCAGTCGGTGAAGGAATAAAATAGTCTTTTAAGTTTTACTCTTAAAGGAGTCATGTTTCTTTGTGCCTTGGTTGCCCTGTATTTGGTCCGCAAACCACTAACCTTTGCTCTGAAATTGAGGAGCAAACACTGACAATTGCTTTGCTGTTTTGTAGCCTCTTGTAAATACTCCCTGAGTTCTTTCTTTGAATACCTTCAGATTACTCTCATTTTATGGAGCGGAAGATGTCTGAGTCTGACACACCTGCTGTGCCTTGAAGGGTCCTAAGGACCCGAGGCTGCAGAATCAAGTCCCAGGGTAGAGCTGCAGAGTGGCTATCAGCAATGTACTTCCCACCCCAGCAGGAGTAAGAGGCAATGGGCCAGGATATGCCAAGGTGGTGGCCTTAATGTACTTGTTGATCCTCTTTGCTTTGGTTTCAAGCTGATTCTTTTAGAGCAAAGATCTGGAGGGCGGTGCTGCAGGGAGGGAAGTCTAACTGGAGTGAAAAGCCATGACAAGGATAGACTGAGTGAAATAAACAGATGAAGCGTGTGAAAAGTGTGTAGGGACACAATATTGCTTTATCTGTCTTCGCATGTTAGAGATACAGTTTTGGAGTATCATGCCCGGATGACATCTTGTTCTATTTCATTCACAGAAGGAAAGGGAGATGTGGGTGTTCTTCCACTCATGAAGCTAACTAATGGGTAGCACCGCACTGGAATAAGCATTCCCGACATGCAGATCACTCTCTGTTTGAGTTTACTCATTCCCGGCATGTCTCCTGCCTCCTCCTGCTTTACCCTACGTCTTAAAAAATTATGGCAAGCTTCAGTAAAATGCACAAAATCACAATTATGGCTTGCTCTCTTCTTTTCCATGTTTTCATTCCTTTTATTGTCTCCTATTAATGTTTTCTCTCTTTCTGCATTAGCCTATGCAAGAAACAGGGAGAAATACAAAGCATTTGAGAGTGGGATTTTCATTTTGTTTGTTTGCTTCTGCTTAGACAGTGCTAGGAGAGAACTCGGAATCAGAAGGCATGGTCCAGGAACTATATTTATGGCTGTGTGCAATAATGTTGTCAGAGCTAAAGGGATATCAGCAGTTCTTCAAATGCTCTCACTCCAGGTTCTGCAGCTTGGAATTGAAAATGAGCTTTGGACCATCATGCAACGCACCAGGTCTCAGATGAGGTGAGACAACCCTTTCTATTCACAACCACCCTGGGCACTTATTGTTGGGGTAGGAGGAAGCCAAGGCTTACAAGAAACTTGTTACAGTGTGGGGTTTAGAGACACTTCTTTTGACAAGGACCAGAAAACAAAATAGGTATTGCAATGATTCCCTTGTCAATGGAATAGATCTGTTCAGAGGACTGACCACCTCTGTCAGAGAGTGAGGAAATTAATGCGCTGAGGGAAGAAACTGTCTTTTTCCTGAGATCCATTCCGAATACAAAATGATGTGAGATGTGTGTGTGTGTGTGTGTGTGTGTGTGTGTGTGTGTGATGTCTATGGCATGTTTCTGTACTACAAAATTTCTTTGGTTAAGGCGAAATGGAAGAACTTACTAGAAATAAGCATTAAGAAAGCCAAAAGGAAGGAAATGTGTACACGCGGCTGTGTGCATGTATAGGTCTGTGTCTGCTTTAAATTGTGTATGTGCGTATATGTCTATATGTGTGTCTATCTCTGTGTTTCTGTATGTGTGTATATGTCTGTGTGTGCATGCATTTGTATGTGTATATAAAACCAAAAAAAAAAAAAAAAGAAAAGAAACAAATGAGGTTTTAGAGAAAGTGAGTATGTTGTGCCTCGTGGTGTCTAGTGCTGGGCATCGTCTGTGTGAGGTGTGTTCTCTCAGGAAGGTATTCCTTCATCCCCTGAGCCTGCTGGAGAGGTAGCACGGTTCAGAACACGTGTCACAGGGCGTTCACTCTTCCATCAGGCAGCACACTGTGGCAAAGTGGTTCTTACGTTTATAAATCTCTCCACTCCCCAGGCTTTATCTCTGAAGCACATTTCTGTACTCTCTGTTCATCTCTCCAGCTTCTGATCTCTATTTACACACACACACACACACACACACACACACATGCTCATGTGCGCGTGCACACATTCACACACACACACACACACTCCAAATTAGTTTCCTCTTATTTTGTTAGCCGTACATAGTAGAACAAGCCTCACATTCTCACTCTTCTCATGGCAGGGTACCATGCTCCACTTAGGACACATGAGCGAACACTCAAAGGAAGGAAGCCTTGGTTCGCCACAGAGGACCTAGAACTGGGTCTCTGAGTCCACTCATGGGCCAGAAGAGGACGTATGTAACAATGTCAGGATTTGGTGGTTACGACGCCTCCCCAGTTTTCACAGGAAGGCTAATGGGTTAGGGACATTTGTCAAGGTTTGTTTCTTAATTGTCCCCCTACCCCAAGTCCCATATAGGAAACACAGGTTGGGGAGAGGCTGCCTGCAAGCTGACCAGAAAGCTTTCATGAGTCATCCCCCGTACCAGCACGGCCTTTGAGATACCCATGGCTTAGTGGACAACTCCTCATTCATGTTCCCTGTAAGTAAGTCCACTAAACTCGTTGGTTCAATAGTCATTCTCTGACTCATGTTATTTGGGAAGTGGAGGAGGTAGGGAAATAATGATAAATCGGGGAATCATTAAGAGGCAGGGTGTGAGTGATGAGCATAGGATAGATACTAAGCCACAATGGCTGGTCCCGCTTCTAGCCTGCCTCCATGTGATGACATGCCACTCCACCCTCCCACGGCCACAGGAAAAGATGCCCTTAAACCACGAGCCCAAATTCACTTTTCCTCCTGTAAATTGTTCTGTCGGGCATTCTGAGACGGTGCCCAGAGTTCATGTGCAGAGGGTCTACCCAAAGTTATTGATATTTGCTGGAAATCAATCACCCTGCCGTTCTCACCTGATGTTTAGAAACAACGTCAAGCAGGTGCTTCTAGGAGAAGGAAGAAAGGAAACTTCAGATGTAATTTTTTCCTGCATTACTGTGCCATAAATTCATTGAGCAAAAGGCCTATGCTTAGATTTTAAAGTGTTGATGTGGTGAAGCAACCCACTTTCACAGCGACGCAAACTTCAGAGAAATCTTGACCCAGGTGGTACGCGTCAAATGCTGAATGAAGAGTTTGCACGTTCCAAACTGGGAGAGATTACTGGTGTTTTTCTCTATGCTCAGGAGCTGCCTCCAACAGAGCCAGTGAAATTTGAAGGAAAGAACACATATTAGGGGGCCCAAGCAGGCCACTCGTTCCTTTATTTATGTTTTAGAAATCTCTCAGCATTTACTGAACACCGACTGTCTTGCACTTGAGATTCAGTAGTAGGGACTGGGAATGTATCGGCGATCATATATACACAGTTACCACGCATATAAAACAGACATTAAGGGAGACACAAAAGACACCAGGCAGCTTTTATGAAGCCTGAGCATCAAGGCTGCGGTAGAAAGTATAAAGGCAATGAGAGTTGATACAGGTCTCGGAGAGTGAGCACGCCGAGGGAGTGGAATTCGAGGGCCATTAGCAAATGACTGGATGACAGAACTAAGGTCATCTTGCTGAGCGCATCTTATCTCAGCAAGGGGAATAGTGTCAGAAACCCATCATGAAGGGAAACTGAGGCAGCTTCCTCAGCAGTGCTTTGCTGACCTGTCATGCCCCCACCACGGAAGGCGTGTTCATCCATGTTATCTGATCTTGTCGGACACATTTCTAAGTTTTGTTCTTTCCCCACAGTTACAGCTTCTCTCTTCCCTTCCTCCAAGCACAGTACAGCAGAAAGAGAGATTGAAACAACAGGCTAGGCTGAGAGACTTCACAGCTGTCGGTTTTTCTTCATGGCTAGACTCTCTGGGCCCATAGCGTGGTTTCCGTAGAGAACTGGAAAAGGTTGGGCGAGGTTCTCAGAATCATAGGAACATGAGCATGTCCAGACGGGTGGAGATCAAGTATTAGGGAAGATCCGCAGCCATATTTTTGGTGGGCAGGGGTTTTTCTAACATAGCGATGGCCTGTTTTCACAGAAACAAGCCTGCCCGGTTTGTCCCAAGTAGAGACTTGCGTGTTTTGAGGAAGATTCTTCTGTTTCGTTTTAAATGGGCTTACTCTGTAGCAGGTTCCCTTCTAATATTCTCATACGTATTCAGTTTCAGTGGGCCTTCCTCTCCCCCTCACCTCACCCCCTCCTCTTGACCCTTCTCCCCTTAGCACTTCCCCCAACTGATTTTCGTATCACATGTTATTCCATGCTCTCTCCCTGCTTCTCTCCAGTAACCCGAGACTGCTCTTTCATTTCCCAGATGCTCAGACCCACATAATCACACAGAAACTATATTAATTACAACACGGTTTGGCCAATGACTCGGGCATATTTCTAGCTAGCTCTTAGATTTTAAATTAACCCATTTCTATGAATCTGTGTATCGTCACAAGGCAGTGGCCTACCAGTAAGGTTCTGGGGTCTGTCTCCTTCGGCAGGTACATGGCCTCTTTTTGACTGCGACCATTTCCTCTCTATTTCTCTGTTCAGATTTCCCGCCTGGCTTTTCTCTGCTAAGCCATTGGTTGAAACAGTTTTACTTATTAACCAGTGCTAACAAAACATATTCACAGCATACGGAGGGGAATCCCACATCACTATCCCATACAGGCTCTTCCTTATCCTCTCAAGGGCTCCTTTCTAGTTTCCTGGCCTCTACACACAATCACCTGTATGTAAGCACCCATGAAAATTAGAAGCTAGAATCCACACGAGAGAGAACATTATCTGAGCCTCCATTATCCACTCAATATTTTCCAATTCCATCCATTTTCTGAAAATTTTATTTCATTTCTTTTCTTTTAAAAAAGAATTTAACTTTTTTGCTTTTAAGAATTTATGTAGTTGTGTGTGTGTGTGTGTGTGTGTGTGTGTGTGTGTGTGTGTACTGTCTCTGGAGGCCAGAAGAGGGCACAGGATCACCAGGAACTAGAGTTACAGGAGGCTGTGAGTCACCTGATGTGGGTGTTGGGACTGAAATCAGGTCTTCTGCAAGAGTAGTATGCACTTTTAAAAAATATATATTATTTATTTTTATGTGCATTGGGTTTTGCCTGGATTTATGTCCGTGTGAGTGTGTCAGAAACCCTCAAACTGGAGTCACAGACAGTTGTGAGCTGCCATGTGGGTGCTGGGAACTGAACCCAGGTCCTCTGGAAGACCTGTCAGTGCTCTTAACCACTGAGCCATCTCTCCAGTCCACACACAGTACATTCTCCACTTCTGGGCCATTTTACGGTGCCTTCATTTTTTTTTTAAATGGCGGAATGTGATTCCATTGTCTATGTGTACCACTTTTCTATTATCCACTCATTAGCTGATGGGCAGACATCTATGCCGAGTCTATTTCCTACCTACTGTAACTAGAATAGCAATAAATATGGGTTCAGAGGTATCTCTGTGCTAGCATAAAGCATTCTTTGTGCTTGTACCCCAGAGTGCTATTGCTGCATCATACTGTAGTCTATCTTCAGGCTTTTAGGAAACCTCCGCACTGACTTCCACAGTGGCTACTCCAGCTTACTTTCCCACAATGAATAAGGGTTCCTCTTCCCCACACCACTCACCAGCATTTCCTGTGACTTGGTTTCTTCACGATCGTCATCAAAGGAGTTTGGAAATTCAAGAGATTTCACTGTGGCTGGTGGTACAGTCTTGTAATCCCAAGTACTCTGGGGGTGAGGCAGGAGGATCACAAGCCTGTCTTGGGACTGAGACTATTCCTACCTTTGTTTAAGAAACCAAGTTCAACTGCTTATCACATATGAGAAAGAGATGAGGGGATTATGTCGAAGTTCCTTTTCGGTTATTGCTACAAAATACATGACTGAGGCAATTTATAGAAGAAAGACTTCGCGAGACGAATGGTGGTGGCGCACGCCTTTAATCTCAGCACTCGGGAGGCAGAGGCAGGAGGATCTCTGTGAGTTCAAGGCCAGCCTAGTCTACAAGAGCTAGTTCCGGGACAGGCGCCAAAGCCATAGAGATACCCTGTCTCGAAAACAAAAAACAAACAAACAAAAAAGGTTAAAAAAGAAGAAGAAGAAAGATTTCACTTATGGTTCCAAAGGGATAAAATCCATAATGGCAGAGATGGAAGGGTAGTAGCCAACAGGCACGGATCAAGTGCAGGAAGCTGAGAGTTCCAATCTTTAATTGAAGACATGAAGCAGAAAGACAGAATTAAAAGTATGGCAAAGTTATATACTCTCAAAGATGGTCCCTAGTGAAGCATGTCTTCCAGCAAGGCTGCACCACCCAAGCTTCTCCACACAGTGCCAAACTCGGGAACCAAGTGTCCATATACCTGAGTATATGGGGGCACATCTTCCAATACAGACCTCACGGGTTGATTTAGCTCTAGACCTAATTATGCATCTACGATATGAAAACATAAAACAGATGATTCCAAATGTCAGTAATTCCTGGTTTTTTAATATTTCAGTCTCAAGTGAAGTAAGTGCATTTTGCCCAAAGGCTATTTCTTCTCCTTTCTTTTTTCTTTTCCTTCCTTCTTTCCTTCCTTTCTTCTTCCCTTCCTTCCTTTCGCATCCCCCTTAATCATGGTTATGTAATTTTTATGGGGACATTTCTGCCCTCTGGCAATATGGAAATACAGTAATTACTGACTAAATTCGAAGCTAGTATGAAGATAGGAACAGCGCTATTTCCACACCTCATGCGAGGTTCTTTTCCTCTTCCATGCTCTGATTTTCCTATCTGCACTATAAAGATGGTAGATGGGCTTGACCTCCCAAGTCCCTTCTGCCATCAACATGCTTGCGATGTTTGCCTTTTGTTTTTCTGTGTATCTCTGGAAATCATAAGAAACCTAGGTCATTTCTGCTTGTTAGACTTTTACTGAACATCCGCCTGGCCAAGAAGGCCACATCTTGTAGCCTAGACTGCTATTTAAATCCCTGTCAGGCCAGACAAACTTTGGCTAAAATTATATTCTGTTCCTTCATCATGTGGATGTGGAGCCTGCTATTTTTAATACACACTCCGCACAGTCTAGCTATTCACGGCTGACGGTTTGCCATGAACTTTCAGAGTTGTGTTTAAAAACAAACAGCTCTAGAGGGGCAAACACAGAGACCTCTTTCTCAAGGTACTTGTGACACCAGGAAGAAGGATAAGGTCCCTTCCCCCGTGGGAAACATGGAGCTCTTCTGGTTGCTTGGCAGCTGGAGGAACACGTGAAGAAAGCCTACTTGAGTGTTTACTTAGATGATGGATTCTTCAGTCATGTCCACATACCTATCGAGGCTTGAACAGCAATGACTCTGTAGAGAAGCTGTTCTTGCTCTCCACTGTCTCCAGCCCTGTTTCTTCTCTGACATCTGATAGCAAGCAGAGGAGGTGAAAAGAGAAAGCATTTAATTTAATTGACTCAAGAAGAAATCTCTTCATTTATAACAACTTTCTTCTTATTATTATTTTTCTTTTTGGATTTTCTAGACAGGGTTTCTTTGTGACAGTCCTGGCTGTCCTGGATATTGCTTTGTAGCCAAGGCTGGCCTTGAACTTACAGAGATTGCCTTCCTCTGCCTCCTCTGCTGGGATTAATGGCCTGCACCACCACTGCCCATTTCATTGATAACAGCTCTTAAGTGATGATGGAAAGCCATAGGTAGCTGACATTGTCCTGTGTGGTTGCTCTCACCTGAACAATGATCTCTGGGACTTTGAGAGATGATGTCTCTTCATTCACATTCATTAATTAAAATCACAACATGGTTAGGCATAGTGATACATGCCTGTAATCTCAGCATTCAGGAGGCAGAGGCAGGAGGGTTCTGAGTTCCAGGCTAGTTTAGCCTTCACAGGAAGTTCTGTGTCAACCTCACTACATAATGAGTTCAGGGTCAGCCAGAGCAGCATAGTGAGACTTGGTCTTTAAAAAAAAAATCAAGGAAAAAAAATAGGACCTAAGACGTGGCAGGAACTATTAAATCCAGTCGTCTGGAAAAGTGATGGAGAGCTGCAGTGTAGTAGGACAGAGGGCAAAACATCTTCCAATAGTCTGCTGAGGAGTATGTCTTTATCTTCTCTCTTTCTCGCAATTCAGAGAGATAGATATGCCATCTTAATACAGGCCTGAAAGATATTTACATTTCAGTAATACTGTCAATATAAATAGGTTCATTGGAGGTCAATGATTCATAAGATTCTGATCTGGCTGACAAGAAAGATCAACTGACCCTGCCATTCAAAACTACCAAGTCCAAAGCTAACTTAGAATCAGAGTAATTTCCGCTGCAAATCTCCATGATGCTAATATCACAAGAAAAGGCAGAAACAAGTGTGGAGCAATGACTTTTGTAAAGATCCTGTGGAAGGGGCTGGAGAGATAGATGGCTCAGCAATTAAGAGCACTTGCTCTTATAGAGGATCAGGGTTCAGCTCCCAGCATCCACGTGGCATCACACAGCTATCTGGAACTGCAGTTCCAGGGGATCTGATGCCCTCTTGTGACCTCTACAGGTACCAGGCAAGAATACAGTGCCCGTGCAAGCAGGGAACCATGACAGACAGACAGACAGACAGACAGACACACACACACACACTCGAAAGTTTTATCAACAGCAGAAGCTGACGCAGCTAATCGCTACTTATACTAAGTCTGGTCCTCCAGTCTTATTTCCGTAATTCTTAAAGCAGCCTATGACGATGTCATTATTATTATCCCATTTCACATGGGAAAGTAGGGCAGAGCCCAGACGTCCTTTCCAGGTTTTACAAGATTGTGGAGTTTTCAGGGATGAGAACTCAGGTGGGGAACACAGGCCCGGATGGAGACAAGAGAACAATTCACCTTTGTTTCTAGGAGTCAGCAGCCTCCTGAGTGTGCGAATCACATGGACACTAAAACCACATCTGCCATCCTGTCTAGAGGACTAACACCCGACTGCACCAGCCTTGTCGTGACAGCCCTAAGTTCCAGGGGCGTGGGGTGGGGGCGCAACTCCTCTGGCTGATCCCTGTCCACCCACTTCCTGTCATTCCGGTATGGCTAACAGAGTGCTCAAATTCTTTTAGCCAAAAGGGAGAGTTTCTCCCTTTCCAATCTTCTTTATACCCTGGGGCAGTTCATTGTTTTCCTTCTCCTCCCCTCCCCCCCACCCCCGCATTTGGATCCCTTTCTATATGCTCGAGCAGGTTGGCTCTCATTAAGGCACTATATGTTAAGTTGAATGAGTTGTTATCCAGGAAAACTAATTACCTAGGGCAAAGGTAAAGAGATACTTGAGTGGTTAATTGGAAGTGTCTATCCGCGGCGGGATGGGCACTCTTCTCTCATTCGCTAATTTTATCATTCTCCGCAATCTAGGCGAAAAAGGACAGAAGATACATTTCACATTTCCCCACCATCTAAAGGTATTAAAGTTCGTGGGCTGGAGATTAGAAACGCGCCCACAGAAACGTTCTCGCCCGGGACACCGCCCTAAGATCAGAGTAGGAAGACTCCTTTCTCCTTGGCTGCGCTGGGCAAGCCCTGCCCCTAAAGGGGGGTGGTGGTGGTGGAGAAAGAAAAGCGTCCACACCACGCGCGTCTGCTGGAGTACAGACTGGCAAGTGATCCGGGCGCGCGAACCTCTGCCATTTATTTATTATTATTTTTTCTTCCCACCGGGTGCGCTGTCCCTTTAAATGGGAATGCTGGTGCTGGCTCCGTAACACGGGAGCCGGCAGCTTGTTGATTTCGGCGCTGGTGAATTTCACATTGTTTCCACTTCACTTTCCTTGCCCCGGGGGAGGCTCGGCTCGGCTCTTTAGACGCCGCCGCCGCCGCCGCCACCGCCACCAGCACGGCTCGGGGAGGGTAGGGGCCCCGCAGCGGCGCAGCGGGCGGGGACCGGAGACCGGGTGCCGGGGCTACACGCGCACCTCGCCGCAGTCGGGGCTCCTCCCGCGAAGGAGCGCGGCCGCCCGGAGCGCAGCGCGACGCGGGGCCCGCCCAGAAGCCAACCCTCCCGCCCACGGGCCGGGCTGCCCAGCCGCGCCGGGAGGCCGGGGCGGGGTGGGGGGCGGGGGTGGGTGCCGCGGCCGCCGCCGAGCCACCGCTCGGCGCGTTTTGCATGAAGATGGCGGCTCCCACCGCCAGCAAGGCAGCCTCCTTGGGCTGCAACAACAAGCCTGCCTTCCCGGAGCTGGATTTCAGGTCTGGAGCTCGGGTGGAGGAACTGAACAAACTCATCCAGGAATTCACCAGGCACGACCAGCGGGAATACGACGACCAGAGAGCGCTGGAGATCCACACTGCCAAGGATTTCATCTTTTCCATGCTGGGTAAGGAGAGGGATGAGGCGGGCGGGGGGGTGGGGTGGGGAGGAGAGGTGTGTGACTGTGCGTGTGTGCGCCCGGGTGTGATGGAGCGGGTGGGAGCCCTGGTCCCCGCTCCGGCGCTTGCCCGGGGTGTCACCCCTGGCTCCGCGAGCTTCTCTTTCCTTTCCACCGCCAGCCCAGCCGCCCCCCCTCCGTTCCTGCCTGCGCTCAGCGCGGGGTGTCCCTCTCCTTCTCGATTGTCCTCTCTTTTGTTGATTTCTCGACCGCGGGGCCGCCAGGCAGGTGAGGCGGCGACTGGAGACACTTCCCGGCTGGGGGAGCCCCTGAAACGGCACGGGCCGGCTGACACCGGGTCCCCTGCAAGCCTGTGCGGCCCTAGCAGCGTGAGGAGGCCGACCCGCGCCTGAGCGACAAGTTGCTTCTGTCGTGGTTGTGGCGCGGCGCTATCACGCGGAGCCCTGGGTGTCCAAACTTGTTGGGTGTTCCAGAGTAACCCGCGGAAGTAGTCCGGGTGCCCGGAGTTGCCGCAACTTTGATTTGCAAATCGACTTCCCTTTGAAAAGGTCCGAAGTATTTCCGGTGCTTCTCCGGGTTGTTGCTGAGCTTAGAATTCCTAATTCCTTGCTCGAAAATGTCCAGGCGCAGAGCTCTGGCTGCAGAGGAGCGTTGTGCCCCCCCTGGTCTTTGTGTATTGTCCTAATGCTGGCCGGGAGGTGCACAGACTTTCTTACTCCGAGCAGCCTTGTGTAAGAAAATCTCCCCCCCCCCCCCCCCCACTGCATCCCCCAGTCCCTCACCTACTGGCCCTGAAAGGTAAAGAAAAATTATAGGTTCCGGGGGACACCAACCCCATCCCTGGCGTCCTGCGGTGGGATTATTGCTTTTGAGTTGTAGAATGAGCAGCCGCTGCTGGGAACCTCGAGTGTAGCGCTGTCATGCAGCAGTGGTGGCCCCGTGGTTTACATTCAGCAGAACTGGACTGGAGGAGCGGTGCTCTATGAACGTTTCCACGGTCAATTTTTCAGATAGTGGTAAATGTGATTGGCAAAGGCCTGTGGCCATAGGACGAAGTCTTTGCATTCCCTTGCGATCTAATGAGATACAAGCCAGCCTACTGTTGCTGTGTCTCTTTCGAGGAGGTCCCTTATTCCCTCCAGATTCTCTTCCTCCCTTGCCCAAGTCGAAGAGATACAGAATGAATGTGACCCACCGGTACTATGAAGAACTAGGCAAGTTGGACAGGCCATGCTAAACACGGGACTATGTTTTCCTGTTGCTGCTCACCCCACAAGTGTATTCTAGGTATTCTAGAAGGTGAATGTGGTTGAAAAGATCTTTATTGAGGTCTTTTGACTGTTCAACTATTTAAGTGAATTGTTATTTCAATTAACATGTTGTGGGAGTCAGCGTTCACAAAGGAGGTTAAACCCTTTACAAAGCCGGGGCATCCAAAAACCAAACCAGTGATTGTCAGGAAGACTTGGGCGCCTGGTGGGGTGGGGAGGGGACGACACACAGGATGGGACACCGAAAGCTCAGGGCAGTTATTTAAGTTGCTTGATCATGGCCTTTCTCTTTGTCATTACTAACCACCGCCTGTCATTATAGCCCCCATTCCCACCGGTTCCCTAGGACCGTCACTGGAAAGAGGTGAGGGTGGATAGTCATGGATCTAGAAGAGGGAGATGATGGGAAGGGTAATATTAAACGCCTGGCTCAGTAGGAACTTCTGCGCAGTTCCTTCATCCGACACAGTGACTTCATAAGGTCTAAAGCCTTGTACAAAGGGTAAGTTATTCCAGGGTGCTTAATTTATGCACGTGTTTAATGTCACCAGTGGCTTCGCGCTGACAGGGAAACAAGATTGCCTTCTCTTCCTTTTCAGCCTGTTGACCTTGGAAGGGATGCTTTCTTCCTCCTGGGACTTTGGCATTTGCACCTGCAGGAGAGAGAATTCAGGAGTGTCATTTAAGCCCTGTGCCCCTCTGGATACTACCAGACAGATGGCGGAATGAGCTCGCCTGTGTGTGGTGCTGCATTCATTTTCCAATCCCCTGGTTTCCTTTAATGAGGCTGTTCTAGACAAGTGAAGGTTTGGCGACAGCAAGGGTCCCCATGTGGATTCGCTTTTTCTAAAGCAGGTTTTCTTTTTTTCCTTCTGGACTTAAGAAAGAGAAATCTCCTTTTGTACACCTTATTTCACTTGCTGAGTCCTTTATGAATATGCGGATGAGGTGTCTTAATGCCCCCAGCTTGTTAAGGTGTCACTGGGTGGGTAGCATCAGGCATTCATTTCAGGGAGTTGTTGGGGGCGGGGAGGTTAGTTCTGGGCTCTGTTCTGCCTCTATCTGAGCTGCACCTGAGGATTGTCTGCAGCTTAAAAAATGTTATCCTCTCAGGATGAAACGGAAAGGTATTTGTCTAAACCTCTTTAGTGGGAATGTGGGTAATGCGTCCTCCGTAGCAAGGCAGTTGTGGGCCCCAGGATGATGGCCAGGCAAGCCCCTATCTGTTACAAGATTGTTAGCTTGGGCTGAGGTCCCGGGAGCTTCCCATCTTTCCATCTAACTTGGAGGGGATTTCCTGCAGTCCAGTGAAGGAGGTAGACAGACGGCTGCAATCAGTGACCCTTCAGCAGTAGGACGCCCAGCGTCCCTCAAAGCAGGAATCCACACAGGCTCAACCACCCACTGCGGGGTCATGGGAGAGTCTGGAATCTGTCCTTTGTGGAGACATTCTGCTTCCTTTGGAGGCAGGTGTTAGCTGGCATCATCAAGAGTGACTTCCATTTCTCTACACCATTTTCTTTTTCGGAGAATGATTGCTGTTATTATCTAGTTCATGTTTGAGAGCCCAGACTGTGTGAGGGGGTTGGCAGTACATAATAAACACCGTTTATCAAATTTCAGAGAAATGGCCAGAGTTCATTAATGTTTTAATAATATTTGGTATTTGCATACGGTCTCGGTCTCTGCTGGATCTCTGTTGCCTGCATTCCCTGGTGAGGTTGGATGGAGACTGGTGGTGTTTTCGTGGAACATGCATGCAAGGGAAGGTGTGCGGGAGAGGGAAGAGGCAGCAAGACACATGTAGTCACCCCCAGACAAGGGTTTGGTGTTTTGGTCTGGTCAAGAGAGTAGCTCTCATTTGCTGACCACACCTTCTCAGGGCAGGAGCTCCATGGGGCTTTTGAGCAGGGGCCTGTTCCCATTTCACAGGTGAGGAAACGGACAGTTTGTAGGATAAAGGAACAAAGAAGAGTGGGTAGTAGACTTTAGTGACCGAAGACACTGCCTCTCCTCCTCAAGTCCATTAAAACTAGGAGCATGAGATCCAGGGAGGAGGGCTTGCTTTTTGACAAATCACTTGTTTCGGGCTTCCGCATCTGTGCTGAGCTGAGAAGTCTTCTCGTCCCGCAAGCAGCACAAGCAGCCTCTGTGAGTGACTGCTGAAGCCCCTGTAGTTCAAGTGCTTTATTCTGTGACAAGATCACCTATTTGAATCCTTGATTGGGAAAATCACAGAGAAGCTGTCATCTTGTCTGTAGTTCCAGCCTCCTTCTGCTGTTGGCTGGCTGTGTGCTCTTTGTTTTTATAACCTGTTAGACACGGATAGCAGTAGTGCACCCTTTCTGCATGATGCCTGCGCGGAAAATTACTTTGGTACCTGGAAAAGAAACAGACATGATTTTATTATTTGTTCGAAGGAACGTGCTGTATTAGAAAAACTCAGTGAACGTCAGCTGGAATGACTCCTGCAGCCTTGCTCCAAAAAAAAACCATGGAGTACAGTTTGCAGTTGCCGCGAAGACACAGGCAGTGGCTGAAGGGAGCACGGTTAACTCTATATTTGTTTAGCTTGTAGTATGTACCTGCTCTGAAGTTAGCTCCATTGCCTCAGTCTGTCAGCTCCTGTAATCCGACAACCTGAAGGACATGTCCCGTCCATCTGTTTTCAAGATAGAGCAGATGCCATCTTAGAGATGGAGCACAGAGGTGCAGAGAGGTCGAGTTCTCCTAAGACGATCACACAGAGCTTGAGTTTAAACGCTGGTGTCTTGGTTGTAAAGGCATTCATCCCTTTCATGTTTTGCTCAGAGAACTGGACCTATATCCTGGGGAATATTCCACTTACTGCCTTGCTCTGCTTGTAAGAGCAGGGGTGATTCTCTTTGCCCATTCATTGCTATCTGCTTCTTTCTGAACCTCTTTTTTAAAAAATACTTTTTAAAATTTTATTTGCATCGGTATTTCACCTGTATACATGTCTTCGTGAAGGTGATTCCCTTGGAACTGGAGTTACAGACAGTTGTGAGCTGCCATGGGGGTGCTGGGAATTGAACCTGGGTCTCCTGGAGGAATAGCCACAGTGCTCTTAATCACAAAGCCATCTCTCAAGCCCATTGTTTTTTTCTTTAAAACCTACCAACAGTTTCTTAAAAACCCTTAGCAGGAGTCTGAGACTAAAATAGGGAGTAAAAGCTGAGAAATCCACCTGGGTCTGTCGTGACCTCCTGCCACCCCCGCCCCAGCACTGTGCTCCTGCTTGTACACTCACTCTAAGAATAGGTTCCTGGCTGTCCCCAGCTAGCCCAGTCAGCGCCATCTGGCCCCTTCAAAGTACTTCTGAGTGAGTGCTCCTGGATCTACCATATTTCTAGGCAATCCTTCTACCTCCTGAGGAGGCTATTTGGAAGCTGTGACTTTCTGATCCGTGAATGCCAATTCACCCAGCCAGATCATTGCGAATGTGACTGCATCGCCCCCTCCCCCATCGCTTGGACGCTTCCTTAGAGTTGCACTTACTACTGTGTTTTTCTCTTCCGAATTCCAAGATGATTTCTAGTTTGCTCTGTCTCTGACGACATTATACACGGTGGGCAGTAGGGTCTCTCTGCACATTTTTCCTTGTGCTAAGTTCATTTGATTCTCAGTGGTTGGGCCGTTCATCCTCTGTGGAGGCCTGTTGGAGCTGCAGTGAGTCCTGGGTCTTGTGGCCCTAGTATCGTTCTTGGACACTGAGCCTCTTCCTTGTTCTCACAGCCTGTTGAGCCCCTCTTGTCTAACGAAGAACTTGCCATTGAATGTTAAGTCCTTTCAATTCTCCTGGGGAGCGTTAGGAAAATTCAGACTTTCTGGTCCCATTTCAGAGCTATTGATTGAGAATCCCCAGAGATCTCCAATCTGAGCCTTCAGCACTTCTGTCTGCCTGCCTGCCTTACAGCCTGAGGCTGTGCGTTCTCCTTCTGCTAGAGCCCTTCCTAAGGGCAGCGAGTGTCATCCTGCTGTCTTTGAAGACTAGATCCATGCTGCTGAGTCCAGTGAGTGGAAGACCTCAGAAAATTTTCCAAGTTTACTACCAGCAAGTACAGCATAGCTGAAATCTAACCAAGGTCAGGCAAGCACAAACCTTTGATTTCAGCCAGAACCGTATTCTCTGCTCAACTGGCCTAGGACACCCAGATTCTACCTCAAGACTTGCTGTGTGATTTTTGGCAAGTCAGTTTTGGAAAATGAGTCTCAGTTTCCGGCTACGTAAAAGCATGCTAGTTGGGGTTAATAACTGTACCTACTTTCTGTGTTGATTACATCTGGTTCTGAGTCCGAACTCTTTTGTGCAGCCCCAAAGAAGGGCCTTGTGGAGATCTGTTTTGTAGTCTGTGATGTCCGTGTGACCCCGTGTCTCCTCACTGCTGTCGGGCTTCTTTTCTGTGCATTTTTCATGGCTGGAAACACAGAGAAGTCAAAGCATTCTGCATGCCAATCACTAATAATTCCTCCCTGCACATTTTCCTAGACATCTGTGTTTATATTTCTACCGTGCTCACACCTGTAGTTACGTACTTACATACATATGGTTTGGGATAACAGAGATCCGAATGGGATTGATGCTGTCTTTACAGGTTCACCAACGTGGGGTCATCTACCTCACCAGGAGCCTGTGGGACGATGGTCTCGTCCCCTCTTTCACTCATTATTTTTTAATCTAAGAGAAGATGCCGTTCTTCAACTCAGAGCTCATTCTGTGATTGGGGGTGACAGACCCCTGACATGCATGACTTTGGTGCCTCTCCTGTCCCATTCTGCACTTCTAAACACAAGACTTACGCTTCTTACTTTCCTCCTTTTTCTTGGATTGCTCTCTTTATTGGCTTCCTAACCCCGCTCCATAGAAACAGTTAATGGAGTCTGTGAACTTGAATGAGATGAAAGGATGTCTTCACTTTTATTAACCTCTGAAACAAAGCATTTCCTCCCACTATAAATATAGGTGGCAGACTATAGTAGTATCAGTAAGTAATAGCTCGGTTTTTGTTCCTAGCAAAAATCACAGGCATTTTCATTTGCTTTCTTTCTTTTTGGCTTATTTTTTATGTGCATTGGTATTTTGCGTACATATATGTCTATGTGAGGGTGCAAGATGTCTAGGGACTGGAGTTACAGACAGCTGTGGGCTGCCATGTGAGTGCTGGGAATTGAACCCCAGTCTTTTGAAAGAGCAGCCAGTGCTTAACCACTGAGCCATCTTTCCAGCCTTTCACTTTGTAATACAATGTCGCATGTATTGCAGAAGATACAGGGCCGGTGAGATGACTTAGTGGCTGAAGGTACTTGCCCACGAGCCTGATGACCCTGGCACAATCCCTGTCACTGACATAGTTGAAGCCGAAAAGCAGCGCCCCAAAAGTGTGCACTGACTTCCACATCAATGCTGGGCACACACGTGTGTGCATATACACAAAATAGATACTTGCCATAAGAATTCAAAAGACACCACTATAGTTTCACGTAGAGGTGGCCACCTGACCTGGATAGCTTCCATTTCCGTATGTGACCTATCTCAGATTTACAAACAAAATGTGTATTTTTTTTTAATGCTGACTGTCTTTGAAAAACCTTCATAATGTTGTTCTCTTCATTTCCATGTCCTTATCTTGCCAGGCGTGAAGGGGTACACCCCTCACCCAGAACTTGGGAAGTAGGAGAACCTTGAGTTTAAGGCCAGCCTGAGTCATTGTACAGTGATTTTAAGCTGGCCTGGCCTACACTAAGACCCTGTCTCAAACTCCACTGAACAAGCAATACTGTTCCTGGCAGGAGTTCCTAGAATAGACTGGGCTGGACAAAGGATCTAGGCCACAGACGTGGTGAAGGGTCCTAACCTGACATATTGTCTGCTCAAAGGCCACTTTAAGCAGGTGACTTTCCTGTATCCCTGAGGAGAAAGAATGTCCCTCCCTGGCGTTCTAATACCTTGTTGCCCCCAGCACATTCTTTTCCTGTGCTTTTGTTTCTAGCACTCAGTAAAAATGTGTACACAGGGCAGGCATGGTGTCTTATGCTGGTAATCCCAGCGCTTGGGAGGCTGAGGTCGGAGGATTACTGCAAGTTTGTAGCCAGCCTAGACTACATAATGAGACCCTTTTTCAAAAGAAAAAAGTGTACACAGTAGGTGTCTACTAAATAAATGTAAGATAACTCACGTTAACTCTTTATTAATTTAAGCTCTTTTTGTGGTTTGGTTTTCAAAACAGGGTTTCTCTCTGTAGCAATTCTGGCTGTCCTGAAACTCACTCTGTAGACCAGGCTGGCCTTGAACTCCCAAGTGCTGGGATTAAAGGTGTGTGTCACCAATTCCCAATTTATTTTAAGCTCTTTTTATGAGCTCTTTAGACAGGAGAGATGATTCAGTGGTTAAGAGCACTGACTGCTTGTGGAAAAGACCTGGGTTCAATTTCCAGCACGCACATGGCAGCCCACAACTGCCTGTAATTCTAGTTCCCGGGGATCTAGCGCCCTCTTCTGGCCTCCTCAGGTACCAGGCACGCTTCCAGTGCACATGTATCTGTGCAGGTGAAATACTCGTACCTATAAAAGGTAATATCTTTAAAAAAAGGAAATGAACTCTGCTGAAAATTGTCTCATGGTTTTCTCATCTGTTAAGCCACACTTGATCATCTTTTCTGGGGCTGTGGAATCTTGGTCTTCCACTCTTTTGTGGCAGAGGAATGTAGCTGACTTGTCCTACATGAGGCATTCCTGTCTTCCTTAAGACATACCCGAGGGCAGTGTAAGAAATGACCAGTGTGACCGCTGGGGACTGCCTGCCAAGAGCAGCAAACCATACCTTGTATCCTCCTGGGCATGGGTCCTTTGTTTTGGCCCTGGGTTTTTGTGCTCTGGGCATCTCCTGGATCGCCCCGTCCAGGCCTGGTTTTTATACCAGTCACTGTGCCCAGTAAAGTGTTCAGCAGGTTTATCAGTCATTCTTCGGGTGGTTAGATGCTTCCTCTGTGGCTCCAATTCCAGCAATTCTTTGTTATAAGTGGAGTATTTACAGTCAGTAATAATTTATCTTTGCACCGTAAGCAAAGTGTTTTATAGACTACAGTCCGCATTCTTGTATTGTGTAAATGGGCCGGGCTGGGCCTTTGTGAGAGATTGTATAGGCAGCCATAACCCCCATTTATGCATGGGTCATGGCGCTTCATTCAAGTTTGCAGATTTAGTTGTGGAGCAAGACTCAACCCGGCTACAGGCGTCTCTTGTTGCAGGATACTGCCAAGAACTCATGGGGCGTTTTACCCCCAGATGTCTTCCACGGGTTTCTCGGATAAGGCCAGGGATGCAGGCATTGTTGTTCACCCGAGGGGTTTTTGCCCCTCCCCGCCCCCCCGCGACTGCCCGAGCTGAGGATATGTCGTAGACAATTTAGCTTGAGAGTGATGTATCAGTTTTAACCCCGTGGCCATACATTTTCCTGATTGCTTGGCCCCGCCCAGCTTGTTCTTAAGGTCTGTGGCATTGCTTGCTCTGAGCTGAGTGGTCATCTAAGGATAGTTTATAATTATGCCATTCCATGTGGCCCTGTCCCCAGGGAAGAGATATTTGTTTCTCATCCTCTCCAGTGCCTTTTTGTGAATCCTCCCCCCACAAGAGAATCAGAGACAGAACTGCCATACGTAAACCCATGTAAGGAAGTCTTAACTCAATTTGGTGTTTTTATTGTTTGTTTGTCCCCCCCCCCCGCCCACACACACAGGGTTTCAATGTATAGATTGTCCTGGAACTTTCTATGTAGACCAGGCTGGCCTCGAACTCAAAGAGATCGCCGGCCTCTGCCTCCCAATGCTGGGAATTAAAGGCCTGCACTACCATTGCTCAGCAATGTGTTTATTTTTTTTAAATATATTTTCCTCAGTATAGAAGACTTGATTACTATTTGTGAATTAAACAAAGCCCAGAGCGCAGGCTGGTCTCGATCGTATTCATGTTTTTGTTTCTTCTAACTAGGGCTTGAATGTCTACCACGTACACACAAACAGTGAATGAATGGTACGAGGCATTCACGCCTTCGTTCATGGTCGGCGTGCCAAGTGCGTGCCGGTATAGCTACCATCACGCGATTACTGTGTACGAACACGGAGTGGTGAGTAAGAACAGCAAGGCCACCTCCGAGGCTTCTGTTCTCCAGAGGATGGATACTGTGATTAAAGCTCACAAATGAATAGAGATGTGTGCATAGGAAAACAAGTAGCCCAGAGTGTCACAACGAGGGGTCACTGGTTGGCTGCGGCGCCAGCGATCCAGAGGGCTTCCTCGAAGCACGTCCACTTACAGCCCGAGAAGGAGCCAGCTGCTGGAGGCCCAGGTGGCGGTGTATTCAGGTAGACAAAGCATAAGGGGGTAGGTACAGGTGGAAGCTTCTTTCAGGGCTACTTAATTACCGCCAGTGTTCCCTCTGGGGGAGAATGGTTTGTGTTCAGTCTGTCCTGGGCTGAAGAATGTCGTGCATTTCCTGCAGATGGCGGCTTTCCAGGCAGGACCACCCTTGGGCAGTGCTCTCCTGTCCCTGGCCTTTAGGGAGAGGGATGGAGATGAGGGGAACATAAAAAGTTAGATCGCCAAACCTTTATGATCATCTAGTGTGATTTTGGAGATGGGAGTTTACTGTGTGGCCCAGGCGAGACTTGAACTCACTGGGTAGCCCCGCCTGCCTGGGAACCTCTGGCATCAGGATCCCCAGTGGTGAGCCTGATTGTTGGGATTACAAACTTGCACCATCATGCCCAGCAGGATGACAGATGCCAGAGAAGCCCTTTGTAGCCCTGCCGGTCTCTGATTTCACCTCCAATAACCCCCGGGCTAGAAAAAATAAATAAATCCTGGGTTGATTTGTGAACACTGCGGTGTTCAGGGGATGGCAGTAAGCCTTTTGTTTTTGTCCAGTCCTCTCTAGTTTACCAAGCACCGTCACATACAGTGCATCCTCCTGACTTCCCCTCACCCCGTGAAACAGTTATTGTTCCTGGTACACCCTGGGAAGAAGGATGATCTAGGAAATGCCAACACCTTGCTGAAGGTCACAGACAGCGCGGAGGGCTGGGGGTGGGGCTATCAGATCCCAGTCCTTTGAAGAACACCCTGGTGTTCGATGCCAGCTCTGGCATGGTCTGTCTTGGAGAGTGGAAGGAAGCAAGCTTCTGCATCCCCGCGAGGTGCAGAGATCTGAGGCAGAACAAAGCCCAAAGCCTGTCTCTCTTTCTCTCTGTCTCTCTCTCTCCACGTGCCATGCCTGGATCGTCGTTCAGCTTTTAAGCCCTTCTCCAGGCTGCTTCAAGAACAACCCTTAAGAGCAGCTGCAGCTGTTCCCCATGGCAGCTGCGCTTGCGGCTTGTGTTGTGATTAATAAAGGAACTCAACAGTTTGTTCTCGCAACTGTGCCCTCGCTTCCATGCAGGCTGTTTCTGATTTTGAGCAACACGGTCCTGCTGGCATATGGGTACAGTTCCTCGTGTTGTGGTCACCCCCAGCCATGAAGTTATTTCGTTGCTACTTCATAATGGTAATTTTGTGATGGTTGTGAATCATAATGTAAAATATCTGATCTGCGACTCCAAGGGGTCATGACCCACACAGGTTGAGAATCACCCATTTAAAGCTAAGCTGGTAGCCTGAAGGCCCTGGCCTAATTGGATGGTGGGGGTACATGCTGTGGCTGGCTCACAATGGAACCCAACCTTCACCATCAGTCAGGGAGTGGAGGTGTGTCTTGGGGTCCACCATTTTCCAGTGTTTGACATCTGGGTGGTTTCAGAGCCTGAATGTGTTGTGTATTAAACTTTTGCTTTTAGCAGGGGTCCCCGGCTTCACTCCCAAGTGTAGGCGTGGGATGGAGTCTTGAATACGCAGTTCTAACACATCTGGGGAGTTAGCCACTGTTTCCGAAACCACACTTCCAAAGCCACGGCTTCAAGACCCAGGGTTGATAGCTTTCACATGTTTGGGGGCTTTAAGGAGAAATATAAAAAAATTTAAATATTGAGAACAAAGAAACTCTTTAAAGAAATACAGTGGGGTTTGAAGCTGTAGGTCAGACAATACTGGACCGCTTAGCCAATCTCCTCTGGTCTGAATGCATGAGGGAGTCCTTGGGCTGTCTGCTGAGAAGACTGAGGCCCAGAAAGGGCCCATAGTTCATTCAAGAGCATCTAGTTACATGAGGTGGGATGGGGGTAATCATGACCTCATGTTTCCTGTGTGTGTGTCTCATGATTCCTCTGTGTGTATATATGTGTGTGTCATGTTTCCTCTGTATGTGTGTCTATGTGTGTGTGTCTCATGATTCCTGTCTGTATGTGTGTCTCATGTTTCCTCTGTGTATGTGGACGTGTGTGTGTGTGTGTGTGTGTGTGTTCGTCTGCCCTCGCTTGCTGTCCTGCTACTTTTTATTTTTAAATAGAAAAATGCAGCTATATAGCATTGGAAATAATGATACACTAAATAGTATTTACTCTGTCCCAGGCACAATTCTAAGGATTTTATTCTTGTCCTTCATTAACTAAATTGGTATTAACTGTGCCGTGAAGAAGGCAGCAGTGACCCTTATTTTGCAACTGAGAACTCAGAACAGTGATGCCAGGCATCATGGTGCCGCTTGGTGGAGTGCGGATTCGGAACTGCAAAGTCTAGTTTCAAGCACAAAACAAATAAGTTGTGTTAGTTAAGATTTTTCTCAACTCAAGCTGGGGTGATATGGGAAGAAGGAACTTCAATTGAGGAAATGTCTCCCTCAGTTTGGCCTGTAGGCCTATTAATCTGTGTGCCTTATTAATGTGGGAGGGCCCAGCCCACTGTAGTTGACCAGCCCCCCCCCCCTGCCCCCCCCCCCCCCCCGCGTGGTTCTGGGTCCTGTGAAGATGTAAGCCAAGTGAGGATTGAGGAGCAGCCATTAGTAGACAGCATTTGTCCATGGTCTCTGTTTCAGTCCCTACCTCGAGTTCCTGCCTTAGCTTTCCTCAGAGAGGGACTGTACACATCTAAGCTGAAGTAAATCTTTTCCTCCCCAAGTTGCTTTTGGTCATGGTATTTATCCCAGTGACAGAAAACAAACCAGGACATAAGTACATAAGTGTATACCTTCTTTCTTTTCTTTTTCTATTTATTTTTATCTTGTGTATGGGGGTTTTGCCTGCACATAGGTTTGTGTATCCTGCACTATGCCTGGTGTACCAGATTCCCTGGAACTGGAGTTATAGACAGTTGTGAGCTGCCCCGCGGATGCTGGGAATTGAACCCAGGTCCTCTGGAGGAGCAGCCATCTTTTCAGCTCCAATAGAAGGCTTCTTTTAGAAAACAAAAACCAAAACCCTTTTTTAAAAAATGAAAACACGTAAAGAAACCTTTCTCGTGCAAAGTGGAAGCAATTGAAAGACTCTCACTATTTAACCTTCCAAAGAAACGTGAGAATTAGGTGGCTGGATTCCCTTCCTCCTCCATTTTACCATCATGAAACTGAAAACTGAGGGCCTCCAAGGAGGGGCTCCATTATCTTGAGCCCCAGCTTCACTTTTTGGGTAGAGTAGAGATTAGGAGAATGTTGGGCAATAGATGAACCTGAACAAGGTGTCTGCACACAAGTCAGTTGGCTCTGTGTTTGCCCCCAGGGAAGACTGCCTGGCTTTGAAGTCCTTTCAGGAGGGCTCTGTTGCAAGGTAGGGGACGTTTCTCTGCTACAAAGCCTCCTAGTAGTTTGAAGTTCTCTTAATTGCTGTGAGAGGCAGGATGCTCAAAAGAAAGGATCATGGGCTGAGTGTATTTTGGTCTGTCATGTTTGCTTTGGTCTTTTTGATTGTTCCCGGTCCCTTCTTCTCTGGTTTCTTTCCTCTGAAGTGTGTCCTTTTACACCTGAGCCGTTTCCATAACTCGGATGGTTATTTTGATCTCCGAACAATCCAAATCCGGGGTAAGGAAGGCTGGTCGGTCCTCCCCGTGGTGAGGAGAGTGGGAGCTCTGTAGCAGAGCATGATGCTGGTCTTGAGGTCAGTTTACCCTCCGCATCACCATATAGATGAAGATGCTTAACTCGCATAGTGGACAGCGACTTATTCAAGGCCAGGCCGCAGTGATGCTGAAGATGAAACCAGGGGACACTTTCCCCATCGTTTCGGGTACTTTCGGATCAGCGACCCACCTGATCCTGGCTGTTTGCCATCCCCGCTTTGCAGCCGAGGGAATCCGTGCTTTGAAATCACTTGTTCGGGTTAATACCGGAGACAGCTGGGCAGCATGGCTTCTTCTTCCCTTCTGTCCATCATGAGGAAGCTGATTATCCCAGGCTCCGTGTGGTAGACGATGGACATACCTGGGCTGGTGACAACGTTCAGGGGCAAGCGGAAGTGAGGAATAGTAGGCGAAGTGGAGAACAGAGCGGTCTTGCTGTTCCCGGGGCTGGCACCGTCCTGTTTCTTGGCAGCCCTCAGGACCAGCATTCTTTTGACACTGTAGTTTGTGTGTTGAATAGTCTTTTGTATGAGACCTCATCCTGTCCCCAGTTCCCCTCTATTTGAAAGTAAGAAGGTGGGCCCCAGTTAATTGATTGATTTAAGCCCTCCAGAAGTCAACTGGGCTCCTGGCGCTGAGTAAATTAGGGCAGTTTTGTGATGCTCCCTTTCCCACCCCAGTGGGTTTCACTCCAGATTTAGCACATTTAATGAGGGCGTAGTTAATGGAGTCTGTCCTGGGGTGATGGGGATCCGACAGTTTTCCCAATGAAAGGCTGATGGCAGTGTACTTTTTAAAAGTTTATTTTGCAAGCAAAATTTATTAGCCTGAATTGGGTCTCGTGCAAATGAAGGAACCTGCCTCCCTACTGTTTGTGAGTGCTTTGTTAAAAAAAAAAAATAGCCTGCCCAATTTCCCCATGTTGTATGGGCCTGTGTTTGTATTATATGAACTTGTAAAGCATTGAACATGTTGGCATATGCCACCAGGCCAGTGATGGCTGTGTTGACTGTCAGCTTGACAGAATCTAGGGTCACATGAGAGATGGGCCTCTCTGGGTATAACCGTGCCGGATTATCTCAGTTCCATCAGCTGAGGCGGGAAACCCATCCACGGTGGGAGGATTTACCCACCGCATCACCTGGTCCTGTCCTGGGCAGGATTCAGCATGGGAAGAGAGCTGAGCAGCAGCATGCATTTGCTGCTCTGTTTCTTGACCTAGGATGCAGTGTCACCCCAAGTTCCCCCTTAGTTGATGTCCCCGCCATTGATCACTAACCTGAACTGTCAGGTGGACAAGCTCTTTGTCCCATAGGTCGCTGAAGACTGTTCTGTCACAGGGAAAGAACAAGGCATGGTCCTTGGGGTGAGGTTGATTTTTGAGGTCTTGGTACTGATGTCAGTGGGGCGGGGTTAGAATCTACAGAGAAGCCTCTTTCTGACCTGCCCCATCACCAAATAAAAATCGCCACAAAAACGTAAGTGGCCTTGAAGGGTGGCCCCTTTTGAACCACGCAGATGCTTATGGGAAAACTACGTTAATCTTTGTCACTTTATTTCTGTGTGATTTGGTTTGGGATGGGTCTGGGTGGCCCAGACTGGCTCAAATTCCTGACACTTGGCCTCTTTCCTCATCCTTGCCAGTGCTGGGATTACAGGTGTGTGCCACACATGTGGCTGGACTGGGTGGGACAGGCACTTTCTGAGGTCCCTTATGAGTTGCATTGTATGCTAAGGTGGAAACCCAGTACTATTCACGATGGTACAGTTAGTGTGCTGCCTCCTCCAGCCTTGAATGCCACCGCACTCCTGTCTAAGGTGTCCCTGCGCTTAAGCCTCAGGTGCCTCACTTCCTCGCTCTGCCTCCCCTGCCCCTCTCTTCGGCCTCCCCTCCCCCTCCCCCCCAGTCTCACGTGCCCTCATAGTGTAGCCTCAGCTAATGAGCTTTCCTTGAGAAGTGGCACTTGGTACTCTAGCCTCACAGGTCCTAGCTGGTCTGATCAGTTATGAATTTGTCAATATTTATAACTGTTCTCTGAAGTTTCTTACTGCCTTAACATCTCGAAGATGGGCCTTCATATATAGACTTTTGTTTCAGGAAAATGGTTCAGTGAAGATTTGAGAGGGCCTCAAAAAATCTTGTTAGTGTTATTGATGGTTTTGTTTTTGTTCTTGTACTTGGGCAGCTGGAAGGTACTGATGACCATCTGTGACCCTATGTGTTCTTACAGTGGCCCACTATACCCTAATATAAGAAATTTCTCTAAATCTCAAATTGCTTAGATCATTTCCTCTTGAGATATTTGGTAACTAAGAATTGCGGTGTTGATAATTTCTGCTAATGGGAATGAGGCTGACTTGGACGGTTTGGTTTCTAGCTGTGGTTTAGGCAAAATTTGTAGTTCCCTTGTTACGTTTTGTTGTCTGAGGGCAACAGTGCGGTTGTGTCCATCCTTCTGTGTCTGGAGAGGAAGGCTAGAGGAACAGGAAAGTTCCACAGAGGTGCAGTGAGAAAGGAGGATGTGGGCTTGGGGTCAGGAGGACTGGAGCCCCAAGTGACAGTGAGCAGCTGCCATGAGTGTTAGCATCTTCCTTAGGAAACTGGAGCAAGCGAGTGTGGTCGTCTCCATTGCACAGCCTGTGGTAGATGCTCAAAGCTTTGGAAGGGAAAAGCCAAGTCAGAGGCTTGCACTGAAGACTGACCGTGCCTCTGTGCGTCTCACCTGAGACACACAGAACAGAAAACCTCTTCCTCAAACCCCGTTCTCCCTTCTCCCAAGCTGAGATTGGCCTGGCAGCCTGAGCACCAGAGCGAGCAGGATCTGCTTAGAGCTCCTGCCGTTCTTTGTGAAAACGTTTTGTCAACAAATTGTTGAGTACGTAGAAGCACCTTTTCAGGTTTTGTCAATAAAAGAAAGCTAGGTGATTTTTTCAGGAAACATAAAAAACAAAAAAAATTCCTTTTTCCTTTAGTAGTTTCCCGGATGTTTTGCAGTATAGGATTGGTCAAATGAGGTGCTTACTGGTCATTGCGTAAACCCTCCCCATGGGGCTTATAGGATGGAGAAGTGCCTCTCCACCTCACTGAACTAATTACAAGGATTAAAACCCAATTGCCAAGGCTGGGCAGACGACTCAGTCAGCACAAACATAAAGACTGAGTTTGAATTCCCAGCACTTATGTAAGAAACCAGCTCCATGCCACAGGCCTATCATCTCAGCACTGAGGCCGAGGTCCTCCAATCCTTGGGGCTTGCTGGCCGGCCATCTTAGTCAACCCCATGAGCTCCAGGTTCAGTGAGAGAGACACTATCTCAAAAACCAAGGTGGAGAATGATTGAGGAAGACACCCAAGGCTGTCCTTCAGCCTCCACATCTACAGAAATGGGCACTGGTATTCATACATGTGTGCATGCGTGAACACATACACATGCACACCACGCGCACACCAGAACATCTAGCCTGGCTGAATTGGAGGAGTTAACATACGCTGACAGGTTAAATTTGATGCTTATGTTGATATTTATGCTGGCAAAGAAGAGAGGGAGGACTTAATGAGTCATCTCTGTTAGCCCTGATTGGGGTGTTTTTGGGTGGCGTGGTGTGGCTCACCCAGACTTCTGTGATGCTCATGACCACCCTGATCCTCTTGAGGGAGTCGAGGAACAGCTCTGTGGAGTTCATTTTCTCCTTCCATCTTTATGGGAGTTACAGGGATTAAACTGATATTGTCAGGCTTGCCCAGTACGTGCCTTTCACTGCTGAACAACTTCACCAGGCCCTCAAAGAGGAGTTCTCATTAGTCTTTTCTGTATTGCCATTCTTAGTCCTAGTGTACAGAACCAGGTGAGGAGAAGTCTGACATCAGTCTCTCCTTGAAGGGGTAGCTGTCGTTGGAACTGAGTGGTTTCCTATTTGGGGTGAGTATTAGTTCCGTTTCTGTTTCTGTGGTTGAATAGTCCTGTGAAAACCCTTTAAGGGAGAAAGGAGTTATTTAGGCTTACAGTTCCAGGGGCATAGGAGCCATGCAACAGCCAGGGAAGGCATGGTAGTGGGAGGAGGAATTGGCCTGATTCCACACCATTTGCACTCAGGAAGCAGAGCGGGAACAGCAAGAGGGACCAGGGTATAAAGCCTCAAAGCCTTTGTATGCTCAGTGATGACTTACTCCGACAAGACTCCATCTCCTAAAGGATCTGCATCCTTTCCAAACAGCGCCACCTGCTGGATACTGAGGGGTCAAACACACGAGCCTGTGGGGAACATTTACATTCAAACCACAACAAAATGCATTTTCCTGCCGCTCAGGTGGGAGGTGGAGGATGAAGTGCAGGGTGTCTGAAGACAAGCTCCTTTAGGGCTAGGATATGGATCCAGTGGGTGTGGGAAGCTTCAGTCTGTTTCAGAAATAGTTGTAGAAGCTCAAATTGCATCTCAGAAAGAATTAAGACTGTTTGTTTTATTCACACCACCAGTAAAAAGTTTGTAAGATTCTAGCAACATGTATATTTGTTCCAGTTACCCCCTGTCTTTCTTTCAGGGTGAGGGGGTGAAGATGTCAACGTGAAAATAGCTGTCTACTTGTCTTCAGGAGAAGTCAGGTAGAGGGTTGAGCTCGGCAAGACAGCCCCCCCCTTGAATCCAGTTAGGAGAGAAGAGCCTGACAGGATAGAATGGGGCTAGGGGATTTCAGGAGAAAGAGCACAAGCCCTGGGGTCCATGGGGGAAGCCTGGGCTGACCCCTGAGTAGCATCTGGTGCAGATGTTTTTTATCGTGCTGAGAGATGCTAGGGATGTTTCCCAGATGTTCCCGGAAAAGCAGAGTTTTCTCGTAAAACCACTGGCTTAGATGCCAGCCAACCACTTCCTTTCCTCAGCTCTCGGGTTCCTATCTGTAGAAGTAGGAAGCTGGGCTTCCCTTCCCACTCAGGGACTTAGGATTTCGTACCTAGTGCTTTCTGTCTGGTTAATAAGCCGCTTGCTAAAGAGCTACATATGTGAAATTCCTGGCCAGCATGAAATTTTGCTGTGGTTTGGCAGGCATGGAATCACCTTTTAATGGAATTTCTGGAAAGCAAGTTTGTGTTCTCGTTTTGAGGAAGTTGTGACATCACACATGACACACTTCCCTGACCTTCAGCACGGTGACTCAGCCCCAGGAGAGTGCAAGCCCTCCTTGGGAGGCTGGTACCCTGGCCTCTTCTGCTGCTGGTTTTGCCACAGTTCTGGGCAGTGGAACTGCAGGGCCAAAGGCACCAGGAAAGCCCTGAGCAGTTTACACTGAAGGTGACAGCCAAATATTGTCGTGCAAATTAAGTAGGACACCAAATGGGAAATTCATCTTAATCTTCTTTAAATACTTAACTGCTCCTTTGCCAAGGTTCTCAGTAATACAATTTCAAAGGTTCAGAGGTGTCTAATACAATTTTCCCCCTCTGTACATAATTCTCTGCCCATTGTGTAACTCTATTAGGAACATTAGGGTAATTACAGAGCCTTTTGGATTACTGTTATATTTGCCCTGAGTCTGCCTGTGCTGGCCATATTAGCAAGCCGTGACTAAAAATTAAAGGGAATCCAGCAGATGCCTGAACTAAGATGCCCTTGTCTTTTTTCTGTTGGATATTTCTGAGTAATGCCAGTAGCAGGGTGCAGTGTGGGTTCCCAGATCCAGTGACCTAACTAACTCCTCATCTGCCCTGAAATGGGGCTGTCATCTCAAGTCCCAGGCCCTGGTGAATGTGGAAACCTGCGGAGGGACGACAGAGGGAGGGTGAGGTAGTATACTCAGAGGTGATCGGCAGGGAGCAGGGATGGGACTCAGCACAGTTCCCAGTGTGGGCAACAAGGAGGTATTGTGCGAGCCTCCTGATGGTCTCAGGGGTGCCTCTGTGAAACAGGGAGTCTCATACATGTTTGGGCTGTGGCATGGTAGTCTGTATGGCGCTTCCGTTCTCAATCTTGTAAAATAAATGGGGTTGTAGTTTGTCATTTTGTAGCCTAGCAATGAAGGTGCACATGGCTTAGGCATGACACCTACGGTCCAGTTGGAAGACAAGCCATTCCACCTTTTGGATTGAGTTTACAGCTCAGGAAGTTTTTCTCATCTCGTGTACTGTGGTTTGTTGCAGAAAGGGTTCCCATCACTTCTGCAGTCACAGTAGGACCTGATATGTCTTGGAACTTGGTCTCTTGCCAGAAGATTGGAGAGATGCTGATGCTGAAGTGGAGATGTTAAGCACAGTGACCCTCATGATTCACGGACTCCCAAGAACACCCAGATCTTCAAATGTTCAAGCCCCTTCTATAACATGGCCTAGAACTGGCCTAGAATGCCCTCCATAATGTTTTCTCCTTAGGTCACATGCGATAGCTGACCCTGGAGCTGGGAAGGTGGCTCAGGGACTAAGGTGCTTCCTGGACAAGTGTGAGGAGTAGCTGTCAGTCTCCCGACAGTCATGTCAGAGTGGGTGGGATGGGTGACTGGCACTCGGGACACTCGGGACGTAGAGACAGGGACACCTCGAGCGAGGAATGCGTGAACTCTGGGTGGAGTGAGAGACCTCGTCGCAGTCTGTGAGACAGAGAACAGATCAAGAACAGAGGATAGTCCGCATACATGCCCACTCGTGTGTCTGCCCAAGCTCACACTGTACCACCGCACTTGTAAACATACATACACATATGTACGTTCCCTGCAAACATATATCTGAAAAATAGATAATGCAGCATGAATAACAACAGTCCAAGTTCAATACAGATGCAGTTTTCTGTATTTTTTTATATGTGTTGGTCCCTGTTAGTTGAATCTATGAATGCAAACCCTAAGGATACGAGGGCCAAATGTAACCCGCCAGTGATTCCACAATCCAAAGGACCCCGGGACTTTTCTTCTTTTAATAGCAATAGAAATAGCAAAAGAATGAAGATTTCTCTTTAGGGCCACCAACCAGCTTCCAGATCAAGGCAGGGAGACTTGTTATTAGTGTTGACCACTTGGCCTTATCTTAGCTCTTATTTCCATCTGTTTCTCTTTATCTGTGTTTTGCCTCGGGGCTTTTTACCTTTCTTTCTGTCCTTCCTACTGTGTCTGCTGGCTGGCGGCTGCCTGGCTGGCCGTGGGCATCTCCCTCTCCTTCTCCCTCAGTCTCTCCTCCTTTTCTCTTCTTCCAAGCCTAGCTTTCTCCTCCTGCTTATTCTCTTTGCCCACCAGCTCTGCTTAGCCCTCTAGTGCTTAGCTATTGGCTGTTCAGCTTTTTAGTAGACCGATCAGGTGCCTTAGGAAGGTGAAACAGCAACACATCTTTTCATAGTTAAACAAATGCAGCATAATCAGATGTAACACACCTTTACACAATTAAAGTAACATTCCACAGCATAGACAAATGTAACTCATCTTTGCCCAGCTAAAATAATATTCCACCACAAGGAATAGCCTGTCTTCCAAAACTCTCCCAGTCCACAGGTTGGGGTGTGTGTGTGTGTAAATTCTGTTTTGGGGTAGAGGGAACCATGTGTGAAACACTAGATTAGTGGGTCTCAACCTTCCTAATGCAGTTTCTCGTGTTCTGGTGACCCCAGCCATAAAATTATTTTTGTTGTTACTTCATAGCCGTAATTTTGCTACTACTATGAACTGTAGTGCAAATATCTGTGTTTTTCAATGGTCTTCGGTGACCCCTGTGAAAGAATTGTTCTACCCTGCAAGGTCACAACCCACAGGTTGAGAACTGCTGTGCATTGGATGGAGACAAAGATCAGGGTTCCTTCCTCATAGACACACTGCTGCCTTCTGTCCTCTTCCCATCCCTGCACCTTCAGACCCCACGGCCATAGGCATGTGACTAGTCACAGCAAGGTGGGCGCACATGCGTGGAGTTCTCTAGTAGTTCAGAATGCCTGAAAGTGACAGCGTCAATCAGAAGGCACTTTCAGCGACTTCTGACTTGTGCTGTCTTTGCTGATGTCTTGCAGAGATAAGGAAATACCGAAGAACAAAGGTTTTGAGTTTGGACAGTCCTTAGTGTGAGCCCCTGCCCAGTTTTTTGTTGTCTGTTTCTGTAACTCTTAAAAGACAAAGATTATTTTACTTATGTTTATGAATGTTAGGGGTGCATGTATGTCTATGTCCCTCCTGGAGAGGCCAGACAAGGATGTCAGAACCCCTGAACTGGCAGTTAACAGCTGACATGAGGGGCCTTTCCTGGGACTGAGCATGCTAGCATCTTGGGTTTAGTCTAAGCCAAGTCTTATGGTAGGTGAGACCAAACCAACTAATTTGTAATAAAGTGATTAACCCCCTTAATCTGGTCAGGAAACTTCCGGAGGAATTTAAAGAGGAGTTAGAAGGTAGCTATGTCTTTCATTTTAATGAAGTCATTGGTTCCGTTTTCTCCTCCTTGTGGGTTGTTAAGCTACTAGGAAGTAGTTGAAATGACCTCTGGAGATACGGATCTTGATTTGGGTTGAAGGTGGTCACCATCAGTTTCCACACTCAAAACAGTTTTTGAGGTTTTATAGTGATATTTCAACTGATCACATCCCCCTCCTACCCCTCCCCGCCCTCCCATTCTTTGCCTGGAATTCAATTTATAGCTATAGGATGCCAGTGCTATAGGTCGTTTTTTTATGTTTAAAATTGATTGCATCAGATTTTTTTTTTTTTGATACCAAGAAGATTATCACATAGGACGTAAGCTCAGCTTGGGTTTACCCTGTTGTCATGTCCCATTGGGCATAAATGTCAAGCCTCTCAACTTAGAAAAGCTTAGTTTTCTTTCAGGGGTAAGTATATATGATCTGTGTGTCTGGTGTCCTGAATATCGAAGATTGATTCAATAATGATCTTCCAAAGCTAAAAGTACCAGAAAAAAAATAAATATGTCTTCTTAGTTGATCTATTTCTTTTGGGATTTTCTTTGGCATTTGTGACCCATAGAAACAAACCATTTATGCAAGAACAGGAGTGCTGTTGGAACCTGGCTTCATTGTGCACCAGGTGCTTTCCGTCCAGGGCCTCCTTACACCTACTCACAAGGGGCACAGGAGTATGTCAACTGTTGAAGACAAAGGGGACATTTTTCCAGCAACAGTGGGGTGATGTCGGAAAAACTTCACTGTCTAGTCCAGGACTACACACAGGCGAGAGGCATTGTCTGTCTGGTTAGCTGTGGCCTCAGAAACGGCCTTGGGATTTCTTGAAATCTATCCTTCACAGAGAAGTTTCTGGATTTCTTCCCTTGTATTCTCTTAGGGGCTCCTTATTCACTGAACAACATTTTTGTTGCTTTCTTTTGTGAAACTCATCGTGGACTGGGTGGGCATGTGTTTAGGGCCTTCGTTCCTCCAATAGAAAGTCTTTGGACTGAGTTTAATCCTAGGAGGATGACTTTAGCAATCGCACGTGACAAATTCTGTCATAGTAGGAGACTGTCATGGCGCCTGCTTTCCAGCAGGTTCACACAACGCTTTTCAAGTCTTTGTACTGTGAACGCGCAGTTTTCACTTCCCTGTTAAATAATTGGAAAGATAGTTTGCCTTGGGTTTGAGGCATCTTGAGAGCTATATGTATCATCCTGTGATAAAATCCAGGGCCAGGGCATGTCTGTTAAATTCACGTACAGGCTGTAGCTTCAGGAAAATGCTTTCAGGGCTGATCATAATGAAACTTACTTATTGTTCTTAAAGAATATTGTCTATTAAGTGAAAATTGAATGTACGTTAAGAGATTCTGAGCCAGCTAGCCTCTTAGAATGGGCACTGAATTCTTTTATCCCAGGAGCACAGCAGTGTAGGTCTTTGCATTCCTGGCGTTCCACAGTGCACTCGGCTGTGGGTTCTCACATGCTTCCTTGCCTAGCTCATGTTTCCCTTCATGCATTGCGAGTACCTGTCTTTTCATCACTTGCCAGAAGGATTATCTCTGCTTGCACAAATGTGTGTATGCGTGAGTGCGTTCGTGTGTGTGTGTGTGTACACAAATGAGACAGATACGTAGATGGAGATAGGTAGGTAGATAGTAGGTAGGTTGATGTGTTCGTGTGTGTGTGTGTGTGTGTGTGTACATAAATGAGACAGATATGTAGATGGAGATAGGTAGGTAGATAGTAGGTAGGTTGATGTGTAGGGAGATTGATTGTGTATGTCCATTTAGTAAATAATGAAACGCTAAAAATCTTTACAGATTTCCTCCCTAGTAGTGTTCTCAGTGGAAACTGTTTGCTAAAGGTGGGGCTCTGCGCAAATCTTCTGGCATGCTTCTGGTCCCAGCTGGCTGTCTCTCCACGTGGGTCTGTGTGAATGCAGAGGTTGGGGACATTCCCCTGAACCTGTCTGTCACTCGCGGCTTAAAGTAGCAGTGCACATCTCGGAAGAGGGACGTGATATAGTGTATCGGGATGGGGTCTCGTGTGACCATTCCTGTGCAGTGAAACTGCTGGCCTTGCACCTGAGTGAGCTCACTGAACGGGAATGTGGGGGATAGGATTGCCCTGGTGATGGCCGACCAGTTTGGACTCTGTTCTGTGAGCATGTTTGATATAAAACAGAGACTGGCTAAGTCAACCTGGTGACTGTAATTCTTTAGGAGAAAAAAAATGTATTTTGTGAGCTTTTTTTTAATGAGTAGAAATACTTCAGTTTTTGTTTTTTAAGGTCAGTTGAGTAGGCGTGTTCATGCTTAAATGAATCTATTTCCTCATTCTGTGAAATCTGTTTGAACTTATTCTGGTTTTTTGTTACCTTGACAAAATACTGGATACAAACAACTTGGGGGGGGACAGTCATTATTTTTCCTCAGACTTTCTGAGACTTCAGCCCACGGGTAGCTTGCTCCCTGGCTGTGGGCTTGAGGCCAAGTTGAAACATGATGCTAGGGCATGGGGGAGAAAATTGAAGCTGTTTAGGGGCCAGAGAGCATCAGGGGTTAGGGACCAGATATGTCCTCCAGAAGCATGTCCCCACCGACCCACTTCTCCCTTCCTGAGTCTCTACCATCTCCCAGTAATAAAATCAGAATGGGCTTCAATCAACCAGTTCTTCCGTTGGTGAAGTCAGAATCTTCACAGTTCTGTCGTTTCCCCAAAGCTCCACCAGCTCCTAGTCACGTGGTATTTAGATTCTAACTGGAAACCTTTCCTGAGATGGTTTGCTCTTTCAAACTCCTTTTCCTTTCTTTTAGTCTTCTCCCAGTTTGTTAATGATTCCCAAGACTTGCCCAGGGCTCTGAACTTTGACCCTTTGGACCAAGTCTTTCCTGAAGAGTCATCATGTACTAGATTAGAAGCAGACTCTGATTGGTTAGAGAAGTTTTTATTTTTATTTAATGAGTTTAAATATAAGAGGCTGTCTCCAAAGAAATGAAACTGATGCTGGTGTCTTTCTTTTCCCCTTCCTCCTCCTCCTCCTCCTCCTCCTCCTCCTCCTCCTCCTCCTCCTCCTCCTCTTCTTCTTCTTCTTCTTCTTCTTCTTCTTCTTCTTTTTATGGTGTTCTCTGGTAGACTACCACTGAGTGAGTGGTGCTAGCTGGTCCTTAGGCAAAGGGTGGAAGATTCCTCCTGGCTGGTAGTGTCTGTGGCCACTGGTCTCTAGAGCAAACTGATTAAAGTCACTGGCTTTTCCCTTTGCAGAAGTTTGCTTGCCTTCTGGTCACTCCTCATGTGTAGTCTGTCCGCAGCTTTACCCAGGAGCAAGTTAGGATACAGTGTTTTGAGGTCAGCGTGTCAACAGTTTACTGAGGTGACTATGCTCCATACTGCTGTTGGAGAAGCACTTGTCCGTCACCTTGCCAGTTCTAGAACCATCAGAGGTAAAGATGGTCTGAGGACTGTTAGCACCTAAAACAAAACAAACAACAGTTTCATTTCTACTTAAAAGCCCCAATCAACTCACTGATGAAATAGAATTGTTCTTTTGTCGTCGTGCTAAAATGCTTTTATTTAAAACCTTTAGTTTAAGAGAAATGGAAACATATAAAAATAGGGAGACCAATTCAGAGGTAAGCTGTGGGTCTCTGTTTATCCCTAAATTTAACTTTTCTCTGTCAAACCCTGGGTAGAATGCTTGAAGCGTTCGGGAGGCAGGTTTAGTCTGATAGTAGCATTTGCTGTGCAGTGCATCTCTGGAACACTTTGCATCTTGCACAGCTAACTCTCTAGCCATTATGCATCATTTCCCCCCTTCTTAAGGTGACCATAGCACAAATAGCAAGCCTTGACCAGGCTTGGTGGCACATGCTTTTAGTCCCAGAGCCAAGGAGGCAGACAGGTGAATCTCTGAGTTTGAGCTTAGCCTGGTCGACAGCGAGAGTTCCACACCCAGTCTCAAAATAAAGTCACATTGATTCATGAGGAAATGCCACATTCCCCAGACTGGTGTTTATTTTAAAACAATCAGGGCACTGAGTTCATGAGTTCAATACTCTCCTCCTGCTGGTCCTGTTGGCGCAGTGAAAAATCTGGAGATTGCAGTGACGGTAAGGGTTTTCTTTTGTCCTCAGAGTGCAGCACAGTGGGATTTTCGTGAGGATTTGGTAGTCTCCGGTCTCTTCCCTTCAGCAGTCCATCTGAGAGTTCCAGTGGGAAGAGCACCGTCTTCTTGTGAAGCCCGAGTCACTTGTTTCTTAGAATCCGTGGTTTACTTAATCATTCCATGCAGCTGCTTCCCATGAACCTTGAGTTGGATGAAGGTAACGGACATGCAGCCTTGCACAAGTTCAAAAAAGCACGTTGCAGGATACTTGGCTCATCTACCTAATGAGACTGTAGTATCCGTTGTCTATGGATACATACTTGTAAAAGTACGAGAAGGTCCTGGGGAGTGTGGCCTATATCTCTCAGGGTAGGAACCGCCTCAGTGAAGACAGGAGAGGTGGGTAGAATACTTGTATCTGTAGATGTTTATTTTTTTGATATATGGAAGTATGGTAAACTTCGGGGTGAGCGCCAGCCTGTGGGTGTGTATTTGGTATTTATGACATTCTTCCTGCTATTTATGTGTGCTTGGAAATACCATAGAAATGCTGAAATTGGTTGCTTTAATTTTATTTATGTTTTGGTGTTGTTGGGGTTCGAACTCAGGGTCTTATATTGGCTAAAATACATGCACTACCACTACTGGGCTTGTTATACCTCTGACCTCTTGTTTTTACTTTCTGTTTTAAACCTGATAGAAATCAATTTGTGTAAAAAATTGTTTATAAACTCAAATTCTCAAATTTTTTAAGAAAGTGAGAGAGACGGTGTCACACTGTGTAGATCAGGCTGGTCCCAAACTTACAGAGATCCTCCTGCCTCTACCTCTCCAGGACTGGGATCAAATAGGTATGCCATCACATATAGCCAAAATATGATTTAAAAAAAAACTCCCATTTTATCACAAAAAGATCAAAACTACATAAAAACATTATGAAAATAATCTAGCTGGTGGGACTCTTGCTTGAGTTAAAGTCTAAAATATTAATTCTTTGAAGTGTGGGCATTGCCCGAGTTTGAACTAATCTTCTATTACTCAACGTATGTCCTGGTCCCCTCACCACTGTCGATGACAGAGACAAGGTGGGATGAGTTGCTTTTGTATTGGAATTCATAGCTCTGCTACTTCCAGAAAAGAGTCAGTGTGGCACCTTCCCAGCTTGCTGTGGCCTTGTGGCCTTTAAACATCTTAGACTCATGGTTACACACACCGCATTGCCATTTGTTCTGTCACATCTCCAGACAGGACCTCTGCTGAGCCATTTGAGGGGACTGGGTTGTGTGGAAGATCTCCAAGCCGGGAGTCTAGGGACTTTCAAGGAACCTTTGTCTCATTAATTACCTTTCCCTTTAGGAAGTCCTTCCTTACTTCAGAGTCTGCCTGCTGTGCACGCCCTGGGGACTGATCAGTGTTCCTATTATGATAATCCATGCCTAGAGGGTGTGATAAAGGTCACATGTGTGACATTTATTCGTGCGAGCAGCCAATGCTGTGGCTGCTCTTTCTGGCCATGGGGAAGACTTGGGCCTTCAAACCCACGTGCCCATGCTGGGATGGAGAACAGAAATAACGGTAATACGCTGTGGCGACAGAAATGATGAACTGTGTTTCGGGACCTTCAGTACTGTGCTTTTGGTCCAGCATCGAGGCCTCCAGTTGTGGATGTTTTATTGTGAGCAGTGGAATGGAGCCCCCAATTGCAGTCACCTGGAATGTGCAGACAGTCCCAAGGATGCCTCCAGTCTAATCCGACCCTCGATAGTAGGATTTTATTTCTCAGCTAGAACTGGTTTTTTGTCCCCTGAATCATATTTATTGCTCTTATCTCAACTCTCAAATATTTCTGATCTTCTAAAAACATATATAATTATCTTTTAAGGGTCTGGATCGTGCCAGATGTAGCAGGAGAATTGCTTCTTGGCTGTTACCCGGCACTAAATCTTTCTGAAGCAGGTTTTACCTCTCAGGAATGGGACCGATACTCGGCCTTTTCCTATCTGAATGGTTCAGACCCTTGTCTTCTCATTCAGCCACTCACCGGATACTTACCCGCTTCCTTCCTTGTGGAGGGCACCATGGTGGGCACCGTGAGGAAGGCAGAGCCATGGGGAGGAGGAATGTGTACGCACACACGTGGAAAAAGACTCCATTCATTCTCAGAATTATTTGACTTTTATGAGGACAGACTTATAAACCTGCGGATTTCTCTGTTTATCTCCACTTTCAAGCCTGTTGGAGTTCCCTGGGACTGCACAGCAGTGTTTAGCGATGAGGGAATGAGGATTCGTATGAAATGGTGGGAGAGTTGCAGAGTGCCTGGCCTGTAATTGACTGGTTTAAAGATAAACAGTAACCATGGATTGCAATACAGTGCAGTAATGCAGTCTTTCATTTATTTTCCATTTTATTTATTTCTTGCATAGGGTAATCTTACGTTGCTCAGGCTGGTCTTGATCTCCTTGGACCAGGCCATCCTGTTCCTCCAGCTTTCCAAGAAGCTGGGACCATGTGAGCACTGGGACTGTACCCAGTCTTAAAACACAATTTTAACAGCACACATGGACAGTACCCTCTGACTTTGAAAGCCAAGGAGACATCCCAAATATCCGACAGTTTTAAAACCCCAATGACTTTGAACCTGGCTCTCCTTGTGTGAGACTTTGTCCTTGTGACTCTTAAGTCCAGGTCTTTTGAGTCTCAGATGTCCAGGGACAGCCTCAGAAGGAGACCAAGTCTGTTAGGGTTGAAGGGTTTCAACCACATTTGCAGCAGTGCACCCTGGATGCAGCCTAGTTCTTCTAAAAGCTGACAGCAGGCTCCTCTGTCTATCTTTTTTTTTTTTATTGAGAAAAGGAGAAAAAAAAAAAACAAGTTTCCACCTCCTCCCAGCCTCCCATTTCCCTCCCCCTCCTCCCCCCCTACGCCCCCTCCTCCCACCCTTCTCCCCCTCCCCCCACTCCTTTCCCCCTCCCTCTCCAGTCCAAAGAAGTCGGGACCACGAGGGATGCACCCACCCACTGAGACAGTGGAGCTGATCTATTGAGAGCTCACCAAGACCAGCTGGACTGTGACTGAAAAAGCATGGGATAAAACTGGACTCTCTGAACATGGCGAACTAGGAGGGCTGATGAGACGCAAAGGACAATGGCACGGGGGTTTGATCCTACGTAATGTGATGGCTTTGTGGGAGCCCAGCCAGTTTGGATGTTCACCTTCCTAGATATGGACGGAGGTGGGAGGTCCTCTGTCTATCTTTAGGGAGATGCTGCTGAAGGGGCTGGAGGAAGCCAGGTGAGGCGTGACCTCTCTCAAGTCAAGGGATTTTCAGGAATCCTTTAGCTTCAGAGCCGCAGGCTAGCATCCAGACGGTAGATCCGCCATCGTATTTTCCAGGACCTTTCAATTTTAATCACTGACTTTCCTGTGGCGGAGACAGAGGGTCTTCTAAGTCCACTCTGAGGGTCTACTTCTACACTCCTTTCTTTTGAGGTATACATAGGGATTTCTGTCCCTGACAGTGACTACCAGACGTAGCTATGAACTGACCTGAAGCCAGCTTTTGAATGCCCCGCGCTTTCCGAGCTTGGTATAGCTATATTGGCTTTGCTCATCTACAAAATATGTGTCTGTTTCCATGTCTTTACTCACAAGAGGCTATACATTAGGTTTTCTCTTTTTTTTGCATTTTGCTTGTCAATATAATTTTTAAAAGTTACAAATGAAAAGTAAGCACACATCGAAGATCTAATTCCTTGACAGGAGACTGCTAGGAAAGGAAGTACTGAGTGGCCCGTGTAGCAGTAGGCCCTGGAACAGGGCAGATGCAGGGCTGCTCCATGTCCTGACAGGGCAATAAAGCAACACTGAGGGGTCTCCAGCCAGGAAAGTCATACCTCTAATGAACACACACCTCCACGTTGACACGTAACTCTACAAGATCTACAGCATCAGCAGCATTTCTTGGGAGTCAGATGATGCTGGAGTGTGGCTTCTGCACAATAGGGCTCCAATCTGATCTTGAAAGGGCACAGAACCTCCCTGCTGTTTTATTTTCACAAGTTGCCTAATGCATCCTGATAGCCCCTGTGTCCTTGCACTTCATCTGGGAGCATATGTATTCATTCATTTGGAAACTTAGTTTGTGTTGTGGCAAGGTAGGCACTAGAAATGTGTAATGGTGTGGAGCACAGGGCTGTCAGAGATCTGGGGCTGCTCCCTGGCATCTTTCAGGGAGTCGTGTAGGTAAATGTTCTCCCCAAGAGGCGAAGCTCCTTATGACTCACAGCCCTTTGGGTCCTATGGCTCATAAAGCCAGGAGAATGTGTAAATGTCACACTGAATGACAGCCAGCACCCAATCCTTTGGGGACGAGGATGAAAGCCGGTTCTTTGTGTTTCCTTTACTTCTGAAGTTCCCTAGTGAGCATTTTACAGGAGCATTTGCACTTGGAGCTGGCGAATCCCAGTCAGCCAGTGCTGCCTCGCCCCCTCCCCGTATCTGTGCAGGATGGATGTGGCTGCCATGCTCTCCAATAGTCTGTGTAGGACTGATGTGTTCAGTTTTCGTTGGGTCAGTTTGCAGCCTTACCTTCACCAGCTTCTGTGTAAAGACCTGGCCGAGAGGCTGCTCTTCCTCCAGAAGCCCTGGAAACTGACAGAGGGCTCAGACTTCATGGCGGCCAGTACAGTTTTCATACTACTGCAAATCCGAGCATCTAGTCAGGGTCTTTTGTGTATTATTAGCAAGCTTAATTTCTTTATTTTCACAGTGGGTGTGGTGGCAGCTGCCAGTTTTGTTAGAACTATAAAACATCCAGCTGGAAGGAGCCTTAGGAGCCCCTCGCCGCCTGTCTCCCCACAGCTAACATGGGGAAATTGAGATACGGAGCACCCGTGTGGTGCATCACTGGATGGAAGGTTTCTCTAGTCTAGGGTGTTTCTCACTGCCGTAGCAGGTCTCACCTCCATCTACTGCACATGCACGTTTATATCTTTATGACTCAAGAAAATAAGAAGAGCCTGCATTTCTTCCCAAATGTTTCTCTCCGATACAATAACCAATTTTCAAGTTATTTTAAGTACACATGGAAAATTTTCCTGCTTATATTTTTCCTATATTAGCCTATTGCCAACAATAGGACGCTAAACTTTTAACTCGTTAGGACTTAATTTTAAACAGAGTGAAGGGTGTGCCCATGTAATAAGGGGGTGGCTGAGTGTACAGATATGCCACCAGTGTTCCCCTGGCAGGAGGACTTGGTGATGGTACAAGATCATGCAGACAGACAGACAATTCTGCTAGCTGTCAGCTCCTTTGGGAGGGATGGGTGTCTGCTGCAGAGACCTTTTGCCTTGGGCCATCCTTTTCCTGGGGGGACCTACAGGTAGAGACAGTTAAAGATGAGGTAGAAGGTTCCTTTTCTGGCTTTCTTCCTCCTCTTTTGGGGGAGCTCCTCTAATTTGAATATTTCCAGCCCTAGCTCTGCGTCTGTCTCTGGTCCTGTGAAACAGCCATGGGGCAGTGTATTTTGTCTTTATTACCTACTGCAGTCCCTTGCTGGTGTCTACTTGGGTACCAGTGGGACTTAGGTGCTCCGGCTCCCATATTTCTTTTCTATTCTCTCTCCTCTGGTGGCAGGTTTGGCATGTGAAGAATTTGGCCTAGGGCCAGGTGTCAACACTGACTGCTTTGTGGATTTACGAGGAAGTTTAGGTCTTTCTCTTTTTTTTTTTTTTTTTGCTGTGGGGGTAGTCTTCACAGTGAAAACCGGTTTTAATTGTTTATGACATTAATCAATTAAAGATTTACTTGCTCTGGGAGTGTTGTCTCTGAATGTCGGAAACTCCGTGGGGTTGATGAATTAGGAATTCTACTTTTGCTTCCAGTAACAGCCCTTGATGCTGCTGGTTCAGTCCCTCCACATGATGACTGATGTCCTTCGGAGCTGCTCTCGGCACAGCGCCTCCAGTCTGGCTTTCTAGCTGAAATGCTTGTGCTGCTAGTGGACCAGAGAGAGGCAGTGGATGGAGAGGCAGGCATGGAAGAAGAAAGGACGGCCTTTCCCAGGCCTAAGAGATACTTGTTTTCAGCTCTGCCTGCTCAAATGCCTTCCATCTTGGCCAGTACTGAGGGCAACAGTGCACCTCACCCCTCTCCATCTATTCATCCTTTGGACACCTTGGTCAGGGTTGTTGGTGCTGGCCAGCTCTGGTGTTAGTGACTTCAGCATAGGCAGTATCCCATGTACCCTGTGTCCCAGTGAGGTGTGCCTGGGCAGGGAACCTTGGAACCTTCAGTGGATAGAACAGGACATAGAAGTATTTCTACTAGATGCTTGAAAGCAAAGAGAGACACCTGTGTCCTGCTCCCACCCCCACCCCAACTCCCAAATCATCGCTCACTTCAGGACCTGCAGCCTTTTGTCTTGACCGACTGCCACACTAGATTTCATGGACCCGGGAGGCCTGCAGATAGAAAGCTGCTTTTTCAGGGGAAGAAGAGGGAGGGTTGTTTCAAATTCTGCTGTTTAACACAGTGTTCGTCACGTGGCCGGCATGAAACCAGCAGTTGGATTTTCACAGGGAGGTCCATAGACAAAACTCCTATAAACATAGACATTCAAAGCCTTCACTTAATGGAGGTTTTCAAAGCTGTGATAAATAAGTTGTTTTTCCCCCTCCTGAAAGGGCAGTCTGGAGCAGAAGGTGCAGCTGAATTCATCTGCTCTGTAGATGGCAGCAGGCGAAGCCTTGATACCAAAGAAATCGCTAAGCTTTTTATTTCTTGTCCAATTTTCTCGCTAAGGGGAGAGAGGTCTATAAAGGCGTTCATCTGTGTCCATTTTTCAAATGACTTAGTCTGGCCACTGATTTTTGCCTAGGGGAAGAGGAGTTAGAAATAGACAATATACCACAGAGTCAAAAAGCCTTTTGAAATAATTTAGTTCACGGTCTTCATTCTGGTGTTGGAAAGAACAAGGGGAAACTGCTTGAGGGCTTTGTGTAGGGTCAGAGTCCACTGAGCCCAGGACTTTGCCCAGGACTGCTGTGTCAGGACTTCCCATGATTCATTGTTTATTTCCAGGTGCGACGTGAAGGGTGTGTGTGTGTGTGTGTGTGTGTATGTCCGTGTCTGTCTTAACTAGCTTTCTGTTATTGTGACCGAATGCCCAAAGTAATCAGCTGAAAGGGAAGAAAGATTTATTATCACTCGTGGGCTTAGAGCCATCAGAGGGTTCACAGCCATTTGATTCTGTTGACATGGGCCTGTGGCAAGGCATTAGAGTGGGTGGAAACACATGGGTGGTGGGGGCTCCTGTCCCCTCCGGGCATACAGGAAATAAAGTGAGACAGATAAAGGCATGCCTCCACGGCTCTGTATGCTTTCTGCTAGGCCCCATATATACAAGATTCCAGTACTTTCCCATAGTGGTACTTTTTTTTTTTTTATCACCCTGGCCTTGGGGATTGTGTGGCATGTTTTATATCAAGTTTATAGCAGAAAGTAATTTGGGAGCCCCAACTTTTCAAGAACTTGTATCTTTGCCCGTCAATTGTTTTGGCAACAAACATAAACTCCAGATCTTAGACATGGCAATTTCTGGAGAGAAAGAAGTGTAAAACGCAGGTATCAGTCTAGTTGACTTGCTGGTTGGTTGACCTGATCCTCTGTCCCCACCCCATACTGAGTAGCTATGGTGTCACTCAGTGGTTAATGACTCTACTTTTTAATCAGACACATCTCAGATCTGCTAGGCGTTGGAGATAGGTATCTTGAGCAAACACCGAGTCACTGTAACAGGTGACTGATTGGCACGTAGGCAATACGTAACCACACACACAGAGTGTGTTCGAGAATTCACTGAGGAACTGCAGAGACTGTGGGGTGATGTCCATGTGAAATCTGGTGGGAAGACAGTGAGTCCCTGATATAGATGGTCAGGGACAGCTCACAGATGAGCTGGCCTTTAGAATGGACTGAGCTTAGGGAAGAGGGAGAGGCATGAACTCCCTCATATGATGCTGGTCAGGTGTTAGAGAATGTGCTTGACCTTCTTCATGAAGGGCAGGGAGTTAGTCTGAAATGATTTTGGTCTTGGGATGACTATCAGATATCTTGGCTTTGAAAGTTTATTCCATTTCTTTTCTTTTTTCAGTGAAGATTATGACCTAGATAGTTACAGATGTTCCTTTACTGATGTTTATAGCCATCTGGAATGATTGGAAAGTAATCATGCTTGAGGCAGAAGAATAGCTATGATTACATATGGGGATTTATTCCATCGCCTAAGTTAGAAAACTAAGAAAACGTGTCTAGCAGAGGCCCATATGCAGTCTCCGGGGTCTTGGTAGCATAGTTCCTTTGTAGGTAGGGTCGGGTCTTGAGCAGACCTCAGACCCTCTTCCCCTTTCTCTCTCTTCGTGGTGTCATCGGTAAGCACGCACTGACCATTCACACAGATGTTTCTCTGGGGCCTGGGAGTCAGTGAGGACTAACCTCCTCCCCCTCAGTTTGCACTCAGACAGCATTCAGAATCTCAGAGTAAATGCCAACTGCTGAGAGGACTAGAGGGGTTCTTCATTAGTGACAGCAAAATTCCTGACACAAGTGACCTAAGGGAGGAAGGACTGGACAGGGTACAGCCCATCATGTGGGGAAGTCATGGCAACTGGAGTGTCAAGAGCCAGTAGCCACCACACTTACATCCCAGCAGAACGGGAAGGAGAGGTGCCAGGCCATAAATAACCATTAAGGCCTCTGATCATTGGCTCTCCTCACTAGCCATACTTCCTGCCCGAAAGTCCCCACGACGTCCCCAAACACCGCTGCTAGCTAAGAATCAAGTATTCACACATGAGCATGCAGAGGACATTTTACATTCAAGCCATAGTAATCAGTGACTCCAATTTTGGGTCCCGAGGAAGAGGGAACTGAGCCTGAAGGATCAGTGAATGCTAGAACATAGCCAGACCAACTAGGAAGACTGGAAGAAAGGACATTCTCAGTAGAAGACACGTTCAAAAGCCACAGGGCCCACGGATGATGGTTTCCTGCAGTTCTTTAGTTTGACTGGACAGTGGGATGCATGGGGAAGTGATACAGGAAGCAAGAGCTGTGTGCACCAACCTGGGACATGGGGCAGTACCTTGATAGCAGTGTCCACGTAAAGATTTAAGCAAAAGACATGTGTTTTGGGGGAAAACTGCAGCGACTGTGGTCGGGAATGGTGTGAGCACAATATCAAGGAAGACAGGGCAGGCATGAGTTGCCCTAGTTTAGGAAAGAGACAGTAAGAGCCTGCAGTTCTGGGGAAAATGGAGCAGATCCAGGCGATAAGTAGAAGACAAAAATGAAGCAGGGCTGGTGTTTAACGTGGAGGTAAAGGAGAGGCAGGAACTCAAGATGGCAGCCTCAGACCACATGGATCTGTCCTCAGAAGAGGGGTGTGGTTATCAAGGAACAGGTCTCAGGAGGAGAAGGAGGTATTGAGCTGGGGAACAACAGGCAGTGATACCAACCCCACACCTTTCCCCGTGGACTGATTGCCACTAGAGGAAGAGACCATCATCACACATGCATCGGACCGGTGGGGACTGGGGGTTTGGTGGGGACCTTTAGTTTACCAGTGAGGGAAAGGAGAGAGTACAATGGTTGAATGACTTGCTTAGGGAAACATAGACACTCACTGGTGGAGCCAGGACGGGGTCCCATGTCACCAGCCTCCTTGTTAGAAGGCTTAGTGGTCTCTGGAAACACGTGAGACACAAAAGCGTATAGCCACGCATCCTCCTCTGGGAAGGATTGCTGACAGTCAGAATGCAGACCGTAAACCCGTGTGGGCACCAGGCCCCATTTGCATCTCATCAGGTTCCATCTGCCCCGTTTGCACATGATTATGGCAACTTTGTTAGGCAAGTGGTTGCTTAACTCAGTGGAAAGTCTTAATTACTCTTTAATAGCGATGTGCAGAGGGAAAGTCGGCTTTAATGTTTAATCATTTGGTCGTCTCTTGAAGTTTATTTTAGTATGCTGTTTGTGTATCCATAAAGTATATGAATGTATATTTGTTAACATTTCCATTTTCATTCCAGATTTCAGTGAAACAAAAATATTTTCTTTTTATGTATTATTGCTATATAAACAGCAAATTTAATGAAAAATTAAAAATTTACAACCCACCCACAGTTTCCCTGTAACAACAGCCGCAGTTGATACTTACAATCCTTTCTTGACACATCCTTATGGTAATTCTAATTTGCATTTTTACTTCCTTTTAAAAAAAGATTTATTTTTATTTAATGCGTATGGGTGTTGCTCTTACATGTATGGTTGTGTAGCATTATGCATGCAGTGCCTACAGAGGCCAAAAGGGGGCATCAGATACTCTGGAACTGGAGTTAAAAGTCTGTTGTAAGCTGCCACGTGGGTGCTGGGAATGGAACCCAGATTCTCTAAAGGAGCAGTCAGTGCTCTTATTGCTGAGCCATCTCTCCAGCCCTTGTATATTTTCTATTTTTGTTCTTCTTTCATTAAGTATGTCACCATATTGTTTGTCCTTCTGTCCATCAGTCCGTTGTTCCGTCTGTCCGTCCGTCCATCCATCCATCCATCCATCCAGGCATTGTCAGGCAGCTGGATATCTTCTGAATGCTAGGTGCTATGAAGCTGGGCTTCACCGATTAGAGGAACGGGTGCTTGGGGAGCTGGGCATTGCACTGTGGCTAATCTTTGTAAATCATTCCTATGCAAATCCCTCCTCCAATGTGGTGGGGGATTTAATGAAAGAAAACAATAAAGAAAATGCAAGGACTAGAGAGATGGCCCTGCTGCATAGAAACTACCAGACAGACATCGTATACCTCCTGGGAGGGTACCCTCAAGGGCCAGAAGATGGAATCAGGTCCCCTTGAGCTGGAGTCCCTGGCAGTTATGAGCTGCCCAGAATGGGTCCTGAGACCTGAACTTTGATCCCCTGGAGGAGCAATCTCTCTCAACCAAGGAGCCATTTCTCCAGCCTCAACCTAGTAAGCAGTCTCCAAGGACGACTGTGTCTTTGCTCACCTCTCCCCCCTCCCCAAGTCTCCACCCTTTTATTTCCCCAGTTCTGGAGTTCTTTGTGTTCCTTTAGCCTGACAGGCCTACACTTAAGTTTGCTTTGTGTCTCTGAGACAGGGTTCACGCAGTAGTTTTAGTAGCTGAGAGGATGACCTTGAGCTGATCCCCCGTCTAGCTCGGGATTTTTCACCTTGAACACATTGTCCTTCCTCCTCCATCTCCTTATACCTGTGATCTGCTTTCCTGGCCCCATGGGTAAGGCTGGGGTTTTTTCTTTGGAGTTCTGATGTCTGTATCTGATAGTCATTTGTTACTCGGGATGTCAGTCATTTTTATAGGAGGTAATCCCGAGTACCTGTTATCCTTCTGTATCAGGTACTGATACAGTACCTGATGCAGTGCCTAGTATATGGTCAGGAGACACACTGAAAACTAAGATACATGGTTTACAGTAATGAAGGTTTTACATTAAAAAATTATTTTTATTTTATGTGTATAGGTGTTTTGCCTGTATGCATGTCTGTATATCACATCCATGTTTGTTGTCCTTAAAGGACAGATGCGGAGTTGGGTCCCCGGGGTCTGGACTTACAGACAGTTGGGAGCTACTGTGTGGGACTAGGAATTGACCCTAAGTATTCTGGAAGAGCAGGAGGTGCTCTTTAACCCCTGAGCTATCCCTCCAGCCCCCAAAGTTTTTATTTTTTAACCTTTACAGTAATCATTCTCAACTGTTAAGTAACCATCATTTTAAATTGTGTTTATATTTAAAATATTGGTAGCTTTTCATCATGGGTGATTGTCAGCATGGATAGACGATAGGCTACATACAGAAGGGATGGATTCAGTCCCTGCCTGCACAGACATATCCCATTTTTCATATGACTGTGTGCAGTCAAGAGTTTTGTGTATCTAAATAGTGATATTCCTGAGTCCAAAGCACCATATTTAGTTGTATGATTTATTTTGGTATGATTATTAATAACTAGTAGCATAATAGCCCTTCTGATGAACTGGTACACCCTTGCTTTACTTTTAAGCATGATCCAACCAAACATTGTGGATGTATTTCCCACTGAAAACCGTCCTGTGTGACACCGATATTCAGGAAGGCTGCAGGTTCTCTGACTTCCACGCTCTCCTGTAGTTCACATGCCTGGCATAGCTCCCTCCAGCAGATGGTGGACAGTGCTCACTGGTGCCCAAAGAGTGGGATTTCTCTCTCTCTCTTTGATGCCAGCATCATTGTTGCTTTGGTCTGTGCAGGCTTTGATAGGCTAACTGATGGCCTCTGTTGCAAGTACCTACCCTTCCTGTGAAGCTGAGCACAGCTTCAAGTTGAAGGCCAAGTCAGCCTGACAGCGTGAAAGGACTGGCGTGGGTGTAGGTAACAGGTGCTTTCCTGAGTGTTGTGTGTGCCTGGCAAGCCCTGTGCTGCTAAACCATGCACACAGCCCTTCACTCTCTTGGGGCCCAGTCAGGGACCCCAACTTTCATTAGCACCTGGTAGGCTCAGCCATCTAGTGGGGCTCTGACTAGTTTGTGTAGAGTCTATTCTAAGGAGGTAGAGGGTAGAGTTACTATTGCTTCAGATCTGAGCTGGGGGCAGCTCCAAGCTCTGGACCCGTTTCACTACACTGTGTTCGTTCCTCTACCACCCAGCCCAGTTTCTCATTCTTTCATTCTGGAAAGTGGTATATGTGTTCCAACAGGGAGTCTGTAGCCTGGGCAGTCACTTGTTTTATTTCGCAGATACAGTTTCAGTCCATGGCATTGTTCTTACTTGTACTTCATTGGTTCTGTCAAGTCACGTGATACTCTAATGGCAGTTGACTTTGTGTCCATTCGGCTGCATCGGCTTCTTTCTGTGTTACTGTGGGAGGGAAGAGCCTGAGGGAGCCACACTGACAAGCCTCACAAGTGCTGATGATCCTTCCTTCCCTAGACACAGCGCAGAAGAGTCTTTCATTTTAAAGACGGGAAAGTCGGGCCTTCATGTATTTTCACATTATGTCCACCCCCCCCCCAGGATACTTTTCTACTGATGATTGATTAATTAAGAATAGGAAAAAAACCAAACAAGGACTCCTGATAACTCCTTCCCGTTAACTGGCAGTTAGTTTGAGCAGCAGCATATTTCTCGAAAACCCAACCCGAACAATCTGAGTGTATTTGGTTTGTGCTAGTGAAATTTCCTCTGTAGAGCTGGCTTGTTCAGACGAGTCAGGTGAGACCTTGGTCCTCGGTTTCCAACCTTTCCTGGTTTTGTGCCCATTGCCTTGAATTCCATTTCCAGAGGTTTACTTTGCCTGCTCAGCTGCCTCTTGCCTGCTTTAAAGCCTAAAGGAAAGGTAGATTCTGAAGAGCTCAACAGTGAAACCGAGTGTCCAGCCCAGCTAACTTGAGAACTCAGCTCCCTGAGTGAGGATGGGCTAAGAGGTGGAGGACCACAGAAAGGCGGGAGTTCACGGAATGAGGGTTGGGGTTGGAACGGTGTGGTAACTCAGGATGGAAGCCCTAAGACCGAGGAGGAAAGTCTTGCACATCTTCAGAGATGTCGCAGCCTGTAGTCATGTGTTCCTGTTGCTGTGGGAAGCAACATGGCCGAAGCACATCGTAAAAGAAAGGTCATGGCAGCTTGGAGATACGTGGAAGTGGAGACAGATGCGAGGGGAGAGCGGGAGGAGGGAGGTAGCATCTGGTTCTGGGAGCTCTTTCAGGGAGAGGCAAGCGCTTATGACCCACCTTCCTTCTGCCGCCCACTAGACCCCTCCTCTGCAGCTAGTGTCAGCAGCTGGGGACCAAACTGTCAACACATAAGGCTTTGGGTTGTTGAAGACTGGGATAGTAACAAAGGTCTTATTCAAGTCCCAGTGAAGTTAGTGTATAAAAACTGGCTCACACCCTAGTGATTCTGAGGGTCAGGCATTTATCCAGACACAGGGATGGATGGCCTGTAATCACTCTCCTTGGGTGGGACTGGCCAGACGCCTCTGTCCTCCGGGGTTCCAGTCTCCCTCCTTCCCACCATCGCCTTGGCCTCTTTTGAAGCTCAGCAGCCTAATTCAGAATTTCTGTATCTAGTATCTGGGCTCTCCGAGAGGCAAATAGAATCTGCCAGTGTCTTGAGTCTGGAGCCTGGGAGCCAGCCCCACATTACTCTGCCCCTCCTGCAGTCACAGAACCTACTCTGGTCCCAGAGCAGAGAGAACTTAGCCTCTCCCCTTGAAAGGAACATTTTTGGAAAATCTGTGATCTGTCACTGTTATCTGGTTGACTACGCTTCTATTTCCTGATTAGAACCTAAGGTCCTCTGGCTAGAGAAGCCATTGGTCCAGTGTTTTGGAACCCTCCCTCTCCTCCTTCAAGAAATAAAATGAAGACAACAGTATCCAATCCTCCAGAGTTCCTGTCTTCCTTTTTTTTTTTTTTTTTTTTTTTTTGGATCTCCGAGTCATTCTTCCCCACCCTGAGTCTCATTCCAGCAGGTGAGCCAGGGTGAGCTGTTTGTTGCTCAGACCAGTAAGACACTAGCAAAGTACTGCCTGTCAGCCTCAGGCGAGAGAGGGGGGAGGGAGAGAGGGAGAGGGAGAGAAGGAGAGAGGGAGAGAGGGAGAGAGGGAGAGAGGGAGAGAGAGAGAGAGAGAGAGAGAGAGAGAGAGAGAGAGACTGTTTCCATTGCCCTTGGTGCCTCTAACTTGGGAAAAGGCTGAGATCTGCTGTTTGTTGCTTGAACCGTCTTCTCTTACCCCACGCTCCTTCCTCTGGTCATGAGGCCATGTTTGAAAGTCAGTCATTTTATAACCTGTTATGTGGTGTTTTCTGGGTTTATTTTCTTTGGGCCATCTGTGTGCTTGCCTGCACAAAAGGGACAGGGACGGGAAGCAGCCCTCTTCATCCTTTCTTCATTTCCTCTCCCTCAGCCTTTTTTGTTTTCCCACTTGGGACTTGATGTCTGTTTCTGAGTGTCTGAGAGGTAGCCCGAGAGCCCAGCCATGCGGCAGGCCAATTAACACTCCCAGAGATAACAGCTCTCTCTCCCAAGTTACCCAAGGCCTAACACGAGAACAGATTGTTTTTCTAGCCTATGTTTCATGTGACTTTGCCTCAAAAAAAAAAAAAGGCAGTCTTCACAGACAGGCAAAACAATTTAGTTAATCGAGAATTCATTGATGGCCTGGCCACCTGGAAAAAAGAAATTACTCTATAATTTAGAGTTAAATGTGCTTGTGTGTGCTCGTGTGTGCACGCATGCCAAGAAGTGCTGTGCTTTTACCACAGAATATCTGAGAACAGGGATCAGTTAGGAGACAGGCTCAGGGGAGAGATTCATATTCCTGTACTCTACATCAGTTCTCTCCTTAATGGGAGAAAGAGAGATTACTTCTCTTATATTTTTATTTTTAAATTCTAGCAGATTGAACAGACTGCCAGTAATGTTTCCAAAAGTTTTTTTGTGTATGCTTGTGTGTGTTTATATACCACATTCATACAGGTGTCTTTGGAGGCCAGAAGAGGGCGCAAGATGCCCTGGAACTGGAGTTACAGATGTGAGCTGCCTGATGTGGCTGCTGGGAATGAAACCGAGGTCCTCTGCAAAAGCAGTAAGAGCTCCTAACCCGTGAGCCATCTCTCCAGCCCCTGTTTTCAGTAGAAGGTCGTTTCTTGCTTACACTTGTACGTGGCAGTTTCAGTTTGCAGTTGGGGCTGGAGAGATGGCTAGTGATTAAGAATGTTTGTTGCTCTTTCAGCAGACCCAGGTTCAATTGCCAGCATTCACATGGTGTGTCAAAACAACCTGTAATTCTAGCTCTAAGGTCTCTGATGCTCTCTCCTGGCATTTCTGGGCACCAGGCATGCATGTGGTGCCTAGATATGCATGCATGTGGTGCCTAGATATGCATGCAGGTAAAACGCCCATATAAAAATAACAGTTTAAGTTTGCAGTTGCCTCATTTGGAGATGGGTTTTGCTGTGTATGTAGTCTAGACTGAATGAATACCCCTTGTACCTGGGTCTCCCTTGCTATAAGTAGAAGCATGTGCAGCCACACTTGGTTCCACAGTTGCTTTTGATTTTAAGATTTATTTTTAATTTTGTGTGTGTTTGTGGTAATTGTATGTGTGACCGTGTGTGGGTACGTGATCATGAAGTTAATTATGTTATTTGAGGAAAAGTCCATTGGTACCCAAGGGTCAGGCTCCAAATTGATTTTATCACTATTCGTATCAGGGACTCTTTAGAGGTGGAAGACCCAGACAGCTGTATACTAAGCGAAGAAGGGAAGAAGGACAAGGCTAGAAGGGCAGGGATGGGTGTGGTGGAGAACAGACTCATGGGCCATATTTGCTCCCTGAGTTCCATCACACCTATTGTATACCTCCAGCTTCAGCTCTTACGTGGCCCTTAAGTCGGGAGCCCAGCGCACGGGTCGCAGTTTTCTCAGTCCTTCATGAGGTGTTCCTTACGGGAAGGCAGGCAGCTCCTGCTCTTTTTCTCTGTCTCATTCTCGGTCCTGGGATGTGTCTTATTTATTTCTGCTGAGCATTTTCCTAGAAAGCCTTGTATGGGTTTCAAGGGAAACGCCAGTGCTCTGGAGGGAGGGTGTTGGCAGCCTGGGTTTGGGAGAGCCAACCTTGGCAGAGCTGCTGACTTGCTGTAACCTCTGAGCCTGCCCTCAGCCCCCTTGGTGCTGCTCAGCTGCCTCAGTTGCTATGGGAATGAAAGCCGGTGACTTGTGAGAGTGCCCTGGAAGGCCTCGGAACTCCATAGGGGAGAGGTTAGAGAAGGACATTTCAGAACTCCCACAGCTGCCAAGTGTCACACCGGGGGTTGGGGGTGGGAGGCTAGACAACAGATACTTCTATTTCCCAGTTCTGGGGGCTGAGAGATCTGAGGTCAGAGCACCAAGGGACTTATGTCAGGTGAAGGCCCATTTCCTGGCTCAGTGATGACCACTATTGCTATGTTCTTTCATGCCCTAAGGGCTAGGGGCACTCTCTCCATCTCTCTTGTGTAGGCACTAATCCCTCCATGAAGGCTCTATTCTTGTAACCTAGTCGCCTTCCCGAGGCTCCTAATACAATCCCCATTAGGATTAAAATTTTAATTCAGGGCTTTGGTGAATATACACATGATATACACAAACTATCTCCTCCTTATCCTTACCTCCTTATGGCCTAGCACAATTTGTGAAAATGTTTAGCACCCAGTGCATGCTAAATGATGTTATGAATGAATTAAAATGGTAAAAAACGGAACCGCTTTCTAACTTCACCTCAGATTCAAGGTTAGTGTTTGTGCTTTCCCATTCCTGCTCAGGAAATGTTTGCCAGTCCAGGCCTTCATGTGCGTTAATTTCTCCCAGCTGCTGGAATCACTAACAAATGCTTTTTTCTTTCACATGTTTGGATTCTAGAAGTTTGAAGTCAAGGAATGGCAAGCTTATTCTTCTGAAGACCTTAGATAGATTTCTTGCTTCCTTTTCTGGCCTGGTGACAGGAAGTCAGTCCGTGGTCACAGGCAGTCAGTTTATAGTTCACAGTCAGTCCGTGGTCTCAGACAGTCAGTCCATGGCCACAGATAGTCCATGGTCACAGGTAGTCATTCTGTGGTCACAAGCAGTCATTCTGTGGTCACAGGTAGTCAGTCTGTGGTCACAGGTAGTCAGTCTGTGGTCACAGACAGTCTGTGCTCTTAGACAGTCCACGATCACAGTCAGGCAGTCCATGCTCACAGACAGTCCGTGGTCTCAGACAGTCAGTCTGTGGTCACAGGTAGTCAGTCCATGGTCACAGACAGTCAGTCCGTGTTCATAGTAAGTCCGTGGTCCCAGTCAGTCAGTCCATGCCCACAGACAGTCCGTGGTCACAGACAGACAGTCCGTGGTCACAGTCAGTCCGTCATCATAGTCAGTTCATGGTCACAACCAGTCCATGGTCACAGACAGTTTGTGGTTACAGTCAGTCCATGGCCACAGTGAGTTCATGGTCACAGTCAGTCCGTGGTCACAGACAGACAGTCACGTGGCAGCCCACAGCAGTTGTTACCTCACAGCTGCATCTCCTTAGCCTTTCCTCTATCCTAACATGAACTTCGTGTGACCTCAGTGTTTCCGGCCCCTTCTATGTTCATATGTTGAAATTTCAAGCCCAGTGCATCTTAAAGAGGCGCTTTGGTGATACCTGAATCCTGAGAACTCCATTTTTGTGAGTGGAATGAGAGGCTGTATAAAGGGGACCCCAGGGAACCTGTCTTCCTTCCCATTGTGTGGAAGCCCAGCAAAAAGGCACTGGTTTTGAAGCAGCGAGCCCTCCCCAGACTGCTCTCACAAATCTGCTGGTGCCTTGGAACTAGGCTTTCCGGCCTCCAGAGCTGTAAGCAGTGCATGCCTGTTTATAAAGCATTTTGTGGTTGTGTATTTTGTGATATTATTCCAGATGGACCAAGGCAGTCCTCTGTGTACAAATCCCCCCCTTTATGTTGCAAATCATTGGATTTTCAGCCTTCCTTAGTTTAATATGCCTGCATCTTACATTGATCGTTTCTTTCTTTTCTTTTTTATTTTGCTCTTTCTTCCTTTTTCTCTTCTTAGCTTTCCCTTTCTCATTCTTTTTCTCGTCTTTCTTCCTTTCTTATTTTTAAAACTTCTTTTAACTTTTATTGAATCTTTGTGGCTTGATCATTTCTATGAAGAAAGTCACACTTTTCACACTTCCAGATGGGAGTGGGTGGAGAGGGGTTAAGGCTTGGGTGCAGCTTTGTTGCTGGACACAGCTCAACCACTGTACTGTTTTGAAGCTGACTCCTTAACTCGCAGTCTTTCCTCCCAATAGCTACTTCATATTTGAGAAGCATCCCTAGGGTTTCTCTCTCAGAGGCACATTGTACAGAACTAGACAGCAACTTTGAAAAATAAAAAAAAAAGCATATATTGTATCCTGCAAGACTTGGGCCTGGAAATTTGACTGGAGTGTTCAGGGTCTGAAGAAAGGGCAGACACATGCACAGACACCCTGGGGTCCAGTGGGTCATGCACACACTGATGGAGTGTGCCTTCAACTGTGCAGCAGCCTCAGCAGGTTTATTATCTGCCGTACAAGGAGGAGTTAACTAGTCTTTGTAGGTAGCAGATTTGGGCTATAACCATCTGGGAAGAGGAAACTGAAGTTCCTAGGTTTTGCACACACTGATCGATCATTTTTCAACACTTTTTCTTGCACACACTATCAATATTTGCGCTTGGACCAGAAGAAGGCCTTGCCAATTCCAAATCAGACCCATATGGGGAATACCTTACCAGTTTCCCATTGGTTTCGCGCCTTGGACTTTGACGTGGCCAGTTAATATCAAACAATACATATTCACTTAGGACTTTCCTTGCTCTCTACAGTCTTAGGCTTAAGAATCCCCGCATCATTCCAGTTAGCATGAGTATGAAATAATAATCTTATAGCAATTTTGTTCCTTTGATGGAGAGGGGAGAGAAAATGTCATATTTCCGATGATGCCACTTCCAGCCTCTTCACTAGATTTCCAGTTCCAGGTCACCTGGAGTTTGCCTTCGTCCAAGCTCAGGAACTGCTGGCCTGCTTATGAATTGGGACAACTTATTTTGCCCAGTGAGGCTAACAGGTGCATGGATGTCAAGCCCTGAAGTGGATTGTCCTTGCGATGCTTGCTCAGGTACATTTCAGAGGGGAAGCTGAAGGACGTCAAGTGGTCTGCTCCAAGTCGTTTGTTTGCCCACTCAAAGTAGGAACTACATCCAGCCTTTTGGCGTCTGCCCCAATGCTCTTTTCTCTGAACCATTTAGCACTTTAGAATTCATTAGCTTCTGCCATTTATTTACCAGTCTGCTTTTGTTAGCAGAATAAAGGAAGAGAAAGAAATAGAATTGGCATTTTCGGTCTTTCTCACTAGAATATTGATTGAGTCCCTCTGTCATGTCTGTGGATTTATCTCAGATGTGTCTGTGTTGCCTGGGAGATTCTGCTGTCCTCCAACTGAGGGATGTGAGTGGAGAGACTGCCCTGTCCGTTTCCCCCCAAACTTTGTCCAGTCTCCCCACTTCTGCTGGGAGGTGCTTTCTGAGCTGGCTCCTGGGCAGGCTGGCACCATACAAAGCCTAACTGTGCACAGTCAGAAACTGCCTGCATGCTGAAACCATGCCATCTGCTTTTAATATGCCATGCGGACTGTGTTTTCTCTCGATTTCCATGACCTGGAGCGGCACCCCATGCCAAGTGTTCCTAAATTGCCACAATCAATAACCTCCGGCCTTTATTTGTTATGCACAGTAATGACTTTCCTCTTTTTGAAACGTATTTGTTTCCTAGATCAGTCTTTATGATATAAAAAAAAATGAAATGACTTAAGAAAAAGGAAAGCCTTCTACATCAGGGTGATTGTCAGTCCAGAGGTTGATAGCATGTCTTAGTCTGAGGTGGAAAGTACTGGTTTGCTGTGCTGGGGAGCCCCTGCTGCCCTCTTGGCCTGTCAAGGCAGAGTCAAGAGTGAAAGAGAGGCAGGGTTTTGGCTCAGAGAACCCTTGTGCTGTGGGAGGAACGGCTTGGAAGGGGCAGCGCCATTCATTGGCTTCCAGGAATCATTCCAAACCTCCAGCAGACTTGCTTGCCATCAGGACTTGTATAAATTAGGGGATCCCCAGCTTGATTCTCCAGAATCTGGGATGCTCCTCCACCCCCTATTTATGCAGTCCAAGGTTCACAGAGTCTGGCAGAAGTGTTAGGCTGTGTTCTGCATTTTCTGCTTCAATCTTTAGCTGGTGTTTTTTAGCCCTAATTTTTTTCTTCCACATTGTCCCCTCCATCTTCAGCATCTCATTCCTGTTTCACCTCTCAACTATATCTGCTTTCCTTCAGTACCATCTATCAGTTAAGGATAAATGTCTTCTTGAAACTTTTTCTCTTTTCCCCTTTATTTGTTCTTTTCACCAACCTTTTTCCTCGAGTTCCTGATGTGCCTGCAGTCCTCACATTCTCCTGGGGGACGGTGTGTGGGTGTGGGTGGGTGTTGGTGTGTACATGCAGAATGTCAGATGCTAGAGCAAGGAACGTGTTGTAACTTAAAACAGGCCGGCCCAGAGGGAGGCTGGCTTGTGGTTTTTCTCAGTCTTTAATTTGTGTTTGGAAAGTGAGTTTTGTTGTTCAGGCTTGTTGTACTGCTATTCCCAGTGAGATGAAGATAGATTTATTCTGAATTGTATAGTGTTGCTCAAGGATTGATCCAGAATCCCTCTGGGACCCCGTTCTTCGTTGTGATGGTGCTGGGGTCTGCTGACAGGCATTGCCTATTGAGATTAGGAGCCCTCTGAACACTCCCCATGTTTTTAACTTGACCTTGAATAAGGGGTTTCATGAATGACTGCAAAAGGCTCTTCTCCCTCTTGTGAGGCCTCCATGTGTGTTCTGATCTCCCCGCCTCAGGTAGAAGCCTGTGCTTATGATTCCAGCTCACCAATTATTCCTATGTCCAGACTTGGGCTCTGTGCACTATGAACAACAAATCCAGGTGTGTCGTCTTCTGCATTAAGCATTCCTGAAGAAAATGGCCACACAGCTGTCAGCAGTAGCAAGACAGGCCTAGGGACCTCCTTGTTACCTTGATAAGTTACAGTTGAAGATTCGTTAGGACTAATTGACTCGTCATGTCATCCCTGTCTTTCTCCAGATCTTGTCTAGTGCCTGGAAAGCAAGAGAGGTTGTATGTTAGATGGTAGAAATCCCGGGGAGAAGAAAGTGAACTCTGACCTGGGGAGGCTCTCAGGGTGTCGCAGGCATAGTGTGATTTGTGAGTGCTTTGTTTGTACATGGTGTTAATCCTCAGATACCCCCAGGACTGAGATAGGACTCATAACACTCAGTTTGATTTGGTACCCTTAAGGTGGGAGACTGTAACTTGGCTATGAGGTCAAGAACATTTCCAGGGTGTCCAAAAGTACACGGAATGTCTCCTTTACCTCCTCTCTGTGGGCGGAGTTTCTTTGTGTCTCTGCAACCTGCTCCAAAATAACCATTCAGAGACTTGCTGTTAGCTATAAATGTTCAGCCGATAGCTCAGACTGGTTACTAGCTAACTCTTAGATCTTAAATTAACCCGTATTTATTATCTACCTTGTCATGTGGCTGTACCTTCCTTCATCACAGCACCTTGCTTCTGTCTGCATCTCTTGCAGCTCCCAAGACTCCACCCTTCTTCCTCCCAGTGTCCCTGTCTGGCAGTCAGCTCTTTTACTAAACCAATTAGAAGTTGCCTTGGCAAAGACACATCTTCACAGTGTACAGAAAGATCCGTCTTACCTTTTACATGATTTTATGGCTTTACAAAACTTACTTTGTAAGATTTTGATTGCTCCATTGCTTAAAGGACCGATTTCCCCACAGGATGCCCCCCCTTCCTGTTTGAGTGACAGATGAAGAGGAATTTCTGTCTTTGGAAGGGAGGAGTCAAGTTTGGTCATCTACCTTCCTGACCAGCAACAAGAGTCTTTTCCTGCTGTGGCCTTTCACTAATGCCATGGGTTTATGTACTTGTAACACTGGCAAGAGGAACCAAGGCCAGAAGCTAGGCAAGAGGAACACACTGGAAGGGTTAAGTAGAGAGTGTTTTCCCTTGGGTTTTCAGCAGCCGAGCAGCCATGGGCTCCTTTTGGCTTGGGTTGGAGACACCTGTTCTGAAATCTGTGGTGGCTTCTCCTCGGGCATCTAATGAGTTCTGACTGGCTGGCTGAATGCGCCCCAACTTGATGGTGGCCCTTTAAAGCCCATCTTGCCTATAGAATTGGCAGGTTCATTTAATTGTCTGGGATTCAGATAAAAATGCTTTGTTCTTTGTTCCCACATGACATCTTTTCTAAGTATCTCTTCTCCCAGAGATTGCCAAGGCTGTTCAATTTGGACTTTAAATTGCTTCTCTTTGAGCAGGCCTTTTGGTTTATACCGCAAAGACGGCACCATTTGATTAGACATTTAGGGCATCAGTTAGGTCTCCTGCTCCAGTCAGTCACGTGACCATTTGTGTTTCCTTTTTCTCCCCTTAAGTCTCTTTCATTACCACGCTGTCATGGCGGCTGCAAAGAAATCAATTCTTGTACTTCATTTTCTTGTCTGTGTACTCTATAGTTTTGTGATCTAGCATCATTATTGGCATATGTTCTACAACGATAGATAATAATAACCACCCCACCCCATCTCTCTGTAGCTCCTGGCCTTGAACCTGCAGCCTTCCCACCCCAGCCTGGAGTCCTGTGGCTACAGTTGTGAGCCACTGTTTACTGTCCTTGTTGGCGGCGTGAATTTGCAAGAGTGGCGTCTGGGAACGAGGCCAACTAAAGTCTCATGCCATAGCTAACTTTATTCAGAACATCGGGCAATTTAAATCCAAGGGTTAAGAAGAATCGCATGAGTAAGGTGTTCAGTCACAAGGACAAGCCACGCCACGACAACAAACATGTTTCCCATAGAGGCACGTGACCAACAATGGCTGAAGTAAACTCACTCCTAGCCGCTGCACCTGGGAGGAGTATGAAAACACATTCCAAGAAAAATTCCATGTTTTGAAGAAACCGAGGTCACAGACTCTTGTTTTGTTTTTTGTTTTTGTTTTGTTTTGTTTTTCTTCTACAAGCACTCAGAATTCTCAGACATCTCTGTTCTTGGTCTGTATCCCGACCCACCACCACACCCAGCTTACTGTGTCTCATGTTGACCCAGTTCCCACACTTATTCCTGAGTAGAGGGACAGTTGTCAGAAAAACAAAACACCTGGCCGACCTCAGCCATAACTGAGTCTGTGCTCATGACTCTCCTCGGCTGAGTCTCCTGCTTGCTGGGTTTTCTCTTCGCAGCCCCATGAGGTCTGCAAGATGAAAGGATCCACTGCAGGTGGCTGACCCGTGTGCCGAGGTGGCGATGGGTGTCACGAGTGGCACGGCCCCACCTCTGCGTGCAAACTCCTCCTGACTGACTTGCTCAGAACTCTGGAAACACGGCATTATCTCTGGGCCTTTGCCTTGCTGTACAACTTCTCTGTCACATTATTTTCTGGCTTTTAAATAAAACAGAAGAGCCGGAGGCGGGGGAGGGGATGAGTAGTGGGAAGACTTTAATATTGAGGAATGTATTCCAGAGTCAACAGATCTAAGTTTTAATCCTGGTGCCCCAACCCCCCACCCCTGTTTTTTCAACTCTGAGACAGGAATGGGAACGTTAGTTTCCTTATTATAAAATGAAGATGCTCATTTGAAAGTTTATTTTGAAGGATAAAAAATAATAATAATTCACATATGTGTGTCAATCATTTCGCATAGCTGAAAAACAAACATTTGCAGGTACCGTTTCCTCCTAGAATCATTGGCTCTTGCACCCTTTTGTGCACTTACTGAGGAGAACTCCGAAGGAAATCTCTGATACTGTGGTCATTGCTATTTGGCCCATTGCAGGCTTTTGGGAGGGCATGGCAGATAAGATGTGATTATGTCCACTGTGAACCTCTGATGTGTCCGATGATTAAAGTCACATTGAATTGAATACTACCTTAATGTAGAACAGTGCTTATCATGGGAGCCCCCGGAGTTCTACCAGCTATCCCGGAAGAGAATGCTATTGCTGAGCACCTGGGACTTAGTGAGAGGGCAGGGGGAGCCGGGAAGCGGGTAGGTGGGTGTGGTGATGTGACGGCCAGGCTAAAGAGGGTGGGCTTTGTTCATTATTTGTATATTTACAATGCTGGGCCTGGGTAGAAGAGAGACCAGAGTAAACACACGGGAGATAAACCAGGTCACAGGCGATGACAATGGTCTCAGGGGAAAGAGATGAGGACTGTGTTCAGGACAGCGATAATGGGAAGGAGAAGTAGTCAAAAGAAATCAGAGATGATCTGGAGCCCCCACCCCCAAGTCTAGCAGTGGAGGAGCAGGGGGAGTACTCTTCAGAGTTGAGATGTTTCAGGTCATCATGTAGTTAGAGCAGGCAAAGCCAGAGTAGTTCCCAGAGGCATCCAGACCTCTGCAGACCCAGGACAGTGGGCGCTGCAAGAAAAATGTTGGAAAGATTGTACAGGACTGCTGGGGCTCGTGCTGGAAAGTCTAGGCACAATTTCAGGATTTTGCTGTGAGTTTTCTTATTTACCCTGTGCCCCCCAGTTCTTTCATCTTTCCTGACAAGTGGGCGTTGGCTTTTGCCTTGCTCTCCTTGGTTTAACTTTTCTGTGTGGATAGTTTGCAGAGTATAGAAAATGTGGGAGGGAACAATCGAATGCCTCCTCTTTCCTATCAAAAGAGACTCCTCTCCTTCTTTGGAAACTCTGCCTCATCTATTCCTCTCCTGCTTTCTTCCCCATCAAAATGTTCAGCTGAGAGAATGACCCTGAGAACGTGTATATGGGATGCGTTTCAAGGACGGCTCAGCCAAGCCCTGGGATGTATTTAAGAATTCTTTGCTCACTGCCAGTCCCAGCAAAGAAACTGTTGCTTTGAAATAAAAGCTTATTTGTTTCTGACGGCTCTCTCTATACAGCCCTCCTTCCCGGTTCATTCAGATTCATAGCTGGAACGTTGATTGCATGGCACGGATGCCGTGCGAGCCACTGCTGTCCCTGACGGTGAACTGGGGGAGCAGTGAGGGAGGTTTCTCCCCCCCGCCCACGCCCCCCCCCCCCCCCCCCGTCTTTTCTCTCCCTGAACGAGTTTGACCTTGTTCTGCTTTGATCATTCCCACTGTTGGCAGAACCTGCCTCTGACCCCAGCCACAGTGAATCAAGTGTGGGCTGGCACTACTCCAGATGCCCTGGGGATGAAACTTTGCCCGTGCTGGCCATACGTTCTCCTGAGCTGCTCCGCAGTTCAAGTCTGTTGATATTTCCTAGAAAACTTTGGCTCCACATCTGTCATTGGATACTTGATTTATTGGACACTTAGTTTAACTTACTTTGTCTTCGACACTTCAGGGCGTATTGGGAGGAGATTTGAGTATTGCCCTCTCGTAGCTCACAGAAGAATATTACCTTTGAAAACATTTCTTTCTTTATGCTAAAGTGTCGAACAGTAGTTCTAGTGCATTCACAAAAGTGTCTATTGACTGCTGTGAATACTCCACTCTTATTGGCACCACCGCCTCTTCCCTCCTACCCACAACAGGCTTTGGCAACAACAACTGGAAGTTTCTAGTCGTCTAAGACAGAATCTGTCTATTCTGAACTTCTTGTCTAGTAGACTCATGACTCACGCTGTGAGCAGCCTTCTGTGTGTCTGCCTTCTTTCGCTTGGCCTAGGATTCCAGGGTCATCTGGTAACGGACCACATTTTCTTTCTAGGAGCGGTGTTTGGAGCGTTCTCCGTGTTCATAGTCCCATGAGATTTACCTGGAGTTCATTGGTCTTCATAATCACCCTGCTTTGTAGATGCAATCGTTATCACTCTCTTGGAATAAGGGAGAAAGTGTGCAAAGGTTATACAGCTCCCAGTGGACTGACAAACTTGGTTTAACTGCAGACTGTGCTCTTTACCACCATGATCCCACAAGCCAGAGTGTACAAGCTATGTTAATATGACTCCTGGGGACAAAGTTATGGTGCTCCTTAAGGAAACTGCTGTGGGGTTCCTTAGCTCAGACCTGTGATTTAGATACCCTGGTGTTGTACTCTGTTTCACTTGAATCGTTTTTTACCACCCGTGGATGGCTGAAAATAGCAGTAGATTTAGGGCTACAGGAGTGTTGTAAAACTGGGTGGGGCTTCCACTCTTATGTGCGGTTGCTTAGCTGACTCAACACTGGGAAGGGCTGTGCCCGAGGCCAAAGGTTTCCAGACGTGTCCCTGCGTGGGATGAGGCAAGTAGAGACTTGAGAGCAGGCGGCTCTGTTCTCTGGGACATAGAGGAGTTCCACACCCATCACAGAAAGTGCTCAGGTCATCACATACATGATACAGCACGAGTAACTGGGCGGTGTGGTTGGTGGGTGCCGTGTTTGGGAACTTTGCACCTCCGTCTGAAGAGTCCACAGGAGGATTCCCTTGCAGTCTGCACTGTGATACACCCTGCCCATGTCTCCTTGTGTCTCTGTTGTTCTGTTTAACTGTTTGGGGACATCCCAGCACTTTCAGATAGTGTTAATGTCTGCTCTGGGAGATAACATCTCCACACCCGGTCTTTGTTTTAGTGGAGTCTGAGAAGTTACTCTGTGATGCAATAGTTCTGTTTGTGTCAGTTTACTTATTCATTCAGCAAATATTTAAAGAGCTGCTTTGTGTGTGCATAGATACGTGTGTGCGCATGTTTGTGGAGGTCCAGAGGACAGCCGTGGTTATCATTCCTCATGGAGGCCTGAGGTCAACTTGCTTGTTCATCAGGAGTCTTTGTTTCTTGGTTACTATGTTTCTCTAGACAGGGTTTCTCACTGGCCGGGTCTCAGGGATCAGGCTAAAACAGCTGGTCAGCAATTCTCCTCCCCAAGGCTGGAATTACAGGTGTGTGTCACTGTGCCCGGCTTTATCCACATAATTGAGCCCAACAAGCCTTGGGTTTGCACACGCACTTCCTGCCCTGACTGAGCTGGCCCCAGCCCTGTGCCAGGAGTTATTTTAAACACCTTAGAACAAGAGACCTTTTGTTGTCTTGAATCTCAGTCATTCTAGAAGAGGGGAAAATAAGAAGCAATAATCATATATAAATCATGATTTAAAAATAGGTCATAAAATAAACATTATGAATAAAAGGAAAAATGGCAATGGGACTATAACATGGTTGGAATTTTAAAATAAGTTTTATTCTTTGAAAATTTCATACATTTATACAATGTATGATCATATGTCCCCATTGTTACCTCCCTCTGGTTCCCCTAGTGATTCCTACTTTAGGACCATCCCAAGTTCATGCCGTCTTTATGTTCTTTCTTACTCATAACCCCTGGAGCCTGGCTACTGCTGCTCATATGTGTACAGGTTTGGAACCATCCGTTAAGTTGTGTGCAACTTGCCAACAACCATATCCCCAAAGGAGAAAGACTCTCCCTCGCTCAGCAGCCATTCTTGATAATAGTTCCCTTGCCAAGGGTGGGGCCTGTCCCCCATTTACACTGGAACTGTGAGAGGTTTCATCTTGTGCAGGTTGCCAGCGGCTGCGTGAGTTGATGCATACAGTTACCATGGCATGTCCAGAAATCATCAATTTATAGCTCTCCTCCCGCCCTCCCAACGTGTGTTCTGTCTGTCCACTCTTCACCGACGTTACCCAGTCTTGGCTGGGGAGAGGCTAATAGAGATGGCCTGGCCCCAGCTAGCACGTACAGTTAGTACAGTTACTTGTACTTGTCTCTGATCAGACATCAGTCTCTGCAGTAACTGCTCCCCAAGGTAAAAGGAACCTCTCTGACCAAAACTGAGGGCAAACCTGTGGGTATAAAGAGAAATATTTAGTAGGCAGTTGGACAGCATGATCATTTAGCATGACAACAGCCGTTGGTTTACCCCATCCCTAAGGCCTGTGCTCTCCCCGGCCCTAGTCTTTTGACCAGGTTTATAGTAGTAACAGGCATGAACTGCGCCTGTGTAAGAGGTGTGGCTGGTTTCCCTAAGTTACGCTACTATTAGACCTGTGTGTCCGTCTTGCCAGACAGATTGGAATGATGGCATGCAGGGTGTAGTGGTGGGTGGGACATTGATGTCTTTCTTCCCGAGCTGTCTGCGTGGCACCTCCTCACACCTTGTAAACTAGGCATCAGGGAGAGTTTGCTGCTGAGGCAAGTTGATTTCTCTGTGTCCCGCGTTGAAAGTGAGCGGTTGCACTTCCCGCTCCCCCTCCCTGTTAGAGACTTGTAAGATAGTGGTTTTCACAAAATGTCAGCACATGGCTTTGCGGAAGAGTATGAATGCATTAGGAAGCGAAGTAGGCATCTAACTGGCAGGCTAGAAGAAAAAAACATCACTTTCCCGGATTAAACAGGAGCTTCTGTAGCATATTCAACACTCCACCGCTCCCAAACTTGCCTACATGGAATAACCTCTCTGTTTTCACAAGTGAAATATTTGAATAACTTTAAAATATGTGTGTAATGCTGGCTATGTGACCAGATGGAAGAGCACACTTCTTGGCTGACGAAAGTAAACACTGCCACCAGCATTAATGCTGCAGCTATAGACATGGCCATATTTTGGTCGATTTTAATTTTATTTTTGAGCGTGGTAGAATTTTCAAGTTAAGCTTAAGTTGAGTTTATGTTTGAATTTTCTTATGGGTATTAATTTTTCCTGCCCTTATTGGCTGGCATTTCCAAAGCTCGTGCAAGATGAATGCAACTGTTTACATTTTTCAGATGGTTTCTCAGAAGTCGTTTTCACCTCCGGTCCCCCAGGCAAAAGTACAGTGCAAACAGCTTGGGGTGTTATATGCAGTCTAAAGTAAGCTGTCAGCCAGGTTCAGGGGTTGCTATGGCTCTGAAGAATCTGGGCAGTTGTATTGAGTTGGGGACTGTTGGTCCTGCAAGGATGCCATCGACTCTGGATGCTTTGGTGAATGGAGTTCCGTAACTGTAGCTGTGTGAAGACATTGCTGACACACGGCAGCTTACATAAAGGTCATTGTGTGTGTGTGTGTGTGTGTGTGTGTGTGTGTGTCTGTCTGTGTCTCTACTTGGGGGGGTATCAGACACACACATATGCTCAGGAAATTGGTGCTGATCTCTGAGAACATATCTTACTTTGACAAATGATCATGTGATTACTTGGAGACTTAACAAGGGTGCAGGTCCTTCTCAACTCCCTTGAGTTAGACCAAGGAAGGCTCAGAGTAGCTGCTTCTAGGGTATTTCCAGATCCTCTGCTCCAATGTGGTGATAAGTTTTGCCCAACTGGAGTCAGTCAGGGGATTCTTAAAAATCATTTGATGACCGCCAAACAGTGATAGTGCACACTTTTAATCCTAGCATTCAGGAGGCGGAGGCAGGCGGATTTCCATGAGTTTGAGGCCAGCCTGGTCCGTAGAGTGATTTCCAGGATCGACACCAAAGCTACACAGAGAGATTCTGTCTTGAAAAACAAAAACAAACAAAAAAATCATTTGATGAAAGATCTTAAATTAACTGATCTTCATGGAGTGTTCCCAGAAATCGGTGTGCCCGTGCACTCGGTTGTTAGTAAAGTATTCAAAAGAATCAGTGCCTGAGCAGACTGGTATTAGTGTTCTTGGGAGTCAGTGTGCTCCAGCACCCTGGCATTAGTGAAGTGTTTGTAGGAGTCAGTGTGCCCATGCACATTGGTGTTTCTGAAGTGTTCACAGGAATCAGTGTGCCCATGTACATTGGTGTTAGTAAAGTATTTACAGGAACCAGTGTGCCCATGTACATTGGTGTTAGTAAAGTATTTACAGGAACCAGTGTGCCCATGCACATTGGTGTCAGTGAAATGTTCACAGGAATCAGTTTGCTTACCTTAGAAGAGAAAAATGATGAGAAATCCCAAGAAAGCCCACAGCCTCAGAGTTTATGATGCGAGGAGCAGGAAGGGAAAGTGGCCCCTGGCTTTATGTGTTCTAGGGGCACCAATGTGTGTGCCTGTGCTCTGGGCTCTGAACATGGCTTTACTTAGGACAATATTGGTATGTTTCTAAAGAAAATCCAGTTGCCCCAAACCACACTCTCAGGAGACGTGATGTTGTGAATTTGGCTTAGGGATTGCAGTGGGTAACCCCATGATGGGGATGTGTGTGTGGTGATCTGTAGTTTGGACAAATAAAAGTGGAATAGAGCAGGCACTTAGATATAAAAACAAACTGAACGCTGAAACTGCTCTCCTCTATCATGTAATTTTTATGAAGATTTGTTGAAATAATATATATGAAATGCCTTAAGATTCACAAGTACTCAATAAATACTGTTTTGTGTTATTATTGCATCTTTGTTATTGTTGTTCTATATACATGATGCATGCATAGGATGAAGACTTATGTGGTTTTGTAAGAGATGCTGTGTGAGTTTTATGACATTCATAAATCACAGAATTATGCAGCAAATACGATAATGTGTAAAGCAGATGGGTTACAGGGTTGATCATCTAATCGAAAGTTTAGGATGATTTGAGGGAAAGCATTGTTCTAGAGAACAAAATGGATGTGGGCTCCTATATGCTTCTTCTTAGCCTTGGGTGTAAGAGGGGCCAGGGTGGTACTTCATGTTTCTGTCTGTGTTGTCCTTTCGTGGAGTCCCTTCAGAGTGCTTTGTGGGAAGGCAGAGGCCTTCAAGCTAAAAGGTCATGGGGTCGTTAGCAGGTGACGCAGATGCAGGATTGAAGAGGCATTGGATAGAGGTTTCGTCACCTGCAGCCCTCTGGGGACAGGGGGTCACGGTGAGGCTTAGGCAGGAAGATATGGTCTAGTTTGGTGGTGATGCTCGGTCACAAGCCATCTCCTGCAGAAAATGCTTTGTGTGAGGTGGAAGTGAGAGCCTCAGGATATTCAGGGTCTTGTCTGGGTTTGGAGTGTACATTGTCCTCATGACTGTAACTGATGAAAGTGGTTTAAGTTCCTGTACCCCAACTCTTCACTCAGGGGAAAAAAGCCTGACTCAGCAGATGATTCATGGGAAGAGCGTGCACTAGTCACCTGATAATCCTCTCTTTACTCTTTATTATTTGTTTTTTTTTTCCCGTCAACGAGTGTGAAACCTCAAGAGTTTTTCAAGGAAATGAGACAGTGAAGACATGTTTCTTTTACATTTGAATCAACTTCGCTTAGCGATCCGCAGTGAGTCCAGGAGTGGTCTTGTTTAAGAGGCTGTTAATCACCAGTTGTACACGTGCCAAGTGGCAACGAGAGGGGCCGAGCTTTATTCTTGGCCTCCTTTGGAGGAAAAAGAGGCAAAGAGGCTGCCAGCCCTGGCCGAGAGAGAGATGGGAGGCTGGACAGGGACTATTGCCTTCACATCAAAGGGCCTGTGTGTTGTTTTCAGCTTCTTTTGCTTGGCTGAAGCATGGCTGTATGAGAAGGGAGAGTTTGGAATGAGCTTGAGTACACACGGGGAAGTCACACACAGCCAGGGTTCACCAAGGCATTTTCTCTCCCACCGGATCCCTTGATCATCGAATCTGGGTTCTGTGTCGCAGAAATGGCTCCTGCATCCATCTGCTCTCTAGGGGCTTCTCACCGGCTCTGTGGGCAGCTGTGCTTGTAGACAAAGGTACAGGCGGTGCCCAATGCCCTTTGAGCTTTATCTGCTGATAGACTCATCAACCTGTGGACGTGGCTATAGGGGCTGCAGCAGAGGAGACACTGGGAGCCTGGTGTAGGACTCGGGAGGACACTCAGCAGCTGAAACACCCATGGTAGAGAGAGCCACACTACCAAAGCAGGGTGGTAGCTAGGAAGAGTAAATCACAGGCTAACATTTAGGACAATGGAAACCAAGAGCATTCTCTTCAGATATCTAAAACCTTTGAAGGAAGAATAAATTTGTGTATTGATGGATGCTATGTAAGGCCCCAGTATAAAGGCAGGGGCAAAGTAAATGAGAAGGCCTGGTCATGTTCCTTAGGGCTGGCTGTTTCAGGGTAGCTCTCTGACCAAGGAGGTCGAACTAGGAAGAATAAAGTTGAACAGAAATTGAAACCCAAGCAGTAATAGTGTATTTAATAATCAGCAGGTAAAAGGGTGTGGCGGGAGAGGAATGGGTACCAGAGTGGAGAGGATAGGGGCTGTAATCCATGTTGGTCTTGGGGGACTCAGTACACAAACACATCTGAGTTTCAGGAAGTTCCTGGTACGTGGAGGGAGGCCTTGGCTGCTTCTAACCCTGCACCCAGGACTGGGGGCTCTTCTCTCTTGTAGATAGGAAAAGAAACGGTCATTTCTGTTTGACAGTTGCCAAAACCAAGGCTCAGCAAGGTGAAGTGATGTCTAGGCGCCATAACTGGCAACAAAGCCCGGAGGTAAATCCATGGTTTCTATCACAGCCTCTAGCCTGAGAGAGTCCGGCCTAGCTTTCTTGTTTGTGTGTATGTGTGCACACTTCCTTTGGTAGACCTCACTGTTGCCCAGATACAAATGTTTATATTTCTGCGAGTTTTATCCCATTCAGGTTTTATCAGCAAATGTTCCTTCTTGCATTGCTTGGGAATCTAGGACCCTTAGTTGTTCTGTGGACCAAAACAGATGGTAATGGGAGATCTGTGTCAAATCCTTTGTTTCAGTATAGCAGGAGGGAAAAGAAGGAAAGAAGCTAATTCTGTGTGTCTGTCTGTCTGTCTGCATGCCAGTCTGTTTGCTATTGTGTTTCCTGAGACTGGGTCTCATTGAGCCTAAGCTGTCCTTGAATTTAATTTATAAAGATGACGTTGAACCCTGGATCCTCTTGCTTCTACTCTCCGAGTACTAGGATTACAGGTATGAGCCTCCATGCCCAACTGTCAAGGTGGTTCTTGTCACTTACCCATCACTGGAAGGTTGATCAGCCTCCTCGCAGGACTTGTCAACAGCAGTGAGATGCTTTCTTTCCCTAGTGTGGTTTGTAGAGCTTTCAACAGTTCTAACAGATAGACTTGAAAAGCTTCGGGGGTGTGGAATGAGCCTCTGTCTGCCTGGGATTGAGTCACGCTATTCTTTTACTCAGACAAATGCTAGTCTTTATTGAATCACCTAACTTTGTGACTTGAGTGAGCAGCTTCAACCTTTCATAGCCTCAGTTTCCCTAACTGTAAAAGGAGTACTGCAGGTTAGACCAGATGGGCACTGGCCTTCTGTATATAGGAAAGAATGGCCACATGTGTTCTTGTACCCTGGTGGCATAAAGCTCATTCCAGTACCTGTTAGGCTTCTGTTAGGCGAAGACAGTGTGCCCAAGGGTAGGGCCCTTTTGTCAGTTGTCCTGTCCTGATTCCCAGATGGGCTTTACTTGAACTAAACATGAGCAGCGGATCCCACAGCCTCTGAATCCCTGGACAGTGAGCATCTGCCGAAGAACCCCGAAGGAAGGTTCCAGGGCCCAAATGGCTTTTGATTTGCATTGGCTTTTCCCTGTCATAGGACTACTGAATGAGATTGATACTGCTAATACCATCCTCAGGGCTCCCCTCCTCCCCCCTGCCATGGTTCTTCCGGACGGGGCTCTGAATCACCTGAGTTCTGCAGCGTATCCCCTTTTATTATTACCATGATTCGATTTTGTTTTATTAAAGATAACAGTGAGGTCTGGGCTCAGTTCTTGTGGTTAGGGCCATTTAAGAAGAAACAAAGTTTACATATCTGCTATGATTTTCTGTCTATAAAGCCCACCATATTTATGGCATTAATTTTGTAGCACACTGCGCTGGGTACCAGAACAGCATGCTGTATACATGATAGCGGTGATTTGACTGAAAAAATGTGTCCCATGGTGACACTATCCTTTGGCACATAACTAAATATGCACAGATTAAATGAGCTAGTGGGCTTCTAGGCCTCTGGTTCCATAGGCAGCTGGTAATGGGGAGGTTGATGCTCGCTGTGTAGGTCCGGGGCCATGGAATGCTTCTCATTTCTGTTATCTGCCTCTACTTGGCCCAGCTCCACTGCAGACACCTCTCTCCTGCTTACACAGGATTCTGTTTGAATTTGCTTCTGGTGTGATGCAGGTAGCACCTGTGTGCTCCCTAGGGGCAGTCTCAGTCACCCAAGGTCACAACCCAGTCATCGTCCTTGCTTAAGGGCCTTTCTGTATTCTGTGTGACCTGTGCCTCCGCTTTTCTCCCCATACAGAAATGATTTTAGGAGGAAAGGTTTTATTCTGGCCCAGGTTTTTATCTGTTTGTTTTTATGTGCATTGGTGTTGAAGGAGCTGCGGGCAACATTCCTGCCACCCAGCTCCAGGCTGCCTGGCTAGCTCATGCCCCGAAATAACAACACACAAACTGTATTCATATAAACACTGCTTGGCCCATTTCTCTTAATGTGCGTAGCACCACGAGGTGGTGACTTATCTTGCTTAACCCATATTTAGTAATCTGTGTAGCACCAGTCTTATTGGGAAAGATTCAGCATGTCTGACCTGGCGGCTTGATTCGTCGCGTCTGCCCTGGAGAGCAGCCGCATGGCATCTGAGCTCACTTCCTCTTCCTCCCAGCATTCTGTTCTGTTTACTCCACCCACCTGTAATCTAATCTATCAGGCCAAGCAATTTTTTTATTGATTAACCAATGAAATCAACAGATTGATATATGACACTCCCACATCACATTGGTGTTTTGCCTGCACGTACATTTGTGTGACAGCGTCAGATTTTGGAGTTACAGATAGTTGTGAACTGTCATGTGGGTGCTGGGAATCGAACCTGAGTCCTCTGGAAGAGCAGTCAGTGCTCTTAACCTCTGAGCCGTCTCTCCAGCCCCATCCATGGCCTGGCAGGTCATCACAGCAGGAAAGGGATTGCGGTGATAGAGAGCAGTTCAGTCTGTGGCAGCAGGAGTGTGGAGCGCCAACTCCTTACATCTTGACTGATCAGGGAGCAGAGAGAATGGAACAGAAATAGGGCCACATTGTACCTATGAGCGACCTGGCCCTGGTGGCCTTCCCCAGCTCCATACTGTGTTCAAAATATTTCGCAACCTCCCAGAACAGCATTGCTAGCTTGGGAACAAGTATTCAAACACATCCATGTGTGATTTATTTGAGAGCTGGGTAGTGGGCCCCTTGAAAAAGCCTAAAGAGTAAAACAACTGAAACACAGACCTCCTTAGTATCCATGTCCAGGACAACACTGAGGTCTCGGAGAGGCAGCCACTGAATAGGTGAACATCCTCAACTGAACAGGCAAAGGCCTTAGGTGGTTAGAACATCGTACAACACCTCCTATATGGAATTATTAAATGTGAAAACCGCATATCTGGATCTAGTAATGACTGGCTGCCACAATGCTAATCTCCTTAATTTTCCACAAAACTGACAGAAACACCCTGTAGAAAGTAGCTTAGAAGATAAAAATCAGCACATAGCTTTTATCCAAAAAAAAAAAAAAAGCCACAGGTTTTACATCAGAAAGACTTAGGAGTGACTTACTCCAGGGCTTGCTGTATAGCTGGACTCTGACCTCTGATGTCTTCTTTCTCCTCCTCCTCTGGCTGCTTCCTCTCACTCCTCCACCTCTCTCCTCCCAGAGTTCTCCTTCCACTTATTCTCCCTGCCTTCTAGCCCCGCCCAATTCTCTCTGCAGCCTCTCAGCACCTTATTAGGCCATCAGGTGTTTTAGACAGACACAGTAGCACAACTTCACAGAGTTCAACAAATGCAGCATAAATAGAAGTAACACCCCTTAAAATAATATTCTACAACAGGTCTACTTGTGCACGAATTTCAGCAGGCCCTTCGTCCTTCTGTGGGGATTCACCTGTCTTTTCCCCTTATGAGAAACTTTCTACTAAAATACTTGACTGATGGCTGTAGGCTTCCCACTTGGTGTTGGGCTGTAAACCAAATCTCCCCAGTAAATGGTTTAAGAGACCGAGCCTTAGCCGCAGAGGGAGGAAAAGGCCTTTGCTTGACATGCAAGCATGAAGTTCTGCTGGTTGAATTTAATAAAGGCGCTTTGGTTTCCTTTTTCCTTTTGAACAAAGTTCTTCAGGGCCCCGTGTTTGGCTTTGAAAGTGTCGGATGAGTCTGTGTTTCTAATTTCAGCCTTTCTCCTTTTTACTCTTTAAAAAGGGGGACGCTGCAGGTGGCTCTCTAAAACCCCAGGCCGTGACTCTGCCTTCCTTCCTGTTATCACTTTTGTGCCTGCGGGGGACTTTGATACTTGTTCTCACAGTGCTTGTTGGCGTTTTGAAAAACTCATCAGGGCTCAAGATAACATTAAAAAGATATTTCTCAAGAATGAGAATTTTTCTGGCTCTGTTTCCCTGCATGATTAGAGGTTTATGGAATTGGTTTTTATGCTCTTATTGTGTGTGTGTGTGTGTGTGTGCATGTGATGAATGTGCTTGTGTATATACATACATGTGCAGACCAGTAAAAAGGGGAAGCTGGAGAGGGAATGTGATAAAGAATTGAGAATGGGCTTTTTAGATGCTTTCCTGCTTCTGGGAGGTGATGGAGGTTTCCTGTGTAGAGTGATACTTATTTTAGCCAGTCCCCTCTGAGGCACGTTCTTTCCTCCAGTGATCTGGGGACGCTCCCTCCTGATGCTGGAATCCTAGAACACTAGAATGTTTTCATATTGCACCTGTATCTGTATGAATAATACTTGTGTATTATACCCGCATATACAAAATGCTTCTAGAAACTTCCATATTTGTTTTCAGCGTCTTCTCGGTCATACTGTCATGTTCAATATAAATAAACATTCAGGGAGAAACGGAGGTCCATCTTAAAGCCCCATCTGATTCTCTTCGCCAGAAACACCAAAGGTACGTGAAACAGGGTTAGGAAGAGGGAGATAGACCGACAAATCTCCTGTGGATGGAACTTCCTTCCCATATGGTCAAGTGCCGTTTCGCATCCAGACAGAAGGCACACTGATCCAGAAGTGTGTATATGCTAAAGGACTGGAGGGATCACCTGTTTCCCTGGCCTCTTGTCCTCCTGAGAAGTGTGTTCTAACAGGAGATTGATAATCGGAACTGTGGAGCACTGAGCTTTGTCCAGCACCGCTGTGGATCCTCCTGGCATTGCCTCTCGGAATCCTTGTCCCATCTGCCCCACCCCCCTTTCCACTGTATCCCTCTCAAATGAGCCAAGTAGTGGTTTATTTGTGTTGGGTTGGGGGGCGTGTGGTTGGTGTGTGTATTTTGCTATTTTACTTTCTTCTTTGTATATAACAGACACTGAACATTATTGTGTTTATAGATACATAACACATATATTTATATTACATATGTGCAGATTCTGACTCTGCTTTCAAAAGACAACCTGTTCTTCATTTAGATGAGAATTTCTGCCTTGTTTCTAATGAGCAGGAGAATTGAAAGTGACAGCGTGGGACTTGGGAAAGTCAGTCCTAACAGACCGTGGTTTTCGCCTTGGTGCTCTCCGATGACTTACTCTCTGGGAAGACAGCTCTGATCCTGAGGCGAGTGAGCAAGTCACACAGAAGTCCAAAGTGAAGAACAAAGACATCAGCCGGCAGCAGCAGGAAACTTGGCTCTTCCCTCAAAGATTTGTAAATGGCTGTTTCTGCCCCAGCCAGGCCTTCCGATGACGGGCGCCCCAGACAGGGACTTTAGTGTAGTCTACTGAGAAAGTATGAATAAGAAATGTCTCAAGCCAGGCAGTGGTGGCACACGTCTTTAATCCTAGCGCTGAGGAGGCAGAGGCAGGCAGATCTGTGAGTTCGAAGCCAGCTGAGTCCCTAGAGTGAGTTCCAGGACAGTCAGGACTACACAGAGAAACCTGTCAGGAGAAAACACCCCCTCCCAATTGCCTACTCCCTATAGCCTGATCTCCTAAAATTTCAATTTAGAGAAATTGAAAAATAAGCAATGTTTATGGTTAACAGGTCCCAAAATTGTGGGCTCTGTGTTGTGCAGTGCTAGGGAGCTGCCACAAGATGACTGAATAGTGCCTTGGAAAGCCGCAGTTTCTGATGGCACTGGTGGTTCAAGGCAAGGGGTCAGTGATCGGGACCGGGATTTGTAGATACCCGCTACCACTCCCATGTTTTCTTTTAACTCTGAAAAATGTGCAGCAGGCTTCTTAAATTAGACAATAACTAAGGGGTCGTTTGACACATAGAGAATCAAGTCAGAGCTGCAGTAACAGGCAGTGGGAACTTATTCTTGGAATAGTGTTGGGAATCACCCCAGAAAGATTTTCAGGTCTGATCATCAAGGTTTGCTTCAGGTGTTGTTTTTTTGTTCTCTTTTGAAAGCATTCTTCATGCTTTTTGTGCCTGGGGTATTTCAGCTCGATGAACTATTTTGTTTTTGACTTTGAGCCCAACCTCCAAGACATCGTCCAAGGGCTCAGCATTGAGTGTGATCGTGAGTCAAGAATGGAGACAGGCTGAAATGCCAACATTCGGCTATTGCCTAGTGTTATTCTGAAAAACAGGCATGTTTATGTATGAGAGTCTTTCCATGTGCACAGACTTCAGAGGTCCCTTTGTAGGAAAGAACCCTAAAGGGAGTAGTAGCTATAGAGAACACTCTCAGGAGAGACCTTGTTGACCGGCTAGAATGAAGGAGCAGCGAGTCTTGTAACTTCTTTGGTTAACAAGTGAAGACAGAGTTTCCATTTTAAATGTGCTTTCAACTTGCCAATGAAATGCTATCATCCTAATTTAAAGTGGGTTCTGCAAGCCTCATAACTATACTGAGTGTGACCTGGGCAAGATGAATGTGATACATTCTGTTCCAAACAAGTGCTATCAATGTGTGTGTTGTATGATCTGCATTTGCTTAAGGGGAAAAGGTCTAGGTGGCTAAGGTCTATGTACCTGGTGAGCTCAATGTCACCATTCTTAGTTGCTAAGTAACACTGTCACCTGTGCTGGCTAGTTTTATGTCGACTTGACACAAGCTAGATCCTCAGAGAGGAGGGATGTCAGTTGAGAAGATGCCCCCATAAGATGGCCAAGCTGTAGGAAAGCTGGAAGGGCACTAATTTCAATTAGTGATTGGTAGGGAAGGGTTTAGCTCATGGTGGGCTGGTTATCCTGGGTTCAATAAGAAAGCAGGCTGAGCAAGGTATGAACAAGCTAGTAAACAGCACCCCTCCATGGCCTCTGCATCAGCCTCTGCCTCCAGGTTTCTGCCCTGTTTGAATTTCTGTCCTGACTTTCTTCAGTGATGAACAATGATGTGGAATCATAAGCCAAATAATCCTCTCCTCCCCAAGTTGCTTAGGTCATGGTGTCTCATCACAGCAATTAGTACCCCTGAGTAAGACAGTTTGAGAACTTGCCGTGGCAGCTTCAGAATGGAGCCGTCTGAGAAAGGAGAGACCTGGGCAAGATTGCCGAGCGTGACACCTTCTTACCCAAATAGGCAGTCCTTTTTCAGTATTGTATCTATTTGTTAAGGCTGTCAGAATAAAACACAGACAAGGTGACATGTGTGACCCAGATTTATTTCCTCAACTTTGTAGAGGCTGAAAGTGTGAAGTCAGAGCACTGGGGATGCTGGCTTACAGACAGCCTCCTTTACACCGTGTCTGCACATGGTCTTTCCTTTGTGTGTATCTGGTGTTTCATTGTGCATAATGTTCCTCTTACTAGGAACCACAGGCCAATTGAACTACAGCCCACCCAAGAGGTTCACGTTGACTATAGTCATGTCACCTGAAGTCCTTATCTTCCAATATAGCCACATTCTAAGATACTGTGAGTTAGGGCTTCAGGAGGAGTTTTAGGGTGGCACAGACTACCCCCTCCATTCCCCTTAGGTGTTAGAAGTCCCTGTGAGGCAGGGTTTAAGTCCCTATGGCCGTGGCAAAATAGGGTGACCTCTAAGAACACTGGGTCCCTTCTTGGCTATTTTGGAAATGAGTTCTGAGATTCTCTCTGTGGGTTCCATGGTGTTAAAGTTAGAAACACAGGATGCCAACAGTGATAAAGGGGCCTTTGAATGACATCCTTATTTACTGTTAAAGAAGCTGAGGGCCAGGAACGGATTTAGCTAGGTTTATAATGAGGTCTTTGGTTTACAACCCAGTTCCACCCACTCTAAGACAAATGAGGACAGAAAGCCAAACTCTTTGACCTCTCTGTGGCCTTAGCCCAACATCCCAGAGATGCTCCAGCATCCCAGAGATGCTCCAACATGAGCGGTGTGCTATTCTTTTCAGGCTCCGAGGACGGAGCCTGTGATGAATACCTCACCAGGAATGTGCTAAGAACATTGTGTAATCAAAGGCTTTTTGTCCAAAGGAGTACTTTTTTAAAAAAAATGCTTTCTTCTTTTTGATCTCCTAAAGGAGGTTGGTTTTCTCACCATGAGTTGAGGATCAAGGCTGCTGAGTCAATTCTGTAACAGAATTGGGTTCAGCAAGAGACAGTAGCTGAAGTGATCTGTTTCTGTGTGTAATTTGGAATTAAGATGGGAAATGAGTCCTCCTGCGTCTAACCAGCTTTAGAGCTAACAGACAGTTGCCATGTTTTACAGTGTCATATCATCTGGTCACCGTTGCTTTTTGGAATCTGTGCAGCAGATGTGAGTGGCTTTTCTCTAAATTGAGTGACATTTGCAGATGTGTGGTTTTAAGACGACACGGTCAGATACGAATAATGCTCGGGAAATTTGTCCCTGTGCTAGGAAGCAGCTGTCCACCCTGGCCGGTGAGGATTTCCACCCACTCCTGGCTTTGAAGAGGCCCCGTGGCATCCCGGTTGTTCTCACTCTCCTGACACAGGCCTAACACTTCATATGAAGCCATTAAAAGAGAATGACATTCTAGACTTTTCCTAACCTGAAGCCTAGGTCTGACTCTCAGCTGGCTACATGTTATCTATAAAGCAAGTTTTCTGAATACATAAACAAGAGATATCTTTTAACATGCAAGAACAGTTAGCTGGACTTATAGTATCTGCGTTAATCGTGAGATAGCGTGTTTGTACTGTAGAACCATTCTCTCTTTCAACGGGTGAGTTATTCAACAAAATTTGAGATAGGTTTCCATGCTGGGCAGGAGGAGTGAACATTAACAAGGATCATGGTTTCTACTCTCGGGGAATTCATATCTTAGTAAGGGGCAAATGGTTTTAATATAATAACTTGGGTTTGAATGCATCCTGCTTGGAGTGAATTCTCCAAAGGAAGGACTGTGAATGCTAAAGATAATTGAAGCAGACCAGAACGCCTGCTCTAGGCTTGACGGATCTGCTGAGGACCGAGTCCTGGCAAGAATGAAGGGAAAGAGTGAGTTGAGTTCATTGGAGAGACTGGAGAGAGTGTGCCAGAAGACAAGGACTTCAATCCGGGGAACAGCTCGTGCAGAGAGGGGGCATGATGGATAGGCGGCAAGAGTCTGGGTTTTGTCTGTCTTTTTAAAAGATGTCTTTTTCTTCTTTTTTGTTGTGGCTGGGGCAAACCACTCCTCTCTTCTGGGCTTGGGTCCTTATTTATGATATGACTGAATGTAAACCAGAGACTCTGAATATTCTTCGATCCCTTATTTGTATAAGCTGCTTCCACACTTACCATAGACAGGGCAATACTCCAGACCTGAGATGAATGAACTGGGGCCCTTGGCCGCCGGTAGTCAGGTTTGGCAGTAGAGATAAACAGACACAGTGAACAACGGGCTCTGTGCAGTGCGTGATGTAGGCTTGCAGGGGAGGATGGGATCAACCAACCTCCACGGAGGAGAGAAGTCTGGAGGGCTTTACAGAAGAGAAAACTTTCCACCAGAAAGTGAAGTATAGTTAGTTAGCCTCTGGTAGTCAGGTCCAGCAGTAGAGATAAACAGACGCAGTGAACAACTGGCTGTGTGCAGTGAGTGACGGAGGCATGCAGGGGAGGATGGGATCAACCAACCTCCACGGAGTAGAGAAGTCTGGAGGGCTTTACAGAAAAAAAAAAAATTTCTACCAGAAGGCAAAGTACAGTTAGCACAAGCAGCCTATGAAGAAGTTGTGTAATGTCTTAAAGTACTCACAGGGACAACGATGGCCCTGCTCAACACTCTAGAGTCATTCTCTTTGCGGATATACAGCTCCCAGTGCCCCACGACTCCACATGCTGCATGCCCGAGGAAGTGTAGAGAGGATTCCCCTACTCGTGTTTGGTGGATCACCTATCCGTAAATGCTTTTCTATGGCAGGGGTCCAGCCTGGGCTGTAACTGCCCTTTATGAGGTAGTTAGAAGTTCAGCTCGTGGATGAGTTTCAGTTGGAAATCTGAAGAAAACAGAGAGGTGCATAAAAACCAAGAGGAATTTTAGTGTCCTTTATTGAGAGCAATGCTGCAGGCGCCTTTTTGGAGAGCCGTGTTGAAGTTATTTAGTATTTGCTTGCCTATTGATTTATTTTGAGCAGAGTCTGACTCTGCAGCCGAGGCTGGTCTTGAACTTGACGCGATGCTCATGCCTCAGCCCCTCTGAGTGCCGAAATGACAGGCTGAACTACCTGCCTGGCTTAAAGATATTTTGTGTATTTTGTGTGTCCTTTTGTGCCTTCTCCGGGGGAGATGTTAGCAAAAAAAGGAGACAGTTCCACTTGCTGGTAGACGTATTCTTTAGTACGCACACCATGTGGTGTTTGTAATCAGTGTGGAATAATGCCACCTGCCATAACACCACCGAGGTTTTCAGTTGATGGCAAACTGTCCTTAGAAAGAAAAATGTCTCTCTCTCTCTCTCTCTCTGTGTGTGTGTGTGTTGACGTCAGGTGCTTGGAGAAGTAAACATAATGAAGAAGGCCCAGATGTAGGTTTCCATGACAATCTGATACGAAGTACAAACGTCAGTGAGTGTGGTCATTATGTTGCTCAGATCTGCGTTTCCAAATCTGTATGTTCACCAGACATCTGTTGGGCTCTGGTTAATACCCATCACCCGCACCCTTCCTGACATTAATACGTCAGGGCCTCTGTAGGTTCTTAACAATAGCACCAAGTGGTTTCTTGCGCTGAAACAGGTTGAAGGAGCACAAAGACTGTGGATGCTGTTTCCTTGCCCTTTTTTCCCCTCTCAGCTGTGCTCCCTAGCAGCCTTTTCAAGAACAAACAGCGGCGATAGGAGCTTGAGGCAATAGCATTGCAAGGGAGAAGATGGAGTCCAGCAGGGCCACTTTAATTAGCTGGCCTGGATAGCCCAAGTGCCATTTCCTTTCCTCAAGTTCTGCTGCTTCGGGCTGCTGCCTGGGTCTCCTTCCAGGTGCCTGCTCGTCTGTGACCGTGTTGATCTTCACAGCATCCCAGTGTGGAAAGGAAAAGGTTAATAACTGGACTCTCTAGCTTTCAGAGTGTGTCTCCCCTCACATTGCTGTGACAGGAGGATTGATGATGTCTTTCATTTAAGATTTTTTTACTTAGGAGACAGGTTCGATTAGCAGAGGTTGCTCCATTTACAACCCTCTGAAATGCCAAGGAGGTGATATCACCAGGGGACACCACTGTGAGCCAGGGGACTCCGGATTGGCTCCCTGCCTTTATACTAGTTAGTTACTATCAGTTACCCCAAACACAGTGGGTTACTAAGTGACTATTACCTCACATAAGTTCTTGGGGCTCAGTGTTAGGAGGAGGCTAAGCTGGTTCTTATTTGGCTTAACCTGAAAGGCCATGGTTTCAGAAAGCCGAAACTGCTGTCACTCCAACGCCAAAGGACCCACAGTTGCCAAGGTAAACATCCATCCTCACAGCACAGCGACTGGCTTTCTGCAGTGATTCCAAGGATGTCTCTTTAATACACCCGTTTGCCACATAGGCTAGTCTGGCTCACTGAGAGGTATCACATGTGGCATGGGCTTCTGGGGGTGAAGGCCACTGGGGCTGGCTCGGCCTCCATCACACTGTAGTGCCTTTCCAGAGTGGTTCGTTTGCATCATACTGGCCATTTCGGCCCCTTACACCGTTTCTGAGAATGAAAACTCCCTGTGACTTGTGCCCCGTTCTAGCGGTTCTGGAATTGTAATGAGCCTGCAGGCGCCAGCGTCAGCTGTGAAAAGCAGGCCTCCTGATTTCTGAATGGGCCTGAGATTTGGTGTCTCTCTTGCTCTGGTTTTGTCCGTAATGTTCTCCGTGGCAAAGCAGATAGAACCAGCAGGTAGCTCGATTTCCAGTGCCCCTGCTTCTATGTAATTGGCAGACAGGCGAACGGTTTGGCCAGACAAAAGTCAGGCAAACAGAGCCACCTCCTTCATGAAGCCAGTTAGTTGTAAAAGGGTATGTGGCAGAGGAGGGCCCACACGTTAGGAAGGAGGCAGCTTGCTGAGTTGTGAGCCTCCTCACAAGGAAGGTCAAGTTTCAGGTTGGCGACAGATGGGTGCTCTGAATGGAAAGGTAGTTAGCTTGCAGGGGGAGAGCTGGGAAAGGGTGGAGTGGGACCCAGAGCAGCCTTAAGATGAGACGCGCCAGTGTTCTCTTCAGACTGCAGATACCTGCTGGTTCTCAGGTCGCTACCCTCTTCCTGTTACGTGTGTGTGTGTGTGTGTGTGTGTGTGTGTGTGTGTGTGCATGCCCGCGCACACACACACATACACACACTCACTCACACCTTTGAAGTATTAGCAATCAGAGAAGCTCTGCACTCAGAAACTGTTTCTCTGGATAAAATTACAGCTGAAATGGTCCCATGAGAGCCGCCTACTTATTCGTTAAACCGCTTAGACAGAAGCCAGAATGCCGGCTGTGGCACCTGCTTTTCTTCTCGCCTCTGGTAAAACTTCTCTCCTGTGTGCTTAACACATCTCTTAAAAGGAACGCACCGGGTGCCACAGCAATAGGATTGTGTCGGTTTTGTTTCCCTGTGCCGCCGTGTTTATCTAAAGCGTGAACACACGTGCAGCTGTACGTGCTGGAACAGTGACGTCAGCAGTATGTGTGGTGGGAGGGGACTCCGGGCGTGTGAACCAGACAGAAACCATGGCGGGCCCTTCTTGCAGCTCACAGGGAGTTCTGTTCTCCTGCCCAGTGTTTTGGAGGAACGTGACAAGGCTGGAGAAGGCTTTTAGCACCGAGTCCAGTGTCTGCCTTGCATGGGCGCTTGGTGCCGTGTAGGTGGACATTGCACGCTGCACAGCATAGGGGCTCTGCTGGAGAAGATTCAGTAGAAGGGACAGTCACTTGCAGTGACATGAGTCATTGGCTGAGGCACGCTGCTGAGTATTAGCCAGGTTGTAGATGTCTGTTAGGAATGCAAAAATGCTACAATCTCTTTGAAAAGATAATGTAACACTTTGTTTTTTTTTAAAAAAAATGACTGGGCCACACCCTGCAGTGCTGCACCCCAAGTATTTACCCGAGAAAAGTGGGATTTTGAGCTGCAGGAGGGCCCCCGCACACAAACATTGATGACAGTCAGAACAGCAGGACATTCTAAGGTGGTGCTTAGATAGATTGCCTTACGTGTACCCAGTGGGCCACTACTCAGCCGCAAAAAGAAGCAAGCAGGTAAGGGATGATGAATCAACAAAGTGGATAAAATGGAATGCACCATGGTAAACAGAAGGAGAAGGCGGTCTCACAAGGTTACATGCTGTGCCGTTCAGGTGTTGTTATTCAGTAAATCCCAAAATTATCCCCACAAATGAGATCGGAGATTGCCTGGGACCTGAGAAGGCAATCCACTACAAAGGACAATAAGCAAACCTTGAGAGATGATAGAAAGCCCCTCCCTCCCTTCTTCCTTCTCTCTCCCCCCTCTCCCCCCTCCCCATGAGGAAATAACAAAGCATCTTGTGACCAGGGACCCAGGCTTCCTGGGCCCAGTCCTGAAGTAACTGGAGCCTCAGCCTGCCCATGGCAGAGTCTAGGTGAAAACCAAGTGTTCGCTCTCGCTTCTCAGCCTGCGCTCAGTGGCGCAAACCAGCAGACTGTTACCCTGCCACTGGCTGTGCATGTCCTCCTTAGGAAAGGAAGCAGATTGGTTATCCAGCTCGTAACCCCCAAACGCAGCTTCCCACCATTGATTTGCATGTGCGCATTGCTATTTTGCCTTTATGTAGGCATTGAGGAAAACAACGCAGAGCCCTTCGCGTTTGCAGAAGAGTGCCTTGCAGGTGCCCGCCTGTCAGTCAGGAGAAAACTTTACACCGGCCTTTTGTAATACAAAGCACCTGAGAGTCTGCGTGAAGTAGACGTGTTATCAGGTCCTGGTTCTTCACTGTCGCCTTCATGTCTTGGTGAGCCATTCCACTTCTTTGTCGACAAGCAATCCATCATGATTCCTACTGTCCTGTTTCACTGGGTTTCTCCAGCCTAGTGCTGGCTTGACCCTCTGGGCTCTCTGTCACATATCTTACGTGCGACTTGGTATTTTTAGGATCGTGAAGGGGCATTGTCTGTCAGCAGTCATGGAACTGGCCGGAGCCATTCCTCTGCCTGTAGATAGTAGCAAATGCTTACGGGTGTGTATCAACCTCAGTAGGTTTGTGACTGAGTCTTAGGAGAATTAAATCCTTTGCTCTACAATGGTGGCCGTGTTCTAAGTAAGTCTTTTTAACTTGAGAAAGTTTATCTTCCCTCGAGAAAATTCCTCCCATTACACATTCGTGTGTCAGAGCAGAAAAACAACAGCTAGTTTTAGTCCGGAGACAACCAGCCAAGAGTCAACTCTCAGACATACCCAGGACAACAGAATTGCCTCGGGTTTCACCTGAGCGTGGATCTCTCTGTCATAGGCTCACGTGTTCCATGTGTCTTGTCCCAGTTTCTGTTCTGACCTTCACTTTCCAGTAGTAAAATGCTCAGTCAGGGCTCTAATGCGTCTTCTCTGGCTCTTGGATCACTGTTTGTCATATTTTCCTGAACTTAACAGGCATGCATGCTTTGAGCCTGAAGGTAAGCGTGCTATTTTCTAGTCTGCAGAGAATATAAACGTCAAATCTCTGTGTGGGCAAGAACGCACACCCTGTTTTATGTGGTAACTGTTTCCCTGCTACCCGAGGCAGAATTACCATCCTCTCAAATAATTTTAGAGCCTGATAATTATAGAAACTAGAGCCCAGACAACTAACTGGTCCTAGTGGGAGATGATAAGGACGAGATCCCAACACCAGCCCAGAGCTGTTTCCCTTAGCCCCTGGCACACTCTTCTTTTGTGTGGGTTATTTAATAAATTCATTTCACAACCCATAGAGCACAGTAGGAAACAATGCAATTACTGAACCATAGGAACACAGCTGCCAACATCTTGTTGATTCAGAATTGTCCAAACACTTCCATGAGGGGGCGGGACTGATGCGATTTGCTGGTTCAACAGTTGACATTGATAAATTGGAGTTGTGTTTCCTCTGCCTTCTGTTGGAAGTACTAATGAGCATCGAAAGGCTAGTGAAACAGAGAGGGATGGGAGACTCTCGCCTCATCTGCATACTAAGTAATTGAGCCCAGGAACCTCGACACCAGCAGGTAATAGGTGGACAGATTTGAAGCCACTAATAAAAGCCGAATAAAATTCGTCTTGTGAAGTATTAATTCTACTTGCACACTGTGTGGTTTGGAGTCTTTACCCTTAGGAGAGAGTATTGCTTTTCCTAGTATTCTTTTATATGTTCTGCGAAATGTTCTTTTATGTTAAATGGGGCACTGTGCCAAGATGCCTTGGCTTCTGGAAAATGGGCTTTAAGGTCTCTTCCAAGCTCTGTTTTTTTTTTCCCCCTTCACTTCTGTGGCATAAGAATTTGCCTGAGACAATCTGCACCCCCGCACAGGCTTCTGTTTGGTACAACATTCAGCTTCTCATTCATTCAACACGTGTGTGGTGTGCCAGAAATAAAGGAGGTGGCCATCTGGAGCGTCCCCCGGGCCCCTCTCAAGAGCTGCCATTCTAGTAGGAGACAGGCAGGTATCTGGGGGATGTGCTAGCGGAGCACAGGGCAGGACCAAAGCCGTCCACCAATCAGGAGCTTTTTCAGGTGGAGAGGCTGGGCCTGGAACAAACCCCCGGGGAACTGTGTTGTGTGCTTTGCAGCCCTTCTGAGCTCTCCTCAGTATTGGGAAAGAATGTGAGTGTGTCCTAAAACATGGGGCTTGCTAAGATGAGAAGATTACATGGAGAGAAAAGGGGTGATGTACAGAGGTCGGAGGAAACAAGATGGCCACGGATCTGACATGTAAGGCTTAAAATGTGTAACTGCAAAGAAAATCTTAAAGATCTAATTTTGTATTTTTCTTCTTAAATTGAGGCTTTGGGCCACAAATAAGCAGAAACACCCCTTTATAGAACCTCCTATTTCAATCAAATCGTTGAAACTGTGTAACAGGTTTTCTGTTCCCATCCTTGTCCCCTGAGATAATTGATATCCATGGATGTGGGTTTGTGTTTCTCTCTGAGCTAATTCCCGCTGGGGTGGGGCTCACTGGCAGAGAGCCGGGCTCTACACCTCCAGGCTCCTTCCTGCCTCTAGAGAGCGTTGTGCATACAATCTCGCGTCTTCATTTACTGCCAGCCCCTGGTTTGTGCCTTGAGTTTCTGTCACGTTACTTGAGGTCTTCTTACATCCTAACGTTCCTTTAGTTATTTGACTTTTTTTTTAATCCAGCAAATCTTATGCTCACAAAGGCTCGAGTGTGAAGATTCATGTCGCTTTAAAGGATGAAATCTTCTTGGGATAAAGTCCCTCTGTGATCCGAGTTTATTCTCCCTGTCCAAAACTCTCTATAAATCCGGATATGTTCCGGCAAGAGATTTCTTCTCCTCTCTTTTTCTCACAAAGACAAATCCCTGCTGAACTCGAACAGAGAGGTGTCTGGGCGATCTTGTCTTTCTAGAAATGGTTACTTGACTGTGGAGGAATGTCCTCAGGTGAAAGGATCCAGGCATATAATTTTAATTTTTTTCATCTGCCAATGCATTCACTTACAAACATATAATTAAAACCTTTATTGCATTTTATTTATTTCTGTATATGAAATATAAAGTAGTAGTTATGTTGCCCAAGATAACCTTGAATTTAGCTCAGTGATGTTCCGGCTTCAGTTTTCTAAATAGTTGGGATTATAGGACTTGGCTACCACGCCTACCTCCTGGTTTGAAAGTAAACCAGATCCATGTTTATGTGATTTTAATTAAAGTTGAATCTGTTCTAAAGAGAATTTCAAAGTAATCTTGACTTTATTTTAAATGTGTTTTGTCAAAGCCCCTGGGAAAGCTTAGGATATTCAGTTTGGAAATTCAGATATGAAATTTGATTTTTAATTTTGAATGCATACTTAACAATGTGTCAGCTATGACTTCTGTCAGACCCAGACTGTTACACCCCATCATAGCTGCTGGGTGCAGACTTGTGGAAAGCAGAGGAAGGCTGGATGTGGCCATCAGTGTGATGGCCAGACTGCCCTGGGAAGGATTTGCATTTTCACACACTCTGTCTTCTCAGCACTGTATCAGTTGACTGTGGTATGGGAGCCCAGGCTGAAGAGTTAAGAGAGGACCATAGTCTGATCTTGGCTCAGACACCAGCGATGTGACCTTCTGCCACAGACCCCATGGCTTTTGGTGTTCTTACCTGTAGCTAAGATGCTCTGGGGATGAATGGACCTGAGGCACTCCTGCCTTCTGTAGAATGTACAGGGCCACCCATAGCCACAGCTAAAGGGCGGGCTCATCAGTGGGGGGCCACTCCTCACGTGTTTGCTCCTCTCTTTTTCTTGACCTCTGTGGTCTCCATCACTCTGAGAGTGCCTTCTACCTTTATTGTCACCAACCCCAAGCCTTTGCCTTGGCTGTTCAGTCTGTCAGGATAACATCTAGGCAGGTATTCAAATGATGCATCAAGAGATACAGCATGAATGAAGTCCATTCTCCAGTCTCCATCTAGATCTGAATTCTCTCGCGCGCTGCCAAGGCTGCTGTGTGAGCTGAGTGTGGTGTCTCACAGAATTGCAGCCCTTGGAGCAGTGGCTCTCAACTCCCAGTGCTGCAACCCTTTAATGCCGTTACTTGTGGTGACTTCCCCCAATAATATATTAATTGAATAATAATATAATAGAAGTAAAATTATTTCTTTGCTACTTCATAACTGTAATTTTTGTTACTGTTAGGAAGCATATTGGGACTGCTGTTGTGTAGGCTGTCTCATATGTGAGTCCTGTGAAAACCCTCCCCCTTGCCCAAGTGTGGACACCCCCCCAGGAGGCCTCAACCCATAGGTTGAGAACTGCTCACTTGGAGGCTAAAGCTGTGAGTTTGAGGCTCGTCTGGATTACATAGTGAGTTTTAGGCCAGTCTGAACTACAAACCCTGTCCAAAAAAAAAAAAAAAAATAGAAACAAAGAAACAAAGAAAGACTAGGGGGCTAGAAAGACCGATGAAGAGATGGCTTAGAGGCTAAGAGCACTGGCTGTTCTTCCAGAGGTTCTGAGTTCAATTCCCAGCAACCACCTGGTGTCTCACAACCATCTGTGATGAGATCTGGTGGCCTGGTGCCCTCCACGGACTCTTCCGTGCAAATAGTGCACATACATACATGGAGCCCCACACCTACGCACATAAAATAAAACAAAGTAATTCTTAAAACAAAAAGTAAATGACTCCAGGATGTCCTGAACTTTCCTTTTTAACTAAATTCAGAACCTGCTTCTGTTAGGAGCAAGGAGCTGAGGCATAGCCACCACCCACTTTCCCCCGGACCAGTACTGTTTGGTTGTTGGCACATGTAATTGTTTCTTGGTAACTTTACATGTAGAAACATGATCGGTAATAAATTTAAAAACCAGATCACATATTAACCGGGTAAAAGCTTCTCTGGTGGCGCCTAGGCTCACAGCTGCTACTGTTTTGCCAGTGAATAATAATAGCATATTAACCTGGATGTGGGGAAGTAGAAACTACGGCGAGGGTGGGAGAGAAAGAAGAGAGAAACTGAACAAAATCATCCACGCATCTCGGTGACGGTCAGTACACCCTGGCTGCCTCTCTTGTCCTCTGGCCTCTTAGCTGATCTCCCACCTTGAAATCAGTGAGACCCAGATGCTCAATTCTGATGCTCTAAACTCTCCCCGCGAGGGGCAGATGTTCTCTGCTGCTGTGAGAGTTAACTCCAGTTGAACACATTTGGGGGATTAAGTGGTAATTAGCATTTTAACTTCCATTTTCTTAATTGTGAACTTAATTGGTAGTGTTTCCAGGCAAAATGAGGGGGTAAAGCCAGGAAATTCAGCTAAAAAAAATAAAAAAAAATCCCGTCTTCAGGCTTAATAACCCTCCTTGCTTGCCCATGGGTTCCCAGATTCTTTCATTTTGGGACCCCTGGAATGTGAAAGGCTGGGTTGGCTCTGCTGTCTCCCAAGACAGCAGCGGGACTGTTAAGATGGCCGGAAGGAATGGGCGGGGCAGGGTAGAAGGTTTATGTCACTCACTGGTGTGGTCTGTGTGTGAGCCAGTGTTTTCTTGGGAGTCAAGACCCTTGGGTTCAAACACCAAATCCACAGGCTGTGTCACTTGAGTGACCATCTAGCCTCAAGTTTGTCCCACTTCTTCACATCAACAGAGGCATCCCCAAGACAGTGGTAAAATAAAAATACCCTTCCGGCCCCAAGTGGACAGTCATTAAGAGTTCAAGAATGGGTGGGCAGGAATATCTGGGGGCTGCAGCATCGTTCAGAGAGATGTGTGTGCGTTGTTTCTTGCAAGAAAAACGCTGGGAGACTTATCCTTCGACTGGCGGATTGGTGGGTGTGGACAGCGGGTGGTGGAGTTTGACTGTGGCGCTCTCTGTCTATGCAAACAAAGCCAAAAGAGCTCCTTAAATCATGGTGGGCTTTGCATGGTGGCCTTGGGCGGGATGCTGGCGGGATGCTGGCCGGATGCATGCTGTTATCAGACACACACACTTTCAGCAGGAGCCATGCGTTCTCAGTGCCCAAAGGGGAAAGTGCCATGTCCTTCATCGCCTGCAGAAGGCTGTAAATCTAACCCCCATTATTTTCTTTCTAACCACTCCAAAGAAACTTTTCATGTGTCCTGCCCTTGCAGCACGGAGCACTGTCTTTGGGTTTTGAATGTCTTTTGGAGAGGTCTGAAATCACTATTTATGTGCTCAGGGGTCACAGGGCCATGGGGCCAGCTCCCTTCATACTGCATCAGTTACACACAGCAGCAGCACTTAGATGACCTTGCTTTCTATTTGACAATGACTTCCCTGGCACCCTTGAATTTTTGGGAAATTATCTGTTGGAAGAGTCTGAGCTTCAGCCTGTGGGTCTGACTTCTACCAATACATTTTTAGTAGTTCCATTTTTTTTTAAAAAATAAAAAATCCAACAAAATTTATTCCTAGGAAAGAAATGAAAGTGTGGATAATATTCAACCGCTTGAACTTTGGTGAGAGTCTTGCGTTTTTTCTGTTGTTCTTGTGTGGTGTGCTTTTAAAGAAACAAAAGGGGTCACTGTCCACTTAGAGCTGGGGATATGGCTGGATGGTAGAACACTTACCTAGCGTCTTCAAGACCTTAGGTTCAATCTCGTGCCATCAAAATATAATTGATAAATGTATTTTTCAATCTACGGGCACACTGGGTAGGTTATAATACATATGAAAAGGAAATAATTAATATATTATTTTACTATCCTAATACACTGCATAGGTTATAATATACTTATATATGAAAAGGAAATAATTAATGCATTTATTTTAATATACTGACACATTGGGTGGGTTGTCATATACACTTATATATGAAGAGCTATCATACATATTTATCTTGGAGGTGATTTTAAACCATCAAGACTATATCAGTTAATCATAACTACCTAATGTGTCCCCGCTATGTCCCAGACACAAAGAGCCAACTTTCTATATCATCAGGTCCTTAGCCATTCTCTTTCTAAGTCATCTTTGTGCTCAGGCATTTAATTCCGAGAGTGGCTTCTTGGATGACCCCTGCACCAGCTGGGTCACACCCACTCTCTTCTCACTGCTCCTCACCCTTTTCCTTGTGTTCTTTTCCTGGGGTCTCAGCTGTAATACTTTTCTACACCACTTCCCGGGAACCAGCAGCACCTTCCTTTTGGGGCTCCCCCTTAGTTAGGCACTTGCCACCTTCTTTACACACACTGTCGTTATTTGTTGATTTCTGTTTTGCCCTGGGGTTGGAAGTGAGGACTTTGCACTCAGCTGGCAAGTTCTCTTCTTGTGAGCTTTCTTCCTTGCTCCCTTCCACGTTTTGTTTTGAGACAGAGCCACAGTAAAATGACCAGGCAGGCCTTGAACTAGCAATCCTCTTTGCCAGCCTCCTGATTGGTGCCAACCAGCCTGACCAAAGTAATATTTTTTGAAAACCACCTGTGTATATGTGTATGTCTCTGTGTAGATAGAGGCCCCTGTGTGGTGTCAGACCCTCTGGAGCTGGGCTTATTGGTGATTGTGAGCTGCCCGCGTGGGTGCTGAAAAGTGAAGTTGGTCACTCTGGAAGAGGGGTGTGGCTTTGAGCAGCTCACTCTCTCTCCAGCCTCGGCGTATTGTATGTTTTAAACACAGCATCTCTCCCCCTGTTCTCTTAACACCGTAAAGCAAACATATGTTTTATTCAGAGACTTTTGAAAAGTCAGAAAATGACAGGCCATTTTGTTCAGGAAGTTCATTGGCAGTTAAAGAAGCAGAGGAGTGTGTAGGAGAATTGACATCACTCCTGGTCAGATGCGGCTGGGCCCCGGTGTCCTGCATTGGACCCGGGGCTTACCAGGGCTTGTCTGTAGAGCACTGGCTGAAGGGCCTGGTGTCTCAGATGCTGTCTCTGCCTTGGCATGTCTGGATACGGGTAGAATTAGTTGAACAGGGAGGAAAGTTGGCCAAAAGGAAATCTTTTAGAGAGCCCTGAAATGATTAGAGGTAGGGAATTGGGGCCCCTCCTCCCACAGTGCTCGGAATAGAGAGGATCTTTGGTAAGCACTGGGGCAGAATTGGGAGGTGGGTAGCTCTGGCATCAGCATTCTGCCAACTCTCAGCTCTCTAGGAAAGCTCAGAGCCACTCTGTGCCCCTGTTAGCTTGGGTTAGTCGGTCGGAATCAAGATCGTTCCTTCTGGAAGCTACAGCTTCTAGCAGAGAGGCTCACCCCTGCCCCAACCCCAGCTGCCCTGCACAACCCACAGGCAAGGAAATTCTGCCTTCTCTCCCTGGCTGTGTGGAGTGTGGCCCAGGCATTTATGCAAAAACTACTGTGGACAATGTCCTGACATCAGCGTGTTCTGCAAGCTTGCATTTCCAAACTAATGTAGCTTGTTGGAAAGATTGGGTCATGGGCGATTGAATTTACAGCCAGAAAACTAGTGAAAACAATTAGCAAATACTAACAAATAAATACCATGCCAACATAGGGCTTTACCTTTAAAAGTTGGTCGAAGGTTCAGGAAGCAGACCCAGATGGATCTCTGTAAGTTTAAGGCCAACCTGGTCTATGCCTTGAGTTTCCAGCCCAGTCAGAACTATATACTATGATCCTGCCTTAGTATACAGACACCTACACATGCACACGCAGACACACAAAATATCCATACACCATGGCCTGTTAGAAAAAGACTTAGATGTTGGAATTTGGGGACAAGAATAGACTGAATAGAAAGGGAACCAGTTCCCTGAACATTGGGTGCAGCCTGGCTAGGAAGACCATGGGCATCGCTCTCCGGGGGGGGGGGGGGGGGGGGCTGTGTACTGCTGTGTTAGCGTGCAGTTTGCTTACTCTTATTCCTTGGTTGTACAAGATCTTAGCATTCTTGGAAAGTTGTATATGAAATGACAGTGCTTGAAGCGTGTTGACAGAACTGCCCAGTTCTCCAGTCCTGTCCGCGTCAGTTCGTGTTATACGAAGGGCTGTTTGTAGGACACAATGACCAACAGCTAAGAACACAAGAGGACATAGAACAGCAGTCTCCATCCTGATGAAATGCATGGTTTGGTCACACTGTAAATCTTATAAGATATCATCCTACGCAAAGTGCTGTGCAGAGAAGAAAGATGGTAGATTGCTAGGAGATGAAAAGCTTCTCCAGGAGGTAGAGTTAGCATGATTTCAGTAGTCAAGGATACGGGGCAAAACAGAGACTGAAAACAAAAGAGAGTGTGAAAAAAAGATTGGGAAGTTGAATCCCCAAGCCAGTGTTTGATTGGGTGACATATTCTGGGGAATCCTTTCTGGGACAGCAGCTCAGGGAGCACACAAGTCTAGGCAAGGAGTGGAATGAGATGGGCCTGAGCGTGGGAGGTCTAGGCTGCAAGGATGGGGCACAGCCAGAGGGCATATGCAGGCTGTGTTGTGTCTGGAGCCTGTCCTTAGAAGCCCTGTTGGGGATGCTGCTGTGTGGTGGTGATGGGAGACAGGATGTCAGATGTTTGACAGCTGAATTGATGATGCCCAACTCGGGTGTACCCGTCTCTTGATGACAGGTATGTCGCCTTCAGCAGTAACGGTACTGCGAAGTGACCTGGGTTTAAATACGTTTGCACGGGAGGCAGAAGCTGGGCACTCTTGATGCCCGCGACTGGTAATGGGCAAGACAGGCGCTTCTCAGAGCGCTGTTGGGTGTTCTCTGGACTTGGAGTGGAAGTGCCTTGTTCTTGGCCCCAAGTGGGCCGATGGTGTTGACCATGGTGCCTGGAGCTCCAGTTCCTGCTCAAGCGCTGGTTTAAGGGCCGGGGCACGTGTTTGAGGTAGGTGCCGTGTTTTGACTACTTATAGTGGGCAAGATACACTAAGAACAGCAATGTAATGGCTGCTTTCTCTTCCTCCTCCGCCTTCTCTCCCATCTTTTTCCCCACCCCCTTCTCTTCCCCCTCCCTCCTTTCTCTCTCCCTCTCCTTCTTTTCCTTTTCCTCCTCCCCTTCATCTTCTGAGGTAGGGCAACTTTAGCCTACCTGAGAGGATGACCTTGAACTCCTCAACCTCCTGCCCGCCTCTTCCCAGGACTGTGCTGTCCCGTGTCAGCCCATGGGCCCAGCTGATTTTCTTTTTAGGTCTTGGTTTATCCCTCTCCTTCTTTGACTCTGTTTTGACCTCATCCCTAGATATGACTCCTCCGTATGGAGCAAAGGAGAAAATGGATGGCCAGGCCTGCCCTCGTCACAGTGAATCGCTGGAAGGTTAGGGCTGCGGTCCGAGATCATTGTTCTGGTTTCTCTTCTGTCACACAGTTGATGCTAAATTCTGCAGCCGTGCTCATGCGGGGTTCCTCGGAGTGCGGTCCTTGACTGGCAGCCTCTGCTACCTGGGAAATTACTAGAAATGCCAATTGTCCAAACCTGCCAAAGCAGATAGTCTAGGAGCAAGCCCACCAAAGCAGATAGTTAAGGAGCAGGCCCAGCCAGTCGGATCCTAACAAATTCTCTAGCACAACCATGCATGTGGCACAAGCCAGAGCCCATGCACCACAGAAGAGAAGGGAACTGACTGAATAGGTAGAAAATAAGCTAATACACACACACACACACACACACACACACACATACACACACACATACATACACATACATACACACACATACACACACAAACACACACACATATACACACATACACACACATACACACACACACATACATACACACACATACACATACATACACACACATACATACACACATACATACACACACATACACACACAAATACACACACATATACACACATACACACACACACATACACACACATACATACACACACACACGACGAATCCACATGTTCAGTTAATGCTAAAAGTCAGTGCTGTTCATTGACCTGAGTAGTATGAATAGAATCATATTCAACAAAGAATTTTCTTATTTTCCCAGAATCCTCCAAGCTCCAGAAATGGCACAAAAAGCTTTATGAAACTTTTAATCAAGTGTGACAGGAGCCATGTGACATAGATAGTATTAACTCCACATTTTTAGAAATGAAGAAACTGAAGTTGGGAAAGTCAGTGGGGCCTGGGGAGGAACGAGTAACATGCTTTGCACCACTGAGCGGAGTCCAGAATCCTTGTACCCACCTAGAGTGCCAGGTGTGACTGCCCATCTCCAACTCCAGCACTGAGGAGCTGGAGACAGGGAGGTCGCGAGAGCTCACCAGCCCGCAGATTGATTAAGTCCATGGACAGCAGGAGACCTTGTCTTAACATATTTAAGGTCGATGGTGACTGGAGAGGACACCTGACATCAGCCGCTGGCCTGCACACACGTGCACCTGCACACACAGCAGCCTCCACACACGTGCACCTTCATACAGCAGCCTCCACGCAGTGCACCTGCACACAGCAGCCTCCACGCAGTGCACCTGCACACACAGCAGCCTCCACACACGTGCACCTGCACACACAGCAGCCTCCACACATGTGCACCTGCACACAGCAGCCTCCACACACGTGCACCTGCACACACAGCAGCCTCCACACACGTGCACCTGCACACACAGCAGCCTCCACACACGTGCACCTGCACACAGCAGCCTCCACACACGTGCACCTGCACACACAGCAGCCTCCACACATGTGCACCTGCACACAGCAGTCTCCACACATGTGCACCTGCACACACAGCAGCCTCCACGCAGTGCACCTGCACACAGCAGCCTCCACACACGTGCACCTGCACACACAGCAGCCTCCACACATGTGCACCTGCACACAGCAGTCTCCACACACGTGCACCTGCACACAGCAGCCTCCACACACGTGCACCTGCACACACAGCAGCCTCCACACAAACACGTGCACCTGCACACACAGCCTCCACACACGTGCACCTGCACACACAGCAGCCTCCTCACACGTGCACCTGCACACAGCAGTCTCCACACACGTGCACCTGCACACAGCAGCCTCCACACACGTGCACCTGCACACACAGCAGCCTCCACACAAACATGTGCACCTGCACACACAGCCTCCACACACGTGCACCTGCACACAGCAGCCTCCTCACACGTGCACCTGCACACACAGCAGCCTCCACACACGTGCACCTGCACACACAGCAGCCTCCACACACGTGCACCTGCACACACAGCAGCCTCCACACACGTGCACCTGCACACACAGCAGCCTCCATACACGTGCACCTGTACACAGCAGCCTCCACACACGTGCACCTGCACACACAGCAGCCTCCACACAAACACGTGCACCTGCACACAGCAGCCTACACACACACACGTGCACCTGTACACAGCAGCCTCCACACACACACGTGCACCTGCACACAGCAGCCTCCACACACGTGCACCTGCACACACAGCAGCCTCCACACACACACGTGCACCTGCACACAGCAGCCTCCACACAATGCAGTTAAATAGTTTATCCAAATCCTGCAAAGCACATAAATTTGATGCCTGTCTGTGCTCCTGGATTCAGAACGTGTGGCTGACGCCATCCACATTACCTGCAGGGCATCTTCCGTCGGCCTCTTTTCATCCTGAATCTGCAACATCCCATTAAAGGGGGTTTGCTGCAAACTGCCTCCAGGTGTCAGGTTCACCAGCACAAAGCACAGTATCCTGACACATTTATCAAAGCATATCAGTAAAATCACATATGAATTATACAAAATTATGTCAAACCTTTAGGAGTTTTTCAGGCACCTCTTTGTTGGGCTTGAGCCTGTCCAACTGTAATGAAAAGTTAGGAAGTGGCGCCCTCGAGTGGAGACTGAGTAAAATGCACCCTCCAGTGGCTAGAACAAAAATTATCAGAATTTTTTTTGCTGGAGGATTTCTCCCCAGGCCCTTTCTTCTCCCTTTCAAGACTTAGAATTTCAACGTTTTATCTCAACGTTGGAAGCTGTTACATTTATATAAGAAAAAAAATAGATCTGGATGCTTTTGCCACCATCTTGGATTTCTGCATCACAGTTAGACCACAGCAGGGATTATCTCCTTCAATGACTTTTCTCAACCCTGTACTCGTTTTTCTACTTAACTGCATTGAATGGCGCCCAGTGTGAATGTGGTGCAGGCCTGTGTTTACTCCTTTGGGTCAGAATTCAGCTGCTAATGGCCTTGGAAACTGTAGACCTGGGTGGAGCTGGACGATTTCATCTGTGTCTTTGGTTTCAAGGTTGGCGCTGTAATTGTGCTATCCCCACAGGCTGTCGCTGTGCTGCCAATCCACACACTTGATACTCCTTGACCCATCTTCAGGGTAGAGTGTCCGCCAGTTCTCCTGGAGGACACTCAGCGCAAGCACTCTGTGCAGGCTGACGATGGATTGGCCCCTCTCTGGCTGGTGAAGGAGATAAAGATGAGGGCAGACATAACCATCGGGAAAACCCTGGCAAAGCACATGGCTCTGTTTCCTCCTAAAGAAAAGTGGACACCTGGGAAGTTAGAGATGGGAGTGAGTTCGCAGTTGAAGCGGCTTCTGTTTTGCCCTGAGATTTTTATCACAGCTGTACTTCCAAATGTCTCTCTTATATCCTCCTTCCATAATCCAGAGAGTAGCCTCTCTGCTCGCACAGTCCTGATTCTGTACAGTTAAACTTTGGTTAAAAATTGGGGGAGAAACCTCTGTATTTGACAGTTTGAAACACACATCTCCTGAAAGGTTGTGTTTCTGCACTTTGAAGTAAAACATGGAGACTCAAAAGTTTCACACACACACACACACACACGGGGGGGGGGGGGATGTGGAAAGAGCTCTGGGTTGCCAGTTCGATACTCTGGCATTCTTTGGCTGTGTGCTCCTGCGTTCTGATCTGTACCATGGCAGTTGGTCATAATACCGGGAGTCAGATTTGGCTCCAGTAACAGCTCATCCATTCTTTATGTGGGCAATGCACATTTGTATTAAGCTCCACTCCCTGGAATCTGGGATCTCCAGCTTGTTGCTTGGTCAGATGACAGGAGAGTCGAAGGACCCATGGGTACATGCTCCTCTCAGAATCATTGTTGGTGTCTAGCTGGAATGGTGGCCACAGCTCTTCATCGGTTGGGGAGCGCAGTGCAGAGAAGCTAGGCTCTCATACCACTTCCCGTGTAAGCATCAGAAGGGTGGCCTTCGGGTTGGCCTTTGCTTTCTTTTATGTGGCAGATGCGGATTTGAGATACAGCCTTCTTCCAAGATCGCCTGTGCCTCTAACCTGTACCAGTGCACCTCCATCGAGGACATTGCTGATTGTTTTCAGTAGCCTTTCTTTCTTTCATGCAAGCATCTTCAAACTCAAACAATGAAGTATGTTTTGTTCCTGATATTGAACGTAATTATCAGGTAGCCCATTCTGTCTTGAAAACGATTCTGTTCTTTGTTACCAGTTGGAATTTAGGCACCTTTTCCTGGGACTGTTTGCCCTGGAGCTTGTCTGGCCGTCCCCCACTTAGCTTGTACATGTGGGTGTGCATGTCCTAGTCTGAGCTTTAGCATGCCAGCCTTATGCTGTGGGAAAGTCTTGAAGCACATTAACTTCATCAATTTTATTTTCAAATTGGAGGAACTTAGGATATCGTTTTGCTTAGAAACAAGTAGGGAATATTTATATTTGAGATAAAAGTAAAGGCAGGGTATTTATTAATAAATCATATGGAAAACTGGTTAATAGTTGTTAAATATATGATTATTAACACTTAAAAGCAGCTCCCCCCCCCCAGGAGTGATGTGTGTGTGTTTATTTCCCTGGGTAATAAGGACCTGTTGGCCCTCTGTATACAGTTAGTCTAGACATGACAGGAATACCATCCGTAGATGCCCACTCTCCGTTTGACCTTTGAGCCCATTGTTGTAAAACACATTGGCACCTTGGGGAGATACCCAGATGACATATCCTTCTTTCCTTCTTCTAAAATAACGATGGGGAGGACCCATTAGTTTCAGTCTAAATGAGGTCAAAGAGCTAGGTGAGCGTGCTTGCCCTGACTTGCTGCTCAGCGTCCAGGAGCCTGTGTCTTCCCTTGCTAGGTGAGGAACTCCTTCTGAACCTCTTGGCCTTGGCTCTGTCGATGGAGCTGCAACCCCACACTAGGCTTTTCCTTTCTCAGGACATAAATGTCAGTTACGAATCAGGAGGCATCTCGAACCTCCGTTCTCAGCCTTCCTAACCCTGTGACCCCTCTTGTTGTGATGACCCCCAACCATAAAATTATTTTTATTGCTACTTCATAACTGTAATCTTGCTACATAATGTAAATGTCTGTGTTTTCTCGTGGTCTTAAGGCAACCCAGGCAAGCGTCATTTGACCTCTAAGGTAAGACCCACAGATTGAGAAACCCTGATCTAGGTTCTCTGAAGCTACGAGATCGAGGGTGATGGTTTTAAACTGACCCCTACAGGGGCATCTCCCTCTGGTAAGTTTCTGGTTGCCTCCAGCTTTTCTTTGAGGATTTGCTGATTTGGGAGCCAGCGATACTGCTTAGTAAATGGATGGAGCACGGGTGCCACCTATTGGTGGTTACTGGGAATTAGAATATCGATCACACTGTAATCACCCAACGCTTGCTGGCACTGCTGCTTGGGAATTGGTGCTTTGGAGTGTCTCGGAGTGGAAGCCATCAGAAAACAAGAGGGAGTACTTCCATGGCTTTTGACTGTTCCCCTCTCATTAAAAGGCTGTGGCTTTAGATTGTTTCAAAGTCGCTCCATTAATGGGCTTCTCTTGTCCGTCTGATGCTTTTGCTTGGGGATATGGATGAGATACAATTTATTATGACGTGTGAAAATGACCGCTCACCAAGGCCAGCTGGACTGTGACTGAAAAAGCATGGGAGAAAACTGGACTCTCTGAACATGGCGAACAATGAGGGCTGATGAGAAGCCAAGGACAATGGCAGGGGGTTTTGATCCTACTTAATGTGCTGGCTTTGTGGGAGCCTAGCCAGTTTGGATGTTCACCTTCCTAGACATGGACGGAGGGGGGAGGACCTTGGACTTTCTACAGGGCCAGGAACCCTGACTGCTCTTTGGACTGGAGAGGGAGGGGGAGAGGAGAAGGGAGAGGGGAGAAGGGTGGGAGGAGGGGGAGGGAAATGGGAGGCTGGGAGGAGGCGGAAACTTGTTTTTTTTTTTTTCTCCTTTTCTCAATAAAAAAAATAAAATAAAATGACTGTCTGGCTGAGCAGATTAACACTGACATTCTAGAGCGTTTTACCCACCAGTTTCATCCTCTGTAAGGACAGCTCACTCCAGGGTATATGATCTGTTCATTGATGCAGTTTATATCTGCAGAACTTACATTGTTAGCAGATGCATAGGTTCACAGACAGGGGACCCAGTGGGTCACTGAATAGTTAATAATTGGCATGAGAGAAAACGGAGAGATGGAATGTGCATTTGGAATTCGTTCACAGAATTCAGAGGAACGGGGACAAGGTGGAAGCTGCCTCCTTTGTCTCATACACACACACCCTGCAAGGCTCCATGGTTCACTCCATACTGAAGTAGGAATGGCCCATAGCTAAGGTGTACATAAGACCCATACCTAAGGAGGATGTGAAACCCTTTAAGGGAGATGGGAGACCCTTACTTAAGAAGGACATGAGACCTGTACCGAAGGAGAACATTAAACCCTTACCAAAGGAGGACATGAACTCCTCATGCTCTGAAAACGATCCAGAAAATCCAATGCTGTTGACTGGTCAGCAGAATTAGATCATCCATGTGGTAGTAAATAAACAGACTAGATGCTAACTAAAACATATCGAACACATGCTTGCCGATCTGAGTGCCCAGTGACCTTTGGGGACAGTTTTTCTCAGGTCTCATTTGGTAAGGCATAGAGCAGGGAGACATTCCATGTGCTAACTGGATATAACAAGGAGCTCATCACTGCTGGCCTGATTGACTGCTGTTGTGGTCAGTAGGGCCTCTGAGAGGTGTCAGTTCCTTGTGGCGGTACTGGGGCCAGGGCAGGAAGCAGCTGAGAAGGAAGAAAAGTCAGCCAGGTGACAGGTAAGCTGAGGAGGGCAGGGGTTTTCTTCTGGACTCTCTAGGAAGCTGTGAGAACTTAGAATCACCGAGATCCCCATCCTCTCCCACATGGGGAGGGGACGCCTCCCAGGCTGTGCTGTGGGATGGGCTCCTGGACTTTCTGGTGTGGTTGGATCAGCAGGAGGCCCTGGAAGCAGGAAACTGTCACAGGGCAGGAATTGCCTGTCACTGCTGCAGAAGGACTGGGGAGCACACTGGGGACACAGCAGGAGAACCCTCAATTTACCCTTGGCAATACAATTAGGACTGGAAAGCAGAACACTGTTGTTCACGTCTCTTGAGATGCTGCGTTTACTACCCAGCACATTCTCAGCTCTCCTGATGGATACAACCAGCATCTGGCTTCCTTGCAAAACCATAAGCGTTATGCGTGGGAGACCATTTCTCTTGACCCCGCTATCCCCAGTGTCTGTGGGTGTAATACTTATATCCCATGCATGATTAAATTGAACAAATTCTGAGTCCTTTTCCTTCCCCACTAAGCTCAACTTTCCCATTTCGGAGTGACTAACTCAAAAGTTCGCATACACAACCCCAAGAGAAAGCAGTGGAAAGTGGCCTCCTGGTTCCTTTGCAAAGGTGGCTGGACCTGCTAACTTAAGTCTGAAGGTCTCTGATGAGGTTTTCGACTCTGTTGCATGTGGTCTCCGACCCATCTTCCTGTTCTAACACAGTCACTTGGCACCACACTGACACTGGCTCTTTCTTCTGCTGTCTGTCTTTGCTGCTGAGGAATGAGTATTCTTCATTCTTGAACATGGCTGTGTGAAGCCAAGATCCACGAGTCTCGCCAGTAAGTTCTGAGTTACAGAAGCCGTGCTTTTTGTGTATCCTCCAAACTGAGCTCAGTGTTCCTTGGTGAGGAAAGTGCTGCTGATGTATGTCCCTGTACAAGTTTCGACTCCTGGGGTACTGGCTGACTGATAACTGAGCAACCGAGCGCTAATTGCCAGCTGTGTGCTTTGTGTTTCACCATGGGTACCTTACAGACTTAGAGTCGTTATTTTGCAGTTTTAAGAAAAGCGAGCTTAGTCATGGTCATGGTACACCTGCAGATTTGAAACCCTCCTGCTCTCTACAGTAGCTTCGAAGGCTTTGAAAAGGCCACCGACTTTCGGAACTTCAATTTGAAAGGAAAATAATGAAATAGCGAGGCTTTTTGTTCCCTTTGCCCTACTTGACTCCTTGACAACAGTATACCATTTTATACATGTGTGCTGCCAGCCCTTCTGGGAGTCGTGGTGTAATTAATGAGGCTTTAAAACCGACTGAAAGACCTGATACATTGCACAAGCAGTTGTCTTCCGATTCCGAAGTCTGTCTTAGACATGGGTAAATAAAACCTTGACTCCCAGGAGTTGCTGGACTTAGCTATGGCTTAGCTTTCGTTGGCTCTGCTAATTTGCATGCCAGGTATGCTTTGTTACTAACTGGTTTAGGAACAAGAGGACCTCAGAGCCCGCCTGTCGCTATCATAGGTGGTGAAAAGGCTATCTTTAGTCCGGATCAAGGCTTCCAAGTCCACAGATCACAGGCAGACTGGTGAATCCAGCTCGCCTTCTGTTTGCCAAACTACCTGTCCACCAACATGGTGCCACCCAACGACACGTCCCTGGGCCAGTAGAAGTCTTGTTATATCCATAGGCGAGGCTACACTGTTCATTTCACTTCATCTAATCTTTTGTGTGCCTTGAATGTGCTAGAGGCTTCTGTTAGATGGCTTTAATTAGATGTTCAAACCCACTCGATGGAGTGAGTCTCGTTTGCTGTGCTTATAGGTGGTGGAAACAGGAGCACATACGAGTAAAATGAATTATGTCTGTTATATGCTTAGATACTTGGTATCCGCTCTATAATGGTGGTTTGTGTCTTTGCTTAAATAAGGAATTGGAAGCTCTGGAAGGTTAAATATCTTATCGGGCTCATCTAAATTGTAAATGACAATCCCAGGACACCCTCCCAGGCCTCTCCTTCTGGTCCCAGTACTCATGTATATGGATCAGGGTCAAAATGGACAAAGACCAAGGAAGTTCCTTGAGGGGGAACATCTTTTCGGTATTCCTTCTCATGTATATACACTACTGAATAGTCATGACCCTAGCCCTGCCTGGAGTTTTAAAGTGTTAAAGTGAAGCTACGGGAAGTTGTCAAAGCAATTGTGCAAAATAAAACTGACGCATTGGCTTATACAATCTTAACCGTAATGAGAGCGTTAGCAGTCACTAGGAGATGGTTGGAGAGCTGAGCGGCCCCACCAGACCCTCTGTGTTTTCAGCATTGTGCAGTCTATGTATTGGGAGAATATTAATGGCATTTTCAAGGCCAGTTGGGTCCATTCTTTCTTGATAAATGTAGGTAGCTAGATATGATCTGTTGTTATTGGTCCAAGGTCACAGTAAAGCTTCCAACAGCAAAAAATACAAAGCCAGTGCTTTGTCAGGAGAGCTGAGCTGGGCTGCTTCCTTTCTGAGCCACTTTGCATTCGAGTCAAGCCAGGTCCTTGTTACGGAAAGACCAGTATGCATGTGACACTCTGACCTCTGTAGCATGTACGAGAAGGGGGCAGTGTTCCCTTATGTCACGTAAGCCTTCAGTGAGTTGTTTCTCAGAATCCTGGGTGTTTGATTTTTTTATATCCCCCTCTACCCACATACCTCCCACAGACAGGTAGTCAGACAGGCAGACAGAAAGACAGACAGCAGAGACCTTAGACAGATTATTTTCTGGATATGAACGAGAGATGCCAAAGCCTACACACTGGACCATTAAGAATTCTGTAGCTGGTGATGCTCCTAGAAAAAGATAGCCCTGCCCACCTCTAAGGATGCTGCTTAGGATCTCGAGTAAGTGTGACAAAGGTGTGTCTTCCTGCAGAGTAGAAGCTGTGATATCCTCACAGGCGTGTTCTCAGTGTCTATCAGCCCAGGGCACTGTCACCCTAGGGGGTGTCTCAGAGTCACAGGGTTTTTTCACCACCGTCCCACACTGTGCCCATCATTTAAGAGTCACTGCTCAGAGAAGGCTCTGTTTGTTTAATTGTGTGTGTGTGTCACAGGAGTTGAAGACAAGAAAGTGGTAGCATACTTATCCCAAACCAGCAATATTTTGAGATCATACAAGATACTTATGTACCTAACCAAAGATAATGTATCTCGTGTAACTATAGTTACAAGACGTTAAAACTTTACAACTCTTTTCCAGCATTGTGTGTGTGTGTGTGTGTGTGTGTGTGTGTGTGTGCGCGCGTGTTTAAAGGACCCTCTACCTAGACACTGATACCACGTACCCACATAGTATTTATTAAATGGCGGCTTTGAAGATAGGACTCTGTGTCTTATGCTATGATGCTAACAGTCTAGCACTCTGTATGCGAATGATGGAGTTAAATTGGTTTCAGGTCTCTGTTTCAACGGGCCGTTCTGAACTGAATCACTTCCTAAAGTTGTGTGGTGTGGCAGATGTTATCCACTGGGACTTAGGGAGGTGGGCTTACCTCTCTTCTTTAACTTGATGTTCTGAAGGTGGTGTGGCGCTCACTCCCTAAGCTTGAGAGCTCCTTGTCTGTCAAGAGTAACATTAACGTCTTCGTCAGTAGAAACTACACAGTAAGAAGAAGCCAAAGCGTAGAGCAGACCTCTATCTCCAAACAATATTGCAGCAAAATTACAGTCATGATGTAGCAACAAAAACAATTTTATGGTTGGGATCACCATGACTGGAGGAACTGTGTTAAAGGGTTGCAACATTGGGAAAGCTGAGAATCATTGACCTGAAGGACTATGGGAAGATGGCCTTACTGTAGAGTTTCTTAGGAACAAATAGAAGCCAGTGCTTCTTGGGAGGGCCAACTCGGGAAAGCTGGTGCTTCCTCTGGTGCTCTGATCTGAGGTCAGATGTGACTAATAGCAAAAGTGAATCTGTTCAGAGTAACCAACCTCCCATCCACCGGTGCAGTGAACTACCCCCTCCCCCCGCACCGCCCCCCTCTGTGTCCATTCCCAGCCCTGGCAATCTGTCTGATATGATAGCTAATACCATCTCAGCTTGGCTTAAACATAAGCCGGACAAGTTTGCAAAGAGGATTGCTGGGAGTGGATAGGGCTGGGAGGGCTCTGGTTTGTCGTCACGGTTTTATAGAACTGCAGGCTAGCAGGCTCAAGAAGGCCAGATGGAAGTGTGGTCATCATGGGATGAATGCTGCCTTAACAAGTGAGTTCCCAGCTTCTGAGACTATAGCTCCCTGAGCTGCTGAAGTTCTGCATCTTTTGAGAGAAGCAGTGTTCAAAACCAGCCTAACTCCTGAATTCTATAGTTTAGCCAAGCACTTTATATTGCCTTCTTAAGAAGAAAAGTTTATTTTAATTAAGTGTGGATGCAGCTGTTAGAAGTGAAGACTCCTATGTGGCTGGCAGAGTGTATGCAGCTGGTAAACGCCGCTACTTCCCCAGTCCAGCAGAGGGCGAAAGGGAGTTTTAGCTTACCACACTCCCGCTTCCCAACCCCTAGGGATATGTACACCAGGTGCAAGGGCCACAGCATCTCCAGGCCAGCAGAAGGAGAAGGGAGCTTTTTAGTTAATATTTCACACAAGTCTACTTTTTAAAAAAAGAAAAAAGCTGTTAGACTCCAAAGCAGAGTTCGTAACATACTTTGAAAGCAGAGAGCTCAATCTGATCCTTTTATGACTAAATCCTGGGGTCAGTAGTCTTACATTACAAAAAGAGGAGGTTGATATTGAAACACAGTAACAACTGCCTTGGGGATTTTTAGCTACCTGTTGCTAATTTGGCTTTCTTCATATTGAAAGGAAGATAAAATTTCTCTGTGTGGTTTTCAGAGAAGCCCATGCTTGCCTGGGTAGGATGAGGTGTCACAATTGGGGGTCCTCAACCTGTGCTTGCCTGAGTAGGGGGCAGTGTCATGGCTGGGGATCCTCAGCCTGTGCTTGCCTGGGTAGGGGACAGTGTCATGGCTGGGGATCCTCAGCCTGTGTTTGCCTGGGTAGGGGGCAGTGTCATGGCTGGGGATCCTCAGCCTGTGCTTGCCTGGGTAGGTTGCCATGCCACAGCTGGGGGACCTCAGGAGTAACCTCTGAGATAGGGTTAGGGATGTTTACTGAAGAACATTTCCAGCATCTGTACTCCTGGGTGGGAGCCAGGAAGGGCAGGTAGAAGGGAAGACAGAGTGCTTTTCCTGACATCAGCCTCCTGACTTGAGTGTGAGCAGAGGAGTCCACCTGTCACCCCAACGATGGGAAACAAAATCTTTCTGGTGATTGACAGAGTGAGATTCAATAAAACCACCAATTTTCTTCATCAGTGATTCTTGTTCTTTAAAAATTGTTAGCGTATTTATTGTACAAAACAGTGGGTTTCATTATGATCTTTCCATACACACACTCACACATATATAGTATACATATTTATGTGTGTGTGTGTGTGTGTGTGTATGTATGCTCTTCTTTTTCCTCCTTTCCCCTCTTCCTCTGACCTGTTTATTTCCAAATCATGAAGGATTTTTGCCTGTTTATTACTTTATGCATGTGTTTGTAATGCTGGGTCCCAAACCTAGAGCCTTGCACATGCTTTGGCAAAGCCTCTCCCCCTGGGCTGCATCCCCAGCCTTCACTTTGTTACTGTTAGTGGAAATAGCACATGCCAGGGAGAAAGAACCATTGCCCCCGGTGCTGTTTCAGAACACTGCCTTGACTTACCCACAAAGTCACCATAGCCACACACACCGTGGCTTTGGTAAACTCTGGGCAGGTGCCAGGAGGAGAGTTCAGACAATGTGGTAGAGAGAGGAACACATTGTCCTTTGAAAGTCTCTGCAGTCACACTGAGAACTGTCCACTGTGGGGGAAGGACGGGGTGAGCGAGACTGCCTTGGCAAAACACGAGGCTGGCTTCACGTGATGGCCTCAGCGTGAACAGGGACAGCGGCGAGAAACACACAGGGGATGAGATGCAAGGTCAAGAGTATTGGAACGTATGGTAGCTCTCAGCCTGAACTATTGAGCGTGTGGAAAAGTCCCTTCCTCAGGGGGATGGCTGGGGAAGAGGAGGCCTGGGTGATGGCCAAGTGGTATTCCTGCTCATGCTGATGATCCCACAGAGCCCTTCCACCTGGGAAAGGGCAAGCCCTCGGCAGTGTTGGTAGCTGGGCCTGTGCAGGGCCTGAGGTCTGATTTGGCGCCCGTGTGTTCCACGGAGGTAGGAGTTTTTTCCTATTAACACATCTTAGCCATGTACTTCCTGTAATAGTCTTTTTTCTCTTTTTGTTCCTAGGAATGGTGCAAAAGCTAGATCAGAAACTTCCGGTGGCTAACGAGTACCTGTTGCTCTCCGGAGGAGTCCGAGAAGGTGTGGTGGACCTGGACCTGGATGAGCTGAATGTCTATGCCCGGGGCACTGACTACGACATGGACTTTACCCTCCTGGTGCCAGCCCTTAAGCTGCATGACCGCAATCAGCCTGTGACCCTTGATATGCGTCACTCAGCCCTGTGCCACTCCTGGCTGAGCCTCCGGCTCTTTGATGAGGGGACGATCAGTAAGTGGAAAGATTGCTGCACAATCGCCGATCACATCAACGGTGCCACCAACTACTTCTTCTCTCCCACCAAAGTGGCTGACTGGTTCTATGACTCCATCAGCATTGTCCTCTCAGAGATACAGAAGAAACCCCAGCGAGGGATGCCAAAGGTGGAGAAGGTGGAAAAAAACGGGACCATCATCTCCATCATCCTGGGCGTGGGGAGCAGTCGCATGTTGTACGACATCGTCCCTGTGGTGTCCTTCAAAGGCTGGCCCGCGGTGGCCCAGAGCTGGCTTATGGAGAACCACTTCTGGGATGGGAAGATTACTGAGGAAGAGGTCATCAGTGGCTTTTACTTGGTGCCAGCTTGCTCCTACAAGGGTAAGAAGGACAATGAGTGGCGACTGTCCTTTGCCAGGAGCGAGGTGCAGCTGAAGAAGTGCATCTCTGGTAGTCTCATGCAAGCCTACCAGGCCTGCAAAGCCATCATCATCAAACTCCTGTCAAGGCCCAAGGCTATCAGCCCCTATCACCTGCGGAGCATGATGCTCTGGGCCTGTGACCGACTCCCAGCCAGCTACCTGGCTCAGGAAGACTATGCAGCCCACTTTCTGCTGGGTCTCATTGACGACCTGCAGCACTGTCTGGTCAACAAGATGTGCCCTAATTATTTCATCCCTCAATGCAACATGCTGGAGCACCTGTCGGAGGAGACGGTCATGCTCCACGCCCGGAAGCTGTCCTCCGTGCGCTCCGATCCTGCAGAGCACCTGCGCACCGCCATCGAGCACGTGAAGGCAGCCAACCGGCTGACCCTGAAGCTGCAGCGCCGGGGCAGCACCACCAGCATCCCCTCCCCGCAGTCGGATGGAGGGGACCCCAATCAGCCTGATGACCGCCTGGCCAAAAAACTGCAGCAGCTAGTGACTGAGAATCCGGGGAAGTCCATCTCGGTCTTTATTAACCCCGATGACGTCACGAGGCCCCATTTCAGAATCGACGATAAATTTTTCTGAGTGACTTGACCTTTTTTTCTTCTTCCTCTTGGTTCTAAGACTTCCGTAACGTGTAGCGTGGTTTGTGATATTGTCATTCTGTTTTTACATATCCAGCTTACATTGGATTTGTTAAGGACACGTTTTTTTAAGTTTCCTGGTTCTGCAGGCTGGTGCAGGCTCTGAAACAGTATTATTACTATTTCATATTCTGCCTGATTTTTGCTGTTTGTTTTCTAGTTATTGTCACATGGTTTTTGTTGTTGTTGTTGTTGTTTTTTATGATGTCATTTTTAAGGAGAACTTGAGCCATATAGACGACACTGCCCATGAATCCTCGTTCTTGCTTTCTGCCTCACACTCGGTGTGGATCTGTTGCCAGATTTGAGGGAACACACTTCCTTCTTGCATATTCGAACCCTTTCTCTGCTTTTGTTCTCTTTTTGACCTTGTTCTTCTCCTGAGTTTTCACTGAGATGGGTATCTGCAAGTCCTAAGAACCTGGAGGCCCTGTGCATGCTGGCTACGTTTCTTTCTTTGATCAGAAGAGTTTCCCGTTTCTACCGGATCGGAAACTTTCAAGAGAGAACGATGCACATTGCGTTTCCGAGCAACCTCATTGAATGTAATTGTCCTCGAATCAGCAAATATTGGATGGTTTGGAGGGAGGATTTGATAGCTTTCCAAACAGAATTAAGGTTTCCAAATGTTAGTTTTAGTGTTTGTAATTATTTGAAGCCTTATTTAAATCCTATTAAGGATCACACCATTCGAATTGTTATTTGCACTAATGAAGTCTTCGCCATTGTCATAGCTGCAGTGTGTGTTTCAGTGTACATTAACATCCTTTCCGGAAACGTCGTCGCTTTTCATTTCGTCCAGTTCTCTGGGTCGATAGAATGAGTCTCTGCATTTGTCTAGTTCTCCTTTAATTGTGGGTCCCGTTTTACCCTCCTTGGTAGATCTGGTTCCTGCCTTACCGATGGAAGTTTTTGATGCTTTATACCTGTTCACTGACTAGCTAGAACTTGGGAAGATAATACTTGACAAAGTGGGTGTCTTTGTATTTATTTCTTTGGGGGTTCTAGAGATTTTTCTCTTCCCCTCTCCTTTTTAAAAGTCTCTTTTATTTCTCCTGAGACCTTGCTGGAAACTGACAGGCAGAATTATCCCCAAATTGAAGATACCATGCCTGTTCAAAGCAGGTTTCCCTGTAGAGCAGGAACCAGGAAATACCTAAATGGCTGTGTTGGAATAAAGGAGTCCTATTTTCTGACTGAAACGATTTACCAGATTTAGGTGCTGCGGGACGTTGGCCTCTGTTTTCGTGTGACCCGAAGGCAGACGGTGTCTGAGTCATTAATGGGCCTGCTGATCGAGATGGCCCATGATGTCTGCTAATGGAAAAGTCAAGCAACACGGTGGCTTTTGGTCTTGAACGTCCAGACTCACAGGTTGGATTTTGGCCAGTTGAAATCAGACATACGTGGTCTTGGAGTTTTGCATGGGAATTAATGTAATATGCTTATAAATCAACAATCTCAAGTCAAACAACAAAAATAAAAAAGAAACTCCTGGCCTTGGAATCTTGTTGTCATTATTGCTTTGTAATCTCAAAGTTTCTCTCCCTCTTCTCTCCCCCCACGTCTTTCTTCCCATTTTCACTAAGAAGCCCCTTCTTTTTAGCCTGGAACACTAGATCTTTCAGCCTGAGCTCTCAGTGCTGGGATATCCATTATGTATCCCCACACCCAGCTTGAAATGGTTTTCATCTTAGCAGTGAAGTGGTGGTCAGGCAGTACAGCCCCTGCCTTAGTTTAGAAGAAGTCTACATAGTGAGACGCCTGTGTTCTTTCCTCCCATGTTCCGAGTGGTATACCCTTACCTTCCACACAAATATTAAACATCATTAAGTCTCATTAGAGAGCTGGTTCCCAGATCCAGATGTGCCTCTTGATTGGAAAAGCCAGTGGATACAAACCAACATTTCTTTAGTCTCAAACATGAAGGCGTGCCATCCAATCCCAGTTCTTCCATCCGGGGATGTACCCTGTGGAGAGCCAGGACAGAAGCACATATTCCTCCCAGATACGGAGGAGGAAGCATTTGATTTATGTTGGTACTGACAGGTATCACCCTGTCATGGCAGCTGACGTCGGATAGCACTGTAGGAAATGGATTGGAACCTTGAGCCCAAGGCCTCTTCTCTTATGTGGTCTTCCTCATTGCCAGTATTTTAATCAGTTTTGAGTTGGGTTCATTTCATCACTATATTTAGTCAAATGCGCCAAGCTGAGCCTTACTGGATGGTGTATGTCCCTTTCTTTCTGGGATAGCTATGAAGGATTCATACCCTTGTATCTGTATTTAGAGCTGGCATGTGCCGATTTCATTGATTTCTATCATAGTCTATCGACTTTAGCCACTGTGTTACATTGGATAGGTTCAAACAAAAGTCAGGTATACAGTTGACGTGGGCAAATACATTACCAAACCATTGCTCTAAAGTCTATTGTACTGTGAGAACATACCCAGAACCAACATCTCATGTGCAATTAACTTCATCTTAAATGCTTTTCCATAAAGGCTTTCAGGTATTTCATTACAGGCATCATAAGGTTTTGGCACATTCTGATCTTTTCCCCTTGCCACATCTAGTCATAGTGGCGATCCCAATATTTAAATATCACACAGAAAAGAGCAAAGACTTCTGGGTGTTAGTAATTTTAGCACCCATTGTTTAATCTCCAGAATTCCTGTCCAGGCCACAAACCTGAGACTCTGAGGTCAAAGGTAAATGTATGGACTGTTGCTTAATACCTTTTCCTTAAACATATTCCATTGAGTACCCACTGGGCTGCCATTCTGCAGCCTGGAGGATTGCTTTATCTCATTTGTGTTTCAAATAAAATGCAAAGTCCTTAAGGCTGGAGCCATACTTCTACTACATGTGGCTGATTTTGTGTTTAATTGGAGACATTTACAAGTTATTACTCAACAGGCTTTTAGCTCTTTAATGGGGCAGGGTCTTGCTTATATCAAGAGTAGATTTTTCTCTGCCTTTTGCCTCTGAAGTGGAGGATCTACAGATGCAAGTAAAAGCTGGTTTCAGAGGTAGTGGGGCCACTCGAGTTTAAACCCTTTAAAGGCTAGTCTATTTCTAAAGTTAATAGAAAACATGGAACTACATGGCTACGTTTGCTTTGGGGTAGAGGTATGAGGAGAATGGAGGAGGCGTCCAGGCCTAGTGTGAGAGCCAACACTCCCATGTCACCCTGTGCACACTTAGGTATTCTTTCACCAACGGGACATTTCTTCGGACTGACTTTGTAACACCTTCTCCATTGTTGGCTATTTGGTTCAGATACTTCCATTGCTGTGAGAAGTCCCCCCTCCCCGGTTTTTAAAAAAAGTTCAGCTTTTTTTAATTATTAAAATGTTACATTATGTATTTATGCATGTGTTTGCACATGCACGTGCAGGTATCTATGGTCAGAGGCACTGGAGCTGAAGACAACAAACATGCAGTTGTGAGTCACCTGATGTGTCTACTGGGGTCTGACCTTGTGTCTTAGGATTTTTATTGCAATGAAGAGACACAATGACCATGGCAACTCCTACAAAGGAAAACATTTAATTGGGAGAGGTTTAGTCCATTATTGTCATGGCAGGAAACATGGCAACACACACGCAGACATAGTGCTGGAGAGGTAGCTGAGAGTTCTACATCTGAGACAGCAGGAAGAGAACAAGACCACACTCTGTTCTTCAGAAAGAGCAGGAAGTGCCCTTCACCACTGGACCAGCTCTCTACCACTCCCAACGTGTAAGGTGTCTGTGTGTGTTACAAAATTGTTAGAGTTAAAGAGGCCACAGAGTTCAGAGACTCCCAAAAATGCCTCACCAAGAAGCAGAAACATGATCCTGATAGGGATGTAAGACAGATTTCATGGGAATAGGGGAGATCAGATCACTAACCCTGGTGGGGGAGCTGCTGCTGATGCTGTCAGATCCAGCCATGGGGCCAGAACTGAGCTGAGTCTCAGACTTGAGTTTAGGCTACAGAAGGGAGTTCCCATGGAGGCCATAAAGGTCAAAGACAGGGCTGGGTCTAATGAATTTGAGGGTGGACAGGCAGCAACTTGAGTAGGCTGTATCAGTAGTGGGGGCTGAGCAGAGCTGAAGCTGGGACAGATGGGAGATCTGTGCGCCCCTTGAAGCACATACCAAGTGTTGACAGATCAGTTGGGTCCTTCACCATCACGGTGTGGAGTGTCCTTTGGGGTCTGGATGAAAGAGGTGGAGCCTTTTCCTTGGTCTGGTGTTTTCAATACATTCTCAGGCCTGGTTTCACTGACAAAATTTTAATGTGCCCATGCACCCGTCCCTTGAGTGCGACTGTGAGAAGTTTATAGTTGTACTACTTTCACTCTTAAAAATAAGTTTTCTTACCATCCTGTGCCTCTTGAGTGGTGATGGAGGGTGTTTGTGTATTGATGGTACAGAGTCGCCCTGCCTCTGCATATGCTCTTAAAATGGAGCCACCTAGGACAATGCACAGCCTGATCAAGCAGCCTTTTACACCATACTGTAGAGTAGCACAGCCCAACAGCCAGTCACCTGGAAGGATGCCGGTCTAGCTGTTTGGCATTCTTGCATCCCCTCAGTGTGCTCACTATTAAGGAACTAAAAGATTTTATACTCCCCATAGCAAGTTAGAGGCCAGCTTTTTCTGTATGAGGCCCTTTCTCGAGACAACTAGAGCTACACAACAAAGGACCCATTATTACACAGAGGCCCTTAAAGACATAATTCATCTAACTTGGGACAGCATCTCAGATAAGCACTTGTTATCTGGGTTGCCACCTCTCTGTCTAGGATCCATGGCCTGTTACTGGAGCATTAGTAAGGATTTAGTTTCCTTTGGTGTCAACTCTATCACATAATTAAGGAAAAGAGGGTTAAATGTGAGAGCATAAAATAAACCATAAGATTTCATTTTGCTTTCATGTCTGTAAAACAGAGGATTTGAGATTATATTTTCCTCCTCATTGGCTTTTACTAGCTATCTTAAATTGCCTCAGTCTCCAAAAAAATCTCAATTTTAGATCTATAAGCCCACTTCTTTAAAAGCTTGAAGTCTTCATGTTCCCAGCACGTTTTTTAAAAAATTAAGAATCTCATTAAGTTGCAGCAATATGTCCAGTGGGCAGCACAGGCACCTCCAACACACCTGTTACGGAAGTTCTTTGTAAATAAAAGTTTCTGCCCTGCCAGGTCCCACAGCCGTTCGGTCCCAAAGAAACACTCAGGGGCTTATGTTAATTATAACCTGCTTGGTTATTAGCTCAGGCTTATTAACTAGCTCTTACAACTTAACCCATAATCCTTGTCTATGTTTAGCCACGTGGCTTGTTACCTTTTCTCAGTGAGGCATTCTTATCTTGCTTGCTCTGCATCTGGCTGGTAAACCGACTCTGTAATTCTGCTTCCCAGAATTCTCCTAGTCTGATTGCCCTGCCTATCTTCCTGCCTGGCTTCTGGCCAATCAGAGTTTTATTAAGCCAACATAAGTGACAAATCTTTACAGTGTACAAGAGCATTCTCCCACAGCAGTTCTTGTCCGAGCCTGTTGGATCATCCCAAAATCTGAACACTGTACATCTCAATATTAAGTCAAATTAGGTAGCTTATTCAAGTTTACAGATAATTAAGTACATGGAAGAGTCAGGGCTTAGACTCATTTGTCTTTTTCATAAATTCAAAAGTTTTGGGGCCAAGGAGAAGGCTCAGTGCTTAAGAGCATGTACTGCTCTTATAGAGGACCAGAGTTTAGTGTCTGCTACCAACTTTGGGCAGTTCATGACTGCCTGTAATGTCAGCTCTAGGGAATCAGTACCTCTTGCTACCTCAGGTCTTCACTATGAACACATAACTACCCCTCCCCCCACACATAGACATAACTGAAAATAATCTTTCTAAAAAGAAATTTAAAACTTCCTATGTATGATGTCTCTGGGGTTTAAATCTAGTCTTACTATTTAGCACACAATTGCTTAATATAATGTATAGGGACCTGCATTTGGATAGCATAAGTCTTGGGCAAACTTTCAGAGTGTTTTCACAGCAGAACAGATGAGTCTCTGGAGAAATGTATCACTGAATGATCCAAGGAGGAGAAAAATAACCACTTGCATGCAACTTTTGGTTGATGGGAGGGAAATGGTCAAAGTGACTCTACTGTCATTGTAGACAGAGGAAGTGAAATAAAAAAAAAGGTTACTATCAACAAAGCCTTACTTCTTTCAAGATGTAAGGGGACAAGTGTTTTTGAAGAAAAGGTGTAGGTGGGGGTCCTAGTTGCATTTAAGGCTTCAGTACAGCTGGAGGCAGCCAGCAACTTGATATAAAAATGAAAGATGTGAATATACCACCTTGCAGTCTTCAAATGGTGTATTTATCATAAGGCTTAAAAATAGGATGCTTAACAAATTTTAAGCATTTATTGAAAACATTGAGAGACACTTCACACTCTAAATTCTTTGCCTCTACACTCTATAATCTATGTTTTTACATTCATAGCTTTAAGAATGAAAGATTGTGAGATACAGTTGGAATGGCAGCATAAGTGCCTGGTCCTCGTGCCTTCCTTGTGGTGACCATTGCTAGCTTGCAAAACAGAATTTTGTTTTTAACTTTTGTTCTTTGATCCTCCACACAGCCTTTCTTGGAAGATTTATGCAAGTACTTGTTGTGTGAACCAAACTTGTCCTTGCTTAAGGGATTAAAATACAGAGACTTCCCACTTCACTATGTGAAGAAAAACTGAGCAACATCAGATCCGTTGTGGCTGATGGGCAGATACTTCCAAAATATTTTCTTACATTTCCCTGAGTGGACCTCTGAGAATGGGAAGCTGGCGAAAGAGGGGAGTTCTTCAATTGCTGGGAAGGTCAAGAAGACGGCCCTGTGCACACCACAGTGCAGATGAGCTGGGACACCTGGAGCACGGGCTGTCGCTTCATCTGCTATATGTCTTTGAGGCAGTGCATTCCCTCTCTAGCACTCACTTGCTCTTTATACACCGAGAGGTGAGATTTGTAGACCTTTAAAAATCCCCTTCTTATGGGTAACTTTTGGCTCCAGAGGGAAACTTGTCCCCTGGATGGAAGGTGGGCACAGAGAAGATTAAACAATTGCAGTCTATGTCAGGCTGATTGGTGGAATTTGCAGACTCGGGCCATGGGCTCTAGGTGAATTGAGAAGGAATGATGTGGCAGGCATCCCTTGGATAGAATCTAGCAATGAGCAGACCTTGCTCCAGCCTTTGTTCTTTGGTGATGTGGTCTAAAGACCATCCCCAGAGTCAGGCCCACTGTCACAAGTACAACTAGATCTCTCTGTATTTTCCACCTAGCTGTTTGTGACATTTTAAATTCATTGCTTACAAGAGGATTCTTTTGCTGGAAAATTGAAGGCTTTGCAGCTCTGGAATGATTAAAATATAGCTAACGCATTGATCTTAACTAATCCACACATCACTTTTGTTGAGTTCTGTATAGGAATTCTAAAAGAAAAAAAGTGAGTCACCTTTGGGATCATGTGACAGTGGCTAGATTGTATATATAATTGACCTAAATTTGATCTTTACGTCCCATGTGCTCACCTTGCAGTGGAGACCTTTGGGGACAATGTCTCCCATCAAAACCCTGTGACTCTGACAGGATCACAGCGTGAGTCCAGCCAGGACAAACCTTCCTCTGGGTCACACTCACCTCTGGCCTTCTCCTCTATGCTAATGTCTCCGGGAGGAAACCTACAAAGTGTGGCAGAGGAATAGAGAGCTGGGCAGATCTGAGAATGACTCCCTCGTCTTTATAAGCATGATCTCAGGATGGATGACTCCTGAATTGGGCCCCAGTTGCCCACTACTTCCCTATATCTAGGCCCAGTCTCTGTCTTCATAGTCTTTTTAGGTAATAGCCATACGGGACATGGGTGAATTCAGAGGTCCCTCTCAAATCTGTCCATGAAATTGCCTGTTTCCTTTTTCCTCATAACTTACAATCCTTTGATAGATCTCACACCCTCACGTTTCAGCTTCTTCATTCTTTCACACACTCCCAACCACCACCGCCCCCCCCCTTCCAGTTTCCCATGACGTCTTAGAAAAATTTGTCTTCTAAGCATGCCCATTATCCCGCCAAAATCATCTTGACAAGCCCTCTGGAGTTTAGATAAGAAAACTACCGGTGCTGGGGTTTTCAATGCATTCCAGACTGTGTTTTCACCCTCTCGGTCCTCCTGCTTCCAATTGCCCTTCTGCAGCAGCCCGTGCCATCAGCAATCAATCACCTGTCCCAAAGGACAAGCCAACACTGAAGAGAATGTTTGAATTTCCCCGTTCCATCGGTGGTTCCCAATGTGTGGGTTGCCATCCCCTTTGAGGCTGAACGACCCCTTTTACTGGGGTCACACCAGCTAGTTACAGTACGATTCATAACAGCAGAGAAATTTGCAGTTATGAAGTAGCAACAACATCATGTTATGGTTTGGGTTCACCGCAATGTGAGGAGCTGTATTAACAGGTCACAGCCGTAGGGAGGTTGAACCACTTAAACCACGGGCCTACGTGGTTCTCCGAACAGAATGCTTTGGAAGGAAACGATTCAAAAAGAAAGGTCCAAGTAGTGGGCACATATAGTCTGTGCCAGGCTTGAATGGATTTCCCACAAGACCGAAAGGGAATTGGAGCCTTGTGGAACATTTATCCTGTGGAAAGGGATTAGAATGTGGGGAAGAAATCAGTCCTGAGAAATAGACCACCACACAGATGTCTTTAGCCACGCATTCCTAAGAGGTTGTGTGTTGCTAGCTTATTTCAACAAAATGAGAGCCTTTGTCCTGTCTGTGTGTTCCAGAGCACTTCATAACCGGCAGCGGCCATCTACCCCTGTCTAGTCATGGAGCTCGCCTGTCACTTTGTCTCTAATCCAGTTCTGCTCATGGATGTTTCAGTGTGTCCCTTTTCAGTCCTGAGGGACAGCGTCTGCCACGGTGTGCTGCCAGTGTCCTTTGGTTCGGTGCAGCACTGCATGTATTTGCCTTACGGAAGAGCATAGGAACTCTCCGAGAATAACCACATTACTTTCAATGACTGTTAAAAAGCATGCATGGAGATGGGTTGTAAAGATAGTTATTCCAGCCAGGAAAGATGGCGCTGACCTATAATCCCATTGCTCTGGAGGCTAATGCAGGAGGACCAGATGTTCATAGCCATTCTAGGTTACCGAATGGGTAACTTGTTTCCGAGTAAGAAGTGAAAAGGGAGTTTGGGAGGAGGCTCAGTGGTAGTGTGCTTGCCTGGTAGGTAGGAGGGCCCTTGGATGCAAATGCCAAGTCAGTATACTGGAGAATGAGGAATGTGCTAATTTTTCAATACTTAATTATTCACTTGAGAAATATTTGGAAAAACCCTGAGAGTCTTAAAGGAGAGAACTGGTTTCCAGTCTCCTGGAGGTGGAAAACAAACGTTAGTCCTAGATGCTCAAATAAAAAATTAGCTATTGTGTTTATCAGGAAAAGAATGGCACCAAGAAGGTGAATATAACACAAATGTTCCTAGTCACTGTGCAAATCACATTTAAGTTTGATGGAAAAATTTAAGAATAACACATTTATGATTAAACAATATTTTAAATTTGAACAATGTTTTATGAATATGAGAATTAGCCCAAATTAAGACCACTATTTTTTTTGGAATCCCTTAATAAAATTTTTTCCAGTTTTTTTACATATGAATCAAAGAGAAATAAACCTAGTTATTCGTTAAAAAAATTAGAAGTTTTGTGAACGTTTCATAACTTGAAAGACACACATCAGTTGACACTGTAATGCCAACTTAGGTTATCTCCTGTTTGCTACAGCTGAGGTTTTGAGTCAAGCATCTTTTCACTGTGAATGATGGCTCTGTGTATTTATTGTGCTCTCCGCAGTTTCTCTTGCCTGGACAACCAACCACATGTCAGTAGCATCCTACACATCCCACATGTATTTAAAAAAAAGTATCTGCAGGCACTGTCAGCTGCGCTTTGGGGATACAGTTGCTTATAGTTGAAAGATACTGTAGTCAAGCATCCTAACTTACCTTCTCTTTCCTTAGGGTAGAAACAGTTTTAGCTTCGTGTCTAGCCTAGTCAAGAGTGAACACATGCCTAGCCAATGCTTGTTGGATTGTATTTGTGATTGTCGAAATACCACTGAGCCTTTCTATAGATCCCCATTCATCATATTTATTCTTAGAGCTGCCAAAACGATTGTCAGCAGCTAATCAAGCAACAGTTTATTACCTATAGGGGGTATGGTCTATATTCATCAAGAAGTAGCTTTTCAGGAAGTGGGGTGGCAAATTTAGTGGCTAAGGTGCTTGCCACATAAACATGAGGACCTGAGGTTGAATTCTCAGATCCCACATAATGCTGGGTGTGGTAGCACTTGTCTATAATCCTTGTGTTCCTGTGACAAGATGTGTGACAGAGAAAGGGGAATCTCTAAAAGCTCATAGGTCACCTAACATGGGGCATGCAGCTGGGAACAAGAGACCCTGTTTCAAATGAGGTAGGAGGTGAGGTGTTCTCTGGCCTCCTTGTGTACACGATGACATATGTGCACCCTCACACATACAAGTGCATGCCTATCATATATATGTATATATACACACATATATGCACATCCATATATACATTCATACCCATCACACAAATACACATACACACAAATGCGCCCACACACAACACATATAAAATTTAAGTATAGATGTAGTGTTTTCTTCAAGGAACATAAAGAATATAAGAGGAGGTATTAATTATGAATTTTGAAATATAGTAAATAGCAAAAGAACTATTCTGAAAAGTTCAAATGGAAAATCAGTAGCAGTTATTATCAAAGTTGAACTTAGCATTGGACTTAGATATGTAGAAAAGGCTTTAGAGTCTAATGTGGCTTTACAGAAAGATGGTTAGGAAAGATTTCTACACTAAAGGGGACTTTATAGGGGCATGGAGGAGTGATGGGGATGGGATAGGAAATGGAGGTATACTCATCCTTTTTTTCTTTTGTTTTTTTGAGACAGAGTTTCTCTGTAGCTTTGGAGCCTGTCCTAGAACTCATTCTGTAGGGCAGTCTGGCCTCGAACTCACAGAGATCCACCTGCCTTTGCCTCCCAAGTGCTGGGATTAAAGGCGTGCGCCACCACCGCGTGGTGGTATGCTCATCTTTTACAGGTGGAGGTCTGAAGAATACTGTCTCAGCAGCAGTACCAGCCTCATAAGTACAGCCTGGGCAGCGTGTGGAGATGGAATCTCCCTTAGCTTAGCTTTTAATGAATGGAACATTTATAAAGCAGTTTGGCTGTACTTGAGATGTTTGTTGTCACTGAAATGATGTTTCTGCTGAGTCAGGTGCACATGTGAGAGCTATTTTGCTGTATTAATTTTGATGAGATTCATTAAAAAAATCAAATCTATAGAAAATGTTAATTTCCAAAGCCATTCAAGGTCTAATGATAGTCGCAGAGGGCAATTCTCATTCAGAAAATTTTCTTAGCCTACGCCAAAACATTACATAAATGAGGATATTTTTCCAGTTACTATCTTATCAGTCTTCTGTGTGATTGTGAAATCAAAAACATCCACTAGAGTCTGCGACAGGAGAATCATAAGTGCAAAGCCAGCCTAAGCAACTTAGTGATACTCTGTCTCAAAATAATTACAATACAACACAGCAGTATTCAATATAACACAACTCAATACAAAACAACACAGTGCAACTCAATACAACATAACACAACTTAATACAAAACACAGCACAACTCAACACAACACAAATCAACACAAGTTAACACAACTCAATACAACACAACTCAACTCAATACAAAACAACACAGTGCAACTCAATATAGAGCAGCACAACTCAACACAACACAAATCAACACAACTTAACACAACTCAATACAACACAACTCAGTACAATACAACACAACCAACACAGCTTGTCATATACAATACAATGATGGGATGGAGAAATTGATCAGTGGATAAAGTGCTGACGTGCAAGTGTCCATACAAAAGCTATGCCTGGTAGCTTGTCTCTGTAGCTTGTACCTATAACCTCAGAGCTGGGGGATCAAAACTAGACATAGTAGAATCCTTGAGGCTTGCTGGCTGGCAAGTGTAGAGGAAAGGGTGAGTTCTTGAGTTAGTGAGAGGCTGTTCCACAAGAGAAAGTAGAGCACAGTGGAAGAACACACATGAAGTTTACTCTGGCCCCTACAAGTTCATGCATAGGTAAGTGCACCTCCGTACATGGATGCATGCATGCACCCACACACACACACATACACACATTATACACATGTACACATACATACTATATATACTACACACACACACACACACACACATAACACCACCATTACACCATGCACATACTTACAAACACCACACATGCCCACATCCACACACTATCAGTCATTGCACATTTGAGCAGAATCTACCTCAGATGGTACAGATAGAATTTTCCTTAAGAGTTTTGAAACTTTAGTGAGTGTGCGCACACCTGCAGAGTCACACGACCGTCAGTTCCTCAGATCCGCAGCTGAACAGTGTTGGTAGCACTTGTCCACTTTTCAGCAGCTGTGCTGATTTTATTTTATTTGTCAGCTCTCACAAGGATAATTCTCCCTGGGAAGAGGGAATGTCAGTTAACGAATTGCCTCCATCATATTGGCTTGTTGTTTTGTCTTTGGGAGTCTCTTCTTGATGGTTAATTAAAGTGTGAGGGTCCAGGCCCACTGTGAGTAATACCATTCCTAGCCAGGTAGGTCTGCGATGTAGAAAAAAGGCAACTGAGCGAGCCAGGGAGAAGCAAACCAGGAAGCAGGCTTCCTCCTGGTTTCTGCTCCAGCTCCCACCTTCAGTCTCCTGTCAGTGATGGACTAAGTTATTTTTAGTGGTGGTGTTTACCACAGCCGTAGGAAGCAAATTAGAAAAACAGTCAAGAACAAAAGCTTAAAACCATTTGTTGAAATCGATCATGGATTTTGCTCCAGGTACCATTTAAAAAGTTTTTATGTTTTTACCACTTCCCATGTGTTTTGCTTTTCTTTAACCTTAAAATTCTGTATTAGAGCATGCCAGGTAATGGGAATTCCTTCTCCCCAGTATGTTCCTCTCTACTTTTACATCATAGCATAGATAATTATGTCTGCCATTAAATTCTTCAGGTAAGAGAAAGGCTGATATTTGTTTCAATATATGTAATTTTTTTATTTGAGGAGGGTTTTGTTTTGTATCCGTTTTTATTTTCTGAGACTTTATTATTTATGATATATCACACTTTATTCCCATTGCCAGGCTTTTATTTCTGTTCTTTCTTTAAATTATTTTCATTCTTAATTTCTTAGCATTGTGTTTTCTATCAACATCAAAGCTTGTCTGCTGCTGTGTGTGCCTCTCTTATACTCACACTGCAGTCAGATTTGTACAAGTCTGTTGATAACAGAGGCACAATCAGCCTGATGTGGATGGTCATGCTCCTTCAGCTTTTTGCTGTCTGCTGCAATTCACCCGATTTCTGTGGTTTTTTAGACCCTGACATCATTGAAGGTTAGTAGCCAGCTCTTTTATGGAATGCTATTTCATTTGGTCTAGTTGATGATTTTCTGCAAGTCCGCTATTGGCTTCTGCATCTTATTACAACACTGACTTTTAAAAAAGTAATTGCACTGTTTAGATTTTTCTCACCTAAGATTTTGTTCATCTCTCTCCACTGGGAGGCTTTCTTTCCTTTTCTGCCTGTTTGGTAATGAGCTATTTTCAAAGTGTGTAACTGCCCTGCTCTTCATCGCCCTCTCAGTTCCGCCTGCCTTGATGATTCCAGGATGAATTTAATGAAGTTCGCGACCCTTCTTTAGTTTGGTGATCAAGTCCTTCCCATTGTGTGCAGTGGGGGTTCCTCAAAGATAGCTTCTGTGTTCTCTTGAGCTGACTCTTGCTCCTCTTCCAGAATTTTTTACTTTCAAGCATAAGATGTCTCTGGTCCACATTGTGGGATCAAGAGCTATTACTCTCATCGAGAGAATTTTACTTCTAAAATTCAATTATGGCGTTAAGCAGTCTTCTTGTGGTCATACTCCCAAAGAAAAACGACTTCCCCTCCCTCGGTAATCATGAACCACAAATAGCTTTTCTGATAGGGTGCATGTGAGGTCATGGGTCCTGCGGCCATGTCTCGTCTGGAAGATCGAATTTCACACACATAGGAATCGTGTAGCTCTCACATTCTTTCCTCCTTGTCTCTGACCATGTTCTGGAAGCCTTGGGTAGAGGAGGTTGAAAGAGGTGGCCCATCTGTGGTTGAGCCCTGAGAGTCACTTGTTGTCAGTTCCTTGAATGAATCTCTACACTAGCCACTACCCAGTGCATAATGAAGCTTCTCTGACTAGGGATAACAGATACACAAATGAGTAGGATACATATAAAGATTTAGAAGGCATTTTGACAGCAACAGCATCTATCAAAACAACAGTAGCTTCCCCCTACAGTCAGCCCATAACCTTCTTATCCATGGATTTTTACTGCATTTACAGTACCAGGAATGAAATCTCTCCTATGGAGCAGGTTGGAAACAATCAGAAAGTGACTGGTGACTTCCTGATCAATCATGCCATTATTGTACCAGGGGCCACTGTTGTTATTTCCATCACATCTGGTGTCCCAGAGCCGCCAGCCCAGGCAGAATCTTAGTCACCCCAGGCGTTAGCATTTCCGGGTTCCAGGGCCGCACATGCGCCATCAGCATTCAGGCAAACTGTGAGTTACCCTACGGCCTTATGCCCTATGTAATCTATGTGTAATGCGGTCACATAATCTATGCATGAGGTGGCTACGAAAGATCCTATGCACATGTGATAAACAGCCTTTAAAAGGCAGACGTGACAAGAACTAGTTCCAGGACAAGCTCCAAAGCTACAGTGAAACCCTATCTCAAATAACAAACAAACAAACAAACAAAAAAGTCAGACACACCTGCTCCACCTTCTCTTACCACGTTGCTTTCAGATCTGTGCACCCCTCTCTTTCTTTCCATTTCCCTTCTCTTTATTAATAAAACTCTTGAAGTGGGTTTTGTTGAATATCTTGTGGTCCATTCTCACTCATGGTAATATCAGGCCCGTCTTCCCTGGTAGGCCGGTATTTGTGCAGGAAACAGTGCGGGCTGAGACCACTGGTGTCTATTGTTCCCCAGAAGCTTGAGAAGAACCTTGCTGTGTACAACTATAAGATACAATAAAAATATTTTATTTTTTAACAGTTTTTCTTTTAGTTTATATTTTGTAGTGTTAAATTTTATCATCACCTGTAGTGGCATTTCAAATGTATTTTAATATATAAAGACTGCTTGAAGATCTCAGAGTAAAACAGTTCCACTGGTCAGGTTTACAGACCAGGTTATGGTAACACACACCTTTAACCCCAGTAGCCACAGTGACACACACACCTTTAATCCCAGTAGCCACAGTGACACACACCTTTAATCCCGGTAGCTACAGTGACACACACCTTTAATCCCGGTAGTTACAGTGACACACACCTTTAATCCCGGTAGCTACAGTGACACGCACCTTTAATCCCAGTAGCTACAGTGACACACACCTTTAATCCCGGTAGCTACAGTGACACGCACCTTTAACCCCAGTAGCTACAGTGACACACACCTTTAATCCCAGCAGTCACAGTGACGTGCACCTTTAATCCCAGTGGTGCACGTCTTTAATCTCAGCCCTAGAGAGGAATATAAAACGGGGAATTGTGGGGGAGACAACTCTCAGACACAGTTTCCATTTGAGATTCCAGGAGGCAGGATCACCATTTCCAACTGAGGTCGAGGTAAGAGCCAGTGGCTGGCTGTTTTGTTTTTCAGATCTTCAGGTTGAACCCCAATTCTGACCCTGAGTTTTTATTAATCATGCACCAGCCACCCTCCCTTTATATTGTGCCCCCCCTTTTAAAGCTGCCTGTTAGAGCTCCTTACTGGAAGGCAGGCAGTTACGATGTCTCGGCACCTTTCTCAGCTTCAGAACTCAGTGACATTTTTTTGGTCTCACCACTAAAACCTGTTTAGCCAGGACAGACCCACGGAGCTGCTTCTCCAAGACTGCCTCGTGACTTCAAAAAGAACTGATTGTCCTTGCCCTTCCCAGTGATCCTCACGGCTCAGAGGCTTTTGTGGTCAGTTGCTTCTACTTGACAGTTGACTGGCCGTATTTTTTTCTTTCCTTTTACCAGACTTGGCAGCTCTTCTTTGTATATACGTGACTTTGGGCCATGGCGTTTCCTACCTTTGTCAGAGGGAGTATTTTTAGTCTTCTCACATGTCCTTTGTTGCTGTTGCCCCGCTGACCACCTAAAGGACAATGGAGTGACTAGGAATGGGTCATCCTCTGCTCTGTACCTCATCTGGTACCCGCGGTGTCTCAGCGTAAACAGAGTCATTGATGCTTTTGCTGAAGTCTACCTGTCTTTTCATGGATGATTACTGATTTTATAGCTACTTTATCATTTTTTTTCTCCCCGTACTTATTATATCTGTCTTTCCTCCACTGGTGTGTAGTGTTTCACTTTGAGGGAGACATCATATAGCTCAACACACTCTTCCCTCTGCTTTGTCTCAGTTTGTTTATGGATCAGCAGTGTGTTATTGTATTTTGAATGTATATACATTTTAGTATATGAAGAAACTTATTAGGCCATCGCTTTATTTCTGTAAACCTCATCTTGACTACTCCAGATATTTAAAAATCTACTTTTTCAAATGAATTAATTGATATTTTTATATCGCTTGGTCCTTTCCAGAAACATGGAGCAGTTCTCCTTTCCATCAGGATTTCAGTAAAATTTTCCATTTTCTTTCGTGGTTTTTATCACTGCAAATGTGGCTTTCGTTCTCTTTCTATTATGCATTTTTGCTAGTTATGACAGCTGCGGAGAGGCGTGTAATAGGGTGTAAGTCCAGCCTTGTGAAATTAATTGGATGGCCATTAAAAATTCATTTTCAAAGCTTTAAATATTAAGAATGATCTGTTCCTTGAGTACTTACAGGAATTTTCATTAGAGCCAACAGGACGGATGCCATGCTGTAGGAGGGCTACATTAGAATTTTTAGAGACTGTTTTAAATAGATTTTTAAGGAATCAGAGAGACAAAAACCATCTCCTTGCTTCAGCAGTTTAATAAGCATTTTACGCCAGCACGGGGCGGTGCTAATGTGGAAAGCTGGTCTTCGCTTCACAGCTTCTCGGGAACTTACTTTAACTGGTTTAAGTTGGCAAATATGCTTGCCTAAACGATGAAAGTGGTGAAGTTTAAACTCTTTTGACAAACTTTCCTTTGAGCTAGAAACCACTCATCCTGGTGGGCTGGATGCTGTAATCTTCAAATGGATCATTAATTAGCTTTATATGTGAGTCTCCAACATAGTGTCCAAATAATCATTTTTTCAATCTTCCTTCCCACCCAGTCTACCACAGGAGCTTATGCAGTATCTCTAACAATGGTAGGTATGATGGGGTAGCATGTGGTTAGTGTGTGGATGGCCCACTCTGACTCCCTGCTCACAGCATGCATGTTCTGTACATTTGACAGGTTACATTTCTAGAAGGTAGAACCCCACACAAATCACTCTCATGGCTGTCTTCTGATTGTATATAACATGAAGTCACAGTTATTTTTCATTTGCTTCTCAGACTAATTCAGGTTTATACACAAAGCAAAAGCTGTTTGCTTCCTCTGCAGTTGTTGAAACTGGAATTGTCATGCTGTCTTTCCCGAGAAGCAAACCATTCAGAAAGCAAGCAGGGGGCTAGAGAAATGGCTTTAGCAGTTAAGAGCACCTCCTCTTCAGGAGGGCCTGGGTTCAATTCCCAGCACCCACAGGCAGCCTCTAACTCCAGTTCCAGGGGTCTGGCTCCCTCACACAGATGTACACAGAGGCAAGATACCAATGTACATAAAATTAAAGTATACACATACGTTGCTGATGTACTTATTGCCTATATATATTGTATATAGTATTGTTCTTATTGTATGTAGTTTTTCTTATATTAGTTATAGCCTTCTTTTTTATTTTAGACAAAAAGGGAAAATATAGTGATATTTCATTTATGTTTTAATAAATAAAGCTTAATGTATATATTTAATTAATAAATGTGTGTGTATGTGTAAACCATTCTGAAACAAGCACAAAGTGTGACCCTGTAGCTTACCTTTAACATTTCTGTGCCAAAGTATACTTGAATTTCACTGCCTGGGTATGGAAGCAGGTTATGGCAGGTAGGTTGCTCTCAGTTGTGTGTTTCAAGTGTCTCTACTCTGAGTCTTCCCTTTCTGGTCTCTTAAGGATGTGTTTTACTAAGTAGACATTCTTGCTTCTATTTTAATATAAAGTACACACATCTTTTCATTCCATTTGGAAATGGCTTCCTGAACTCGTGGTTGAAACCGGTCTTTTACATATATTACCTTGTAAAAGTACCATGATGTTTTTACAAGCTTGGCAGCTATGGTCCATCTGGGAACATTAGGGCTGTTTGTAGCCTTAGCCTATTTCAACAGTTCTTTATGGCTAAAAATAAAGCTACCATGTACATTTTGTACATGCATTTATTGGACATATGCACTTGCTCCTCTGGTGTATATCTCGAAATAGAATGTGTGAGTCAGTGCACACTAAATAGTCCCAAACAGTGATCTTTAGTGTGGCACAATTTATGCTCTGCCAGTGACAAATGAGACCTCTGCTTGTTCTATAACCTCATCACGTTGTATGGCTTTTCTATCCATCCATCCATCCATCCATTCATCCATCCATCTATCCATTCATCCGTGTGTGTGCATGTGTGTTTGAGCTCACGCATCTGCCACAGATGTGTGTGGAGGTCAGAGGTAAACTTGAAAGAGACAACTCTCTCCTTCCATGATGAGGATTTCAAGGATTAAACTCAAGGTCATCAGATTTGGCTGGCAGCTAGTTCACTTACCAATAAGTTGTCTGAGCAGCCCAGTTTTTAGTTTTAAACATTGTTTTGGTAGATAATTTGATGGTATGATTCTATAGATGAAGACATTACATCCTTTCATCTCAGGACATGTAGAAATCAAACTGATAGTGTTATGGAAGTTTCTTCCTTGCTGGCTAGCATTCATGGTGCTGGAAGATGGGATGCAGGCTCTGCAGCGGCAAGAACAATACACCCCTACTCATCTGTGAGTCCTGTGAGCCACAGTGATGATCAGCCTGGTAAGACATGCCTATTGGTGCACCGGTATCATTGGAGTAACCAACTGCTTTTTGATAGGATTTAAGGTTCTTTCCAAGAAACACTGACTTGGGAAATGGAATAACCTAATACTATTATTTTGCTAAATGGACATAGTATCAAACTGCTTTCTAAATACTTGTCTTTTTAACCCATAGATTAGTGCAGCTCTCAGCCCTCATCAGAAAAACTCACCCCACCCCCAGCGGATAGCAGTTGCTACAGAGATTCAAATCTGATTAACATGCAGAGAATAAGTGACTGTGGCGTTCTCAGTCCTAATGATATCTGTCTCACATGTCCCCTGCCAAGGCTGAGGGAAGGTCATGGAAGAGGCTGTGGGAAGAACAGGAGAGGCTGAGTTTGTGAAGACTGCTGTAAGTCCTGGGACATTACAGGGTGATTGCACTCTCGAACTCTCAGAAGCTGTAGTTGCTTGTACAAGATTTGAATTAGATATGACCAGTCAGGGTTTCTGAATGGGAGGAGGAGTAAGTGCTTTTTATTTCTTTGTTTCTATATGCAGTTCCTCTGTACTGCATGGGTACCTTTGAAAACTAAATGATCACATGTACACACACAAACACACACAGGCAAACACACAAATAGATACACACACTCAAATACATGCACATGCAAACAGACACACAGTTACACACAATCACACTGGCAGACATACACACAGACAGACACAGAGACAGACATACATACACACAAATACACACACATGCAGACAGACACATAGTTACACACAAACAATCACTCTGGCAGATATACACGCAGACACAGAGACAGACAGACATACACATACATACACATATATAGACTTTATTATGTATGTGATTGCTTTTTCCCTCCATGTACTAGTGGCCCAGGCTTAGTCACTGTGGCACTGTGGTTTTAACATAACTTGTTGAAGAAGCTGCAGTGGGCTGCGTTCCTGCCGCCCGGCCACTGGCTAACTTTACCTGAAATAATTACACGAAAACTGTATTCTTTTGAACACAGCCTGGCCCATTAGCTCCAGCCTGTTATTGGCTAGCTCTTACATATTGATCTAACCCATTTCTAATATTCTGTGTAGCACCACGAGCTGGCTTACCAGGAAAGATTTTAACCTGCGTCTGTCTGGAGTGGGAGAATCATGGCAACTGCCTGACTCAGCTTCTTTCTCCCAGCATTCTGTTCTGTTTACTCCGCCTGCCTAATTTTCTGTCCTATCAGAGGCAAAGCAGTTTCTTTATTTAACCAATAAAACAACAGATAGAAAGATGACTCTCCTCCATCAATAACCCACCAAGTTCAGTGAGTGCTACCAGTATTTGTATGGGTGTGGGACCATTCTCTAAAGCCCAGGGCAATCTACCAGAGATCACAACCTAAAAAATGACACTCCCTCCCCTAGAACCCTTTTACTGCCAATAGTTCCTCAGATAGGGTTGGGATTCTGTGAGCCACTCCCTCTAAGGGAAATCCCTGTTTCAAATATTGAAAGAACAAAACAAAACAAAAAGTGAGTCTTGAACTCTGGACATATAACCCCATCCTAAAATGTCCTTGGCTTTTCTAAGTTTTCTTTCATTTTCATGTAAGTTTTTAGAATTGATTGCTGATTCTCAAACATACACAAAACTTACTTGAAGTGATCTAACATCATTTATCACCATATATAAAAGTTTCCTTGAATTGATTGGAATTTGCAAATTAGTAAGACTTTAAAGTAATTTGAAAAGAATATTTAATAATCTGTGAAAGACTTGCAATTAAACATTGTATTTTTTCAACCTACAGGCATGATGTTGTTCTTCATTTTCAAGACCTTAGATTTCTGGCAGCTAGATTTGCAGTTTGAAGTTAAGTTAGAGAATAAATTGATTAGATTTTGTCAGCTTGACACAAGCTAGAGTCAGCTGGGAGTAGGAAAATTTCATTTGGAGCTTTTCCACCATTGGCCTTTGGGATATTTATGGGCGCCTTTTCTTTATTTCTATTTGATGGAAAAGGAACCCACCCACTATGGTTGATGGCATCTCTAGGCAGGTGTGATCAAGTTCCGTAAGAGAAGTGTCTGAGTAAGCTAGGGGAATCAAGGCAGTATGCAAGATTTCTCCATGGCCTCTGCTTCAGTCCCTGCCTCCAAGTTCCTGCTTCCAGGTTCCTGCTTTGAGTTACTGACCTGCTTTCCCTTGATGATGGCTTTTGCCTGTATGCTGAAATCAACCCTCCCCTGCCCAAAGCTGACTTGGGCTATTATTTAATCACAGCAATGAAAGTAAACTAAGATAGAAAGTAAACTAAGATAAATTTGTTAGAGTTATATCTGTACTAGAATCTTATGGCACTATAAATAATATTTTAAATTAAATTGTCAAATTGTGATTTTAGTTTTCAGTTCAACTTACTATTTTGAGCTGGTATGGTGGGGTATGCCTTTAATGTCAGCACTGAGGGAAATGAGGCAGGCAGATCTCTGTAGGTTCAAGGCCAGTCTGGTCTACGGAGTAAGTTCCAGGCCAGTCAGGGCTACATAGTAAAACCATGTCTCAAAATAACAAAATTTGTAATTCTGAGCACCTTAAAATACAGTTTTCTTGTTGGGCAATGGTAACACATGCCTTTGATCCCAGCACTCAGGAGGCAGAGGCAGGTGGATCTCTGTGAGTTCGAGACCGGCCTGGACTACAAGAGCTAGTTCCAGGACAGGCTCCAAAGCTACAGAGAAACCCTGTCTCAAAATACAAAATAAAACAAATAAATAAATAGATAGATAGATAGATAAATAAAATACAGTTTTCTCTGAGATAGTTTTCTATTTTCCAATCTTTCTTAGATTCCACCCACTTTTTAGTTCACTGTTTTCTTTTTCCACGTACACCTTTGTTGTGGGTTTTAAAATTCCCCACTTGCGCTTTTCTTTTATATCTGAACATGTGTATGTGGCTATTTTGAATTCACATAGGACTGTTGGTTACAGCTTCCTCTGTGGTTGTTTGAGCGATGCTTTTCACTTGCTGAGTCTGCTGATTCTTATTTCATCTCCCCCCCTCCCCCCCGCCAACCCCGGGCTTTGTTAGTGCTGTGCCAATCTGTTTATCTTTAAATGTAATAACTGATTTTTGTTGCCAACTTGATTGGATTAAGAGAAACCTAAGACATTAAGGAGGGACAGTTTGATTGTTAAGGATTATTCAGGGAGGAATGGGAACCCACCCAGAATGCATGGAACCATCCTATGAACTGTGGCTCCAGGCTGGAAGAACAGAGAAAGGAGAGAGAAGGAGCAGAGTGCTCACATTCCCCGTCAGGTCCCAGAGATGCAAGCCAGCAGCCTCTCGCTTGACTACCAGAGCCACACAATGCAACTTCTGCCATGTTATGCCTTGCCTTCAGATGACCTGTCATCCCGAGCTATGACATATTGTAAACCCTTCTGAAAATGGCTTTTTATCAGGGATATGATCACGGCAATAAGAAGACTAATGAACTTGTTTGCTTAGGAGTTGCTTTTTTTCATACATGACAAGGGTTGTATGAAGAATATACGTGGGTTATCCCGGGGTGAACAAAGTGTCTTATTCCAAATGTGCTCCCTTCTATCACTTAAGTGTAGCTTTATTAATATCCGACACCCTTTGGGGTAGGACATGTATTAGCATGACTTCTAAATTTGTGACATTCTCGTTTGAGTAAAACAAAACATAATCTTAGATCTGACCTATGATTTAAGAACATTCTTTCCCTATATACAGTCTCTTCAGTGAACGCCACCTACACTAATTCAAAATTTAGATGACTTCAAACTTTGGGTTGAATTTTCTTTCTTCATTTTGGAATGTTAGCATTACAAACTGACTTCTCCGAGGCTTTATTGGGAATCTCTGGCATAAAAATGTCTCTACTTTATATAGTCTGCGGCTTCTGTTTTTCTATAATACATATTGGAACATATTTATTTAAATCATATAGCTCTAGTGATAGTAATACTCAAGGCCTTTGCAGCAATAGACCCTTTTGGTACAGAACTTGAGAATTTTCTATAGGCATTATCTAGCAGGGACTATTATTAGAGAGTCAAACGGCTATTAAACACCTATATAACTTCATCATGAAAAGATAAAAATATAAAACTTGTGCCGAGAGAAAAAGCACAAGTTTAGAAAGACAAAAGACTAATTTATATCTTATGTAATTTCAGTTGTATTTCTTCTGGGATCAAGCATTATTTTAAAATGCTCATGATTTGCTAGAAAGGAACTAGCCATAGAGTAACAAAGCGCAGTATGGACTTACTGCAACTCTCTGCAGTCCACAAGTGTGAGATTATCTCCGTGCACAGGGAGTGTTTCAGCCTTGGGGGTTAACCTGCTGTTGTAACTATCTCCTACAACAGCTTCCAGAGATAAGGATCACTCTGTTTTTCCAGACCCAGACCCTTGGAGGTTTCCTAGATGATACAATAGCACAAAGCCTGCTGGAATTGTCCAGGGTCCTCTAGGGGGCAGCAGAGTAGCAGTCGATATCCTGCTTACTGAGTTTGAAGGCATTTTGGGGTCCTGGACACTTCAATCCTAGGTGAAAATAGGAAGGCAGAGTGGAAAGGGGTCAAGATCAAGAAAATACAAAAATGCAAACTTTGTGTTCTGGAGATTGAACTGCAGCTTTGCCAGGAAGATGGAGATTTAAGGCAAATGAACAGAAAATTTTCTTTTCGTCCCTTTATCTTTTATTTTCCCTTTCTTCCTCCCTTCCTTTCTTTCCTTTCTCTCTCTCCCTCTCCCTCTCTTTCTCCTCCCCCTCTCTGTTTTTCTTTTTGAGATAGTCATTCTCTGTGAAGCCTTGACTCTCCTGGAACTCTCTTTGTAGACAAGCCTGGTCTCAAACCCACAAATCTGCCTGCTTCAGCTTCCCCAGGGCTGGAATTAAAGGTGTGCACACTACTCCAGACTAGGAACACTTAACTCTTTCATCAAATAATTACTTCTTACCTGATGTGGGGCAGACACTTGAGGAACAACTAATGAGAAGTTAATCTGCTAATGGGCAAATTAAGACATAGAAACAAATGATTTGGGCACTGTGTTTGGTAAACGCAGAAGGTGCTCTGAAAATTCAGGAGGCAGGAGGGTGGGAGGTGGCCATGAGGTCAGCTGCAATTTGGAGTGACTTTGTTTCCTGTTTTCTATACAGAGCTGTAAAGGAAGAAGGGGGGGGGGGTGTCTCCAGTACATGCTGCCCTTCAGTTGAGATGTTAGAAGTTAGGAGGATGCAGAGGAACGCCTGAGTTTCTCATCCGGCGAGATATCCCACGAGGGTCTCTGTGGAGATATCCCCCGAAAGTCTCTGTTAGAGCACACAGAGGATAAAGTTGGGGCTGGGGGAGGATTTCTTTCTCTCTCTCTCTCTCTCTCTCTCTCTCTCTCATTTTTTAAACTATTTTTTATTTATTCAATGTGTCTTCTTTCACATTATTGTGATGTGACCCACTCATTTTCTAGCCTCCCTCCCTCCCTCCTTCCCTCCCTCCCTCCCTCCCTCCCTTCCTCCCTTCCTTCCTTCTTTCCAACCTGTGTTGTCTCTGTGTGAGTGGCTCTCTCTCTCTCTCTCTCTCTCTCTCTCTCTCTCTCTCTCTCTCCCTCTCTCTCTCTCTCCCCAGCTTTTTCAGACAAGGTCTCTCTCACTGAACCCAGAGGTCACCAATTGACTGGCCTACAAAGAACTCTCCACCTTGGCCTCCTAGCAGTGGGAAAAATAACAAGGAGAAGCCTCTCTAAATTTTCTTTTGAGAATTTCACACATGAGTTCTGTATTTACATCTTGTTTATTCTTCCCTATCCCTATATACATACATATGTATATATTTCTGCGATTTCCCTGTCATACATAGAAGACTTCCTCACAGCAGGTGTCTTGGGTCTCTGGTTCTATAATTTTTCTGCTCTGTCTTCTGAGATGTTCCCCAGCCATGGGTGTGGAGGTTGCATTGTAGATGTGCCAATAGGGCCTGGTACCACAATCACTTGTAATTGCATTTTGACCAATTGTGATTCTCGGCCACATAAAATAGCTTCTTAGATGAGAGGTGAGGACTGCATTTATCTGTGTGCAGAAGGGTAAGCATTTAGAATGCAGTCAGACACTGTATTTATTTAGGAAAGTAGAAATAATAGGTTCTCTTCTAGTGTCTGTGGTCTCTCCAGCCTCTGGCACTCGGTTAGTGATAGGCACAACCTCTCCCTGCCTTTTTTGAGTGGATCTTAAGTCCATTAGACATCTGTGCTTACCTCTGTTATATATGCCACATTGCGCATGTCTTGCCAAGCTAATCAGCGATGTGGTTGGTAGGCTTTGTAGCTGGATAGGACTATTGGTTGCTATTCTTCTTTGGCAGCTTGTATAGAGCCATCTAATAGTCCGAGAGCTATTCTTTAGGGAGGAGGTTTCGAGGTCAGTTCACACTCAGTTCCTTTAAGTCCTAGGTCCAGATGTATAGTGTCTTCAAAAATAGGGGTTTCCCTTAAGTTCTAGGAGACAACCCAGAGCTATAGCAATAGCTTATTTGTTCTAGGAGTCTCTTGGACCCCATGGCCCACAACTCAAAGGAGTTTTTCCTTGCCTGGCAATGGCGTTTTAGTAGAATTGTATGACTTTTGGTGAAGCATCATGCTCAGTGTTGTGTGTGTTTGTTTTTAATGTGGGTCCTGGGGATCTGAACTGGGGTCCATATGCTTGCACAATAAACCCTTCACCCCTTCAGGCTCCAAACCGTGGGCCTTTTTTTTTTTTTAAAAAAAGTAAATAAAATGAAGACTTGTTTGATTTAAAGAAAATCAGGAGGTTATTATTATGTGATCTAAGCAAAAAGTCCCGTCCCTTGAAGAAAATGATGTAGAAGCAGAGATCACAATGCTAAGTGAAAAGAACCAGACTCAGAAAGAAAACTGTTACCCTCTCTCATAAACAGAATAGATACATTTTTTTTCTGTTTTAAAGAAGGCTATGTTTTATCTTGACAGTTATATTGACAGGGAATTTATATACAACTAAACATGGGCTCTATGGACAAAGATGCTCTAATGTGTTCATAGTGAGGAAATAAGCTCTCACTCTCTCCCTTACCACAGAATCAATATTTAAGCATTTAAATGTCAGAGAACATGAAAATAAAAGGGGGAATAAGATGGAGGAAAGGTCTAAAGGGAGGGCAAGGAGAGCAGAGAGGGAAAGAGGAAGAAGAACAAGAAAGCTTTTCCTTCTCTTGTGGAGAATCTAGATTTAAAGGTGTGTGTGCTGTGTCTCTATGTACATTTGGTGTGAAAACAGAATGAGGGGGGTCTGAGAGGAAGAAGGGGCCAGCTAGATGGTCAGAGCATAGACAGGGGAGAGTAATGAAGGCAAAACAGGAGCAAAGTACAATAATGCGTACTTGCTTGTGAAAGATATCACACTGAAACCTTTTATTTTGAGGACTAAATAAAGCAACAATCTCAAAAGAAAAAATATCTGTGTGATTTGTCACTGAGATTCTCACTCAAGGCAAACTCTTTCATCGCAACTGTTTTCAAGACAGTGGAAAGAACAAAGGAAGCCCATGAAGTTTCAGAGGGAAGCAAAGATGACCAGGACTGTTCATATAATACTTTGAATTGAGAAGTTGTGGTTTCTGGTCAGATAGTGGCTGCTGAGTGATGTGGGAGTGTCATATATCAATCTGTTGATTTCATTGGTTAATTAATAAAGAAACTGCTTGGCCTGATAGGTTAGAACATAGGTGGGTAGCTCCCTACTACAGCTAATAATACAGTCAGATATTATTAAAAAGAGACCAGTACCACTGAAGTGAAACCTTTGTTTTACTGGAACAATTGATGATGGTCATCTGGTAATTTTTCAGCCCAAGATAACTATCATTGAGATTGATTTCTTTTTTCAAGACAGGGTTTCACTGTGTGTAGCTGTGTTTCAATTGTATTTTAATAAAGACTACCTGAAGATATGAGAGTAAAACAGTCCCACTGGTCAGATTTAAAGTCCAGGTTATGGTAACACACACCTTTAATCCCAATAGCCACAATGACATGCACCTTTAATCCCAGTAGCCACACTAGTTGCCATAGAAACCAGGTGGTGCATGCCTTTAATTCCAGTAGTGCATGCCTTTAATCCCAGCCCTAGAGAGGATTATAAAATGGGAGAAAACAGCTCTCAACACATAGTCTCATCCTGAGATTCCAGGAGCAGGATCACCATTTCAGACTAAGGTCAAGGTAAGAGCCAGTGGCTGGCTGTTTTGCTTTTTGGATCGTCAGGTTGAACCCTAATTTCTGACCCTGAGTTTTTATTAAGTATGCTTTATTTAATTGTGCTTCAGCTCTGTAGCTCTAGCTGTACTGGAACTCATTCTGTAGACCAGGCTGACCTTGAACTCACAGAAATCCACCTGCCTCTGCCTCCCAAGTGCTGGGGTTAAAAGTATGCTCCACCACCACCTGGCTGATTTCATTCTTCATGGTGGAATCAAACTCCATTATGTATGTAGACCACATTATTTTTCTCCATTCAGTGATTGATGGGAATCTGGTTTGATTTTGCATGTTAGCTGTTGTGACTCCTGGCAGTAAACATGATGTTTAAGTATCTTTATGTCATACTTAGAATTATTCCTCTATATATTCAAGAGTGGCATAGCTGGGCCACATCAGTTCTATGCTTCCTTTTTAAGGAAACTCCTATCAATCTCCACAGTGTCTGTTCTACTTTACATCCCACCAGCAATGTATAAAGTATGGGAGGTCCTTCGGTATATGTGTTGCCTTTATTGGTTAATGAATAAAAAAGCTGCTTTTAACCAATAGCTTAAAGAACATAGCCAGGCTGGAAAAGATATACATAGAGACTAGGTGGAGTTGAAGAGAAGCCATGTAGCTGCCACAAGAGACAGAGATGCCTCTTCCAGAGTCTGCTGAAACATTGCTATTAGGCCACGACCTTGTGGGATGCACAGATTAATGGGGATGAGTTAGTTTAGGCTATAAGAGCTAGCTAGAAATATGCTTAAGCTATTGGCCAAACAGTATTGCTAATAACATGGTTTCTTTGTGGTTATCTCAGGTCTGAGCATCCAGGAACAAACTAACAGCCTCTGACTACATATTAATATTTGGTTTCTCTGCATTTTTGCTTGAATGTGTTGTTTGTTTTATTAGTGCTAGTCATTTTGCCTGGAGTGAGATTGTGTCTCAGGGTAGTTTGGATTAACATTTATCTAATGGTTAATGATGTTGGACATGTTTTTGAATATTGGCTATTTGCATATCTTCTTTGGAAAAGGTTCCAATTTATTTGCCTATTTATTCATTAGATGATTTGTTGACAGTTAGACATTGGAGTTCTTCATATGTTCAGACACTAATCCAGATATAGTACATAAAAACCTCTAATCCATTTTGAACTGATTTTTGTGATAATTGAGAGATATGGTTCTAGCTTAATTTACATGTGGACATCTACTTTTTCCAGTGCCTTTTGTTGAAGGGACTTTCCACTCCCTGCAGTGTATGTTTTGACAATGTGCATTTTGTAGCTGGCTGTAGATGCATGGGTTTCCAGATCTTCCATTCTTTCCCATTTATTTGATTGTCTGTTTGGAAGCCAATACCATGCTGGCTTTGGTACTGTAGTTCTGTATTATGGTTTGAAATCAAGTACCGTGATTACAACAAATTTAACAATGACTTTGGTAAGAGAAGCTAGGAAAATGAAATATTCTTTTGTGTTTGAAGTTTTTATATTTTAACTTTTTTAGAATTACTTATATGAATACTGAATCTACACCACTCCTACTGTGTTCTCTTCCTTTCCAACTTCTCCCATTCTTGATCTCTTATTTATTATTGTTATATGTATACAAATATTTATCCATACATACACATATATTTACACACATAGATACATGCAGCCTACTGAGACCACTTATCTTTGCTCATGTGTATAAATGTTCAGGGATGATCACTTGACATTAGACTACCAGTATGGGAGCTTGTCCCTGGAGGAACCATGTTCTTCCTCTCTCAGCAGCCATTGACCACCTGTAGTTCTTCATTTGGAGGTGGGACCAGGTGGAATGTTCTGTCTTCATTGGCATGTTAACTAATGTTGTTATTATGTTGGCCTTTTATAGGAACCCACACTGTTGAGCTTTCACAGGTGTGTTTTCCTAGTCCTGTCTAGCAGACACATCCCAACAGCAGGCATCCTGGCCTTCTAGCTCTTACAATCGCTCCAACACCTTTCCCACAGTTTTCTGTGAGCCTTGGATGTAATGGTTTCATTGTAGACGTATAAATGGGGTTGGGTACTCCAGCCACTCATTGGCTGCATTTTGGCCAGCTACAGTTCTGTGTGATTGTCTATTGTCTGTTGCAAAAAGTTTAGATACTTTAAACTTACTTTCAACTGTTCCAGATATGATGTAGGAAGGTCATCTGTCTATTTGTTACTTTCATTGTTTAATAAAGAAACTGTCTTGGCTTTTTGATAGGGCAGGATTTAGATAGGTGGAGTAGACTAAACATAATGCTGGAAGAAAGAAAGCAGAGTCAGGCAAATGCCATGCTTCTCCTACCCAAGACGGATGGTAGTTAGACTCATGCTTGTAAGCCACAGTCAAGTGACAATACACATTAATAGAAATCGGTTAATCAAAATGTAAGAGTTATCTAGTAAGAGGGTAGAGCTAATGGGCCAGGCAGTGTTTAAATGAATATGGTTTCTGTGTTATTATTTCCGGGGCTAAGCTAGCTGTGCGGGTGCCAGGCTGGATGAAAAGCAGGCCTGCTCACCTCATCACTACACAGATATTTATATGGTTGTAGAGAAACACTGATCTTTAACTTTGTTGTTTGCTTTTTTTGATTGATTCTCATCAACAGCAGCCATCAAGGCATTGAAAATAAGAGCGGTCAACGAAAACACTGTTCGATGGGCTCAAAGACACACTTAAACAAGAAATAACCTTTAGTGTTAAATCATAAGAAACAGTAGCTGTATTTAATAATGTATTATGTATCCAAAAAGTTAAGAAAACATTTTAAATGTTCTAACCCAAAGGAATGAAAGTGATGGATTATACTTAATTTAGATAAGTGTATTGTGCCAGGTACTTTTTGTCAACTTGACACAAGCTAGAGTCGCCTGGGAAGAAGGAACCTCAATTGAGAAATCGTCCCAACCAGTTTGGCCTGTGGCATGTCTATGGGACATTTTCTTGATTAATGATTGATGTAGCAGGGTCCAATCCACTGTGGGTTGTATAAGAAAGCAAGCTGAGCAAGTTATGAAAAGCAAGCTGACTGTATTCCTGCATGGTCTCTGCTGCAGCTCTTGCCTTTAGGTTTTTACATTGACTTTTTTTTTCATAATGGGCTGTAACCTATGGCCCAAATATTTGTTAGTTACTCAAAAGTTAATTTTGTTCTATCATCTGTCTGTCTGTCTATCTGTCTCTGTCTGTTTGTCTGTTCTGTCTATATATTACAGCAAGAGGAAGCAAATAAAATTTACCAGGAACATGGGAACTTGTTGTGATTGACCTGATATTTTGGTTTGGGGGGAAAGATTTTGGAAACAATTGGAACTTTGGAATAAAAGTGTTTGGAGCTTAATGAGCTCTTATGGGAAATTATAAGATAATTCCAAGAGCAATGAAGACATGGAGTCCTGCCTTGCAAAGCTTCAGAGGGAAGCCAAGGCTATGAGGGCTGTTCATATGATCCATTGAATTGAGAAGTTGTGGTTTCTGGTCAGATAGTGGTGGATGAATCAGATATTATTGAAAAGAGACCAGTGACACTGAAGCAAAACTTTTGCTCTGGGGGGCTGGAGAGATGGCTCAGTGGTTAAGAGCATTGCCTGCTCTTCCAAAGGTCCTGAGTTCAATTCCTGGCAACCACATGGTGGCTCACAACCATCTGTAATGAGATCTGGTGCCCTCTTCTGGCCTGCAGACATACACACAGGCAGAATATTGTATACATAATAAATAAATAAATATTAAAAAAAAAAAACTTTTGCTCTGCTAGAACACTTGGTGATAGTAATCTGGGGATAAAGAATTACCAGTGATTTAAAGAGACCTCCATCATTTTGAAATGTTCTGGGAACTATTTCCTTGGGGTCAGCACACAAAATCAGCATTCCAGATTTCTTGGGTCCCCAACAACAATGCTCCAATGTCAGCAGGAGGTAGTCATAGAAAAGATGTGACGTCCCTTATCATTTATTATAAGCAAAAAGGATGTGATGTTAGGTCTCAAACCCAAGACAAATCCCTAACTGAGGTGCCTGTTTAACATATCAAAGGGTGCTTGGCCACCCCAACAGTCCTGTGTCCCTATCAGTTACAGTGTACATCTGGCATCTTCCACCTCCTACCCTAAACTTCTTTGTTCCAGGGGCTGGACCATCCTTTCCCTAGCTAAGCTTCCCTATATAATCCAGCCATTTGGGCAACTCCATCCTTTTGATGTGCCCCTTACCCTCCAGGCCTGCTTGATCTCCTGGTCTCTTCACATGACCTTGCTTGTCATGTCCACTCTGGACTCTCCCAGTTGTCTCTGCCTCTGACTGTGCTCTCCTTCATATCTACAATAAACTTTCTCCTCCATCAAAGGAGGAGAAGTAAAAAGAAGTTTCTATTTGTTTTAAATAATTCAAAAACACTTAGTATTCATGATCTAATCCTCCTTTTTTTAAATCATTCTACTCCCAGGAGCTAAATACATCGGTCTTCTTGATACAGGGACGTGGTGTTAGTCTCCTGATCTCCTTCTTAAACCACAGCAGCTATCCGTTGGTGGCTACTCAAGATCACACACCTCAGGAAAAGAGTGTGTATTCGCAGAGAACACAGTACTTCCAATCTAGCAGCAGCTCAGGCCTCCCTCTTGTCATGGACTACTAATTTACTTCCAGCTGGGAAGGGATAACATCAGCATCAATGGTATCACTGGCATAATATTCTAGCTAATGAAGCACTGTCAAGAACAAGGTATAGTGTCATGAAAGGATCTGTCTTGGTCAGGTTCTGCATAACATAAATGACAAAACCCCAGGCATTTGAGCAAAACAAGGATTCACTGAAGGAAAACCAGTGTATCCTGTAACATATTGCCATAACAAAACCATTACAGGTTTTGAAAACAGTTGAAGTCAGGGGCCTGAGAATCTGCAGGATGCTCTCTTTAGAAATAGCTTCTTTCACATCTTACTAAGGCCAGCGTTCTCAAAATATTGGAAAACACACCTGGCAATATCAATGGTGACTTACATGCTGACCTTACAGCCTACCGACAAGACACTGATGCTGTTCTAGGATCAAAGGTCAAATAACTCAGAGAAAGAGACTCTCTCTTGAGCAAGACAATTTGGGTCAATGTGTAGGGTAGGGTAGCACTAATTCTGTTGGTAAGGAAAATGATGACCTTGTTCTTGACAGTGCTTCATTAGCTAGAATATTATGCCAGTGATAACATTGTTCAGGACCCATTCTCTCAGCAGAATGCCTTTCAGTTTGAGAATGAGATTTACAAAAAGTTATCTACCAGTAACTTCCTGTTTATCAGAATTTTTTAAAATTGAAAGTTAACTTGGAATGCTGATGCGATTATTTAAATATAAGAAGAAATAAAGATGAGGATGTACGAGTACATGTGCAATGGTTGTGTATGGTTTTAGGATGAATAAAACAGGAAGTAATTAGACTATGGGTAATCTTCTCTTTGAGCCTGTCTAATTTGTTCTTTTTATTTTTGCCCCAGATGAATGAGCTGAGATAAAGATGGAGAATTACAGTAATCAGCAATATTATTCCAGTTTCTTAAATTCTAGACTCATGGAATTTTGTGAGGATGGAAGAATTTTAACCTACCGTGTGACCTTTCTTGTGTGGGTCCCAGTGTACCCTTTATAAGCTCAATGACCAGTACTGTTGGATGTATAGGGCTCATCATGACTCTAATAGTCTTTGATTCAATTCTATGCAATCATTATAGAACATTCATATGTCAGAGTGCCTTGATTTAGTTAAAGCTCTACTTTAGAAATAAAAATTGGTGATTAAGAAAGAGAAACCAAGTTATGCCTGAAGGAGAAAAAACAAACCAAGTGAAGTAGCCCAAATTAAGACTAAGGTATAGTTGACATTTTTCCTGGAAGGTTGCAAGGTTGCCCATCCGAATTTTTTTAGTAGTTCTCTCACCATTCCTATCTGGCTTATAAAGAAATTTTTGCTGTTTACTTTTTGCCTTGAGTCGAAGTATAGGGTTTTTCAGTTAAAAATATATCAGAAGCAGGCTGAGGAAGTAGCTCAGCAGTGAACACATGCAACTTCAGCCTTGGTGGTGAAATGTGCTTATTCTAAAGGCCTTAGCCATGATACCACTATTGAATCACTCAGATCTTAAAACAAATTATATGGAGACCATTAGCAATAATGCACTTCTCGGGAAAGTAGAAATTCCCTTGGTATATTAAGAAAGATGAATTCAAGCTGTTTTACTAAGAGGCAGGTTGAAATAAGGAGGCTAGTGTTTATTGTGTGTATGCTCAGCATAAGCTCCAAGTCCCCTTTATATAGATTGGAGGTAGTACTTACACCTAATTCAAAAAATTATTAATTATATTTAATGACATAAGCAGTATAAAGGACTTACCATGTTTAGCATGTAGAAAGTCTTTAGGATGGCATCTATGGTTGAGTCTTGGGAAATGACATTGGACCTTAGATATCAATGCAATAAGGGAACATTGTCAAGATAGACTCCAGATAGACTCAAGACAGACTCTCATAAGTCAGAACTTATTAAACAAATCACATGGATCTTTAGAAATGAGTGGAGAATTTAATCAAAATATGAATTTTGTTTCATTTTACTTTTGAGACAGGGTTTCTCTATATAGCTCTGACGGTCCTGCAACTCACTCTGCAGATCAGGCTGGGCTTGAACTCACAGATCCACCTGCCTCTGCCTCCTAAGCTGGAATAAAAGGTGTGCACCACCATGCCTGGCAAGTCATGTATTTTTATATCATCAAATTAGTAGTGAATATTTATGATAGTATGTATGGTTGTCAGTACTTTCATGACTAAAAAAAATGTGTATGCATATGTGTGTATATAATGAAGTTTAGTGTACATTAAATAGGCATGTTATTATTTCTGCTTTTTACATAGAAATGCTGGTTTAGAAGCTTCATATTTATATAACTGCTTACAGAAACTATCAGTGCATTAGGCTTTCCTGGCCAGAAACAAGGGAAGAGGGAAAACCAAGCAAAGGAACAACAACAAAACAAAATAAAAACTAACTGTTGAAGGAGCTGCGGGCTGCTTTCTGCCACCCAGCTCCCGGCAGCCTGGCTAGCTTGTGCCCCAAAATAACAACACACAAACTGTATTCTTTTAAACACTGCTTGGCCTATTAGCTCTAGCCCTTACTGGCTAATTCTCATATCCCGATTAACCCATCTCTAATAATCTGTGTAGCGCCAGTCTTACCAGGAAAGATTCAGCATGTCTGACTTGGCAGTTTGCTTCATTGTGTCTGCCTCTGAGAGGAGCTGCATGACGTCTGAGCTCACTTCCTCTTCCTCCCAGCATTCTGTTATGTTTACTCCACCCACCTAAAGGCTGGCCTATCAAATGGGCCAAGGCAGTTTCTTTATTAGCCAATGACCTTCCTCCATCAACTAACAACAAAAGAACAAAGACTCTGCCACAGATACTCTTTCCATGTCTCCATGTCTCTTTCCTTAACTTATTTATGCTGGGAGGTAGTTCGTAGATATGGAGGGTGATATTTGCCTGATTTTTGCCTCCTGACCATGTTGCAGATGGGGAATCTTGGAAAGAGTAACTTCCTAGTCTAACATGACTCTGTGGTTTTTATACCTACCCCAGGCCATTTCAGAAGCAACAGCCATAAACAATTCATGGGATAGATCTAACCACAATATAATTGTAGTGATGCTCATGTGAAACTTTTCCATCCGAGGAACACAAACAGTTCCATTGATTTTGCTAACACCCTAGAGGTAAGTGTAAGTGAGAGCTGGGCTTATGGGGTAGGATTTGGAGAAGGGCTGACATAATGATTCCTGAGTTGTTTCCTAAGTTTGCCAAAAAGCATTACTGAGAAATAGAAAGTGGGTGTGGTCAATTCTCTGCATCTTAGAACATCATTGCAAGAAGTTAGGTAGCCCATAATTCTACATTTATAACTGACAGTCTACCAGTCTACTTCAGAAAGAGGGACTAGCATTGTTTAGTGCCACACATCTAGTTGGTGGCAGATATAAGTGAAGAATTCAGATCTTCTGTTTCATATATGATCATTAGCTGCTGAGACATTATATTGTGCACCCCTACCAAAATTAACGAAAGTACACAAACATAGCCAGTCCCAGAAGCGGGATGTTAGCAGTCATGATCATTCACTCAAGCTGCTCTGTCTGGTTAGGTTTTCATTGCTATGATAAAGCTCCATGACCAAAAGCAACTTGTGAAGGAAAGGGATTATTTCCAATTACAACCCTCAGGTCCCCTTCTATCACTGAGGGAAGTCTGGGCAGGAACTGAAGCAGAGGCCATGGAGGAATGCTGCTTACTGACTTGCTCCTTCTGATTTGCTCAGCCCACTTTCCTATTCACTCCGGGACAGCACTGGTTCAGGGAGGGCACTGATCACAATGGGCTGGGTCCTCCCACATCAATCACAAATCAGAAAAATGTCCCACAGGCAAATGAACTGATGCTGAGGCCATCAGACTGTGCATAGGTGTGACAGGGGCTAAGTGGTACAGAGTGCTTATTCTACTTCTGCCTGACTTCAGTTACTCACACAGGGCCCTGGAGTTATTCACAGGACATCTTTAGGTCTGTGTGGTGCATGGATCTGAGGGGCAAAATCTCCGAACAGAGTGCAGACATTTTAGGAATTGCACAAACCAGTCTCACCCATAAGATTGAGCTCCAGCAGGGAGCTGACTTTCTTGTTGTTTCTCTCTCCTGTCTTCTTGTGGGAAATTGGACCTAGCATTTGACCTATCAATGACCACTCTCTCTTTAAATTTACATGCTATAATTTTTCTTATGGTGTTCTGGGTCAACACACCGGATATTTTAAAAGGCACCCCAGTCTTACCCTCACTGTCTTGTTTGGAAGGGCTCACATTGTGACTCCTGGGCTGGGAACTGGAAGTCACAACTCTGGTTTCAGTTTTGATATCAATGTTCAGAGTGACCTTGAGAGCCTGGCTTCATGATTCTAGTTCTGTTCCCTTATTTGGTCAAGCCCTTTGGAGCTGATGATCTCTGAGGCTCCATTTATGGTTAATATGCAATCAACTAAAAACAAGATGGTCAGAATGGTATGTTCATTCAGATCAGGACTTTATGTTCATTTATGTCTTATAGACAACTTTCAGTCCTGTGTACTTACAAGCTTGGTGATAAGCAATGGCCAAAATAGTATCATTTTGCTGTGAAGAAGTTCAGAGAGAAGGAATGTTATTTGACCAAGGACAAGGACAAAGAAGGACTAAGCCACAGTGTTTGAATTCCTGTCCCCCACCCCAGGTTCTTTTCACTTTGCCTCACGCACCACCGGCTTTAGTTACTACATGCTTGATGATTTTCAGAGAAGATACCTGTATTAATTGTTCCATGCCCATGAACATATGAAACTGTGTGCAAGCCCAGGTTCAGCAGCATTTTCTATATATATATTTTTTTAAGTAAGGGGTCTTACTATGTTGTCTAGGCGGACTTCAAACTCTTCAAATCAAGGGATTCTCCCACATTAGCCACTCTCTACAGTAGCTAAGCCGATAGCCACAAACTACTACATCTAGATACTTGGTACGTTTTGACTCTACTATATTTGAAGGGAAAGAACCAAGTAATGCCTAAGCATTTGTTCATTGAGACAATGGTTTTGCTTATTAACTAAGAAGAAACTACAGTGTTAATGGCTAACAAACATGCCGTTCACTTTCCCTGAAGCTCCAAACCAGAAGCCAGTGTTCCTTCTAACCAACACGTCTCTTGTTCAGCCCGAGGACAATGTGGAACACTTTTGATCTGGGGCTATCATTCCTGGATGCATGTCTTCTCTGCCATCTCCTCACTTGGGTTTTTAATGCACATATGCTCTGTTTTTTTTCCTCTCCACAAGAATGGTAACTGGTAAAAGAATTAACATGATCTAATGCCTTGTCTTAGGTAGCTCTGTGATTTTTACAGTGATATAATTCTTGTTCAAAAGCAAGCTGAACAGTCTATTTAGAAGTTAATTTTTTGTAACTAAAAATTTAATTGATACTTGTCTAAATAGTTTTGTCTAAATTTTTTTTCTTTTTTTTTGTTTTCTTTTTTTTTTTTTTTTTTTTTTTTGAGACAGGCTTTCTCTATGTACCTCTGACTGTCCTGGAACACACTCTGTAGACCAGGCTGACCTCAAATTCACAGATCTCCGCCTGCCTCTGTCTCCACAAGTGCTGGGATTAAAGACATGTGCCACCACTGCCAGCTTGTTTGTAATTCTCCTTTCTTTAAAAAGAAATCCATTGGAGTATGGGTAACAGAAATTACTAATGAATTATGTATATATATATATATGATATACACATCATATATACACACATATATACACATCCATATATACACACATATATAAATCCATATATACATATATATTCTGATTCTGTTAAGATGTACATATGTATCTTAAAACATATTTTAAAAAATAAATCCTTTTAAAGGTAGTTGTCCTTTGTAGAAAAAGAAAACATATTACCTGGAGAATTTTTTCTGGTAGAGTTAATTTTGAGATCCTGTTTTACTTCCTGCCGGCCATGACACTGTAGATAAGTCAGTCATTCCTTTCTTTGAGTTCAGGTCCTTCAGCCAGAAGATAATGGCGTCTGTTAAATGGAGTTGACGTGATAATGGACTTGGAAGTGTTCTGCAAGCTGAAAAGAACATCATGCATAATGGAGACTATTATTATCAGTATTATTATTTTAGAAGTCATTCCATAGCATATAAATGGAGCCTGTACAGCTCCTTTGGGTGCTTCTAAGTATACAGACTGTGTTTACAAATTTAACTCAAATCTAGTGTGAGGGTCAGTTTTAATTGTCAACCTGATCTAACCTAGAATCATCTAAGGAATTTCAATGTGAGGTTGTCCGAATATGATTGGCTCGTGGGCATGTCTGTGGGGAATTATCTTGATGACCTTAATTGGACTGGAGGACCTGCCCACTGTGGGTGACATAACTCCTTAGACAGGAAATGTATCAGAATGAAGAAATCAAGCTGAGCACAAGCATGCATGCATAATTCACTGATCTCTGTTTTAATTATATATTCGCATTAGCTCCTCCCATGGCGACATCTGTGCCATGAAGGACTGTGACCAAAAACAAACGCTTCCTCTGCTTCATTGCTTTTGTAAGGCTATTTTATCTTAGCAATAGGTAATACAACTAAGATGGCTGGGATGAGGTATGCCAACCAATGCTAGCAGCACTAGGCACTGATTTAGAGGGCTCCTTTCTTCTGTGATTACAGATATTACAGCTGCTTCCACCCTTCTTCCAAAGTCACTGTGCGCCCACTGTGCATCAGGCAGCGTTTCAGACAAGTGTTCACGTTTTGCTTATGTCATGAGAAACCAGATTCCTCAAAGCTGTATGCTCAGATGAGGCAGAGGGCAGGGGTGCAGCGTGGAGCTTAGGACGGGTGGTGGCCTATGTTGTGCCATAAATAGTTGCTTCATGACCCCCGAGGCCAGCACCTACCCTTTGTTATCCATCTCTACCCACTGCGACCCTTTGCCATCCTGTGCCCTTAATGAGAACTTACGTTAGAAGCAGAGAGACTCATTGTATGACCAGAGTAGCAGGGGTTAGATTTCTGAACTCTGCCTCAGACACTTGAGAAAAGTTTAAATCCAGCTATTGATTAAGAGGGATTTGTGCCTGTCCCCGGATGACACCTGCCGAGCCTGCACCTGCGTGCAGACACATTCGCACTGCTACAATTTTGCTTTCATCCTCCTGAGACAAAGGGCCTCTTTCTTCCAAGTGGAGGATGTTTAAGGTTCCGAGATAAAAGCTCCTCTTTCATGTGCTTGTGACTCACCAGGCAGGAAGGCTTCAGGGATGTGCGGAGCTCTTTCAAAAGCTGTAAGGATGCTATGCGTGTTTCCATTTGAAGGCTTGAAATCTCTGAAACTCACTTAAGAAAAGATTTATTATTATCTGAATTGTGTGTATGTGTGTGTCCACCTGTGTGTAGGTATGTGCAGGTGAATGCAGGTTCCTGCACAAACCAGAGTTGTTGGATCCTTGGAGCTGAAGTTACAGGTAGTTGTAAACCTCCTGACCGGGATTCTGGGAATTGAACTTGGATCCTCTGCAAGAGAAACACATGCTCTTAACCACTAAGCCATTTTTCTAACCCATCAAACTCATTTTCTACCAAAAATAGCTATGGTCTTTTTCAGTCTGTTTGGTGTTACATGTATGTATATGATCGCGGGACTGACCACTTGGCATTGGATAACTAGTTAGGAGACTCTTTCCTGGGGAGGGTTATTTCTCTTGCTTTCAGCATTGCATATAGTTCTTTGTCCACGGTGGGGATCTGTGAGATTGCCATCTTCCATGTTAGCATTGTCCTAGTCTCAGTTAGGTAGTCATATTGTTGCAGTATCACAGTTGAAGCTTTCCTATCATTTGAAGGAGATACAATCCCTGAACAGATTTCCAGGTCCTCTGGCTCTTGCAGTCTTTTTGCCCCCCTTTCCATAATGTTCCCTGAGCCTTAAGTTCAGGAACCTTGATGTAGATATAGCAGTTGGGACTGAGTATCCCATAATCACTTAGTTGGGAGATTATAATTACCATCGGTGTTTTAATTCCGTTTAATTAATTTATTTTAATGTTAACTCAATGTTGGTAGGTCATATGCATCTAGAAATTCATCCATTTTCAGTTAAGTAGAACATAGGGTTTTAAAGTATATTCTTGTGATTATGCAAATCTTGGTGTCTGCTGAAATCTCTTTTTCTTCTCCAATTTTACTAATTTGGGTCTTCTGTCTTTCTTTTGGTTAATTCAGACAAAGTTTGTCAATCTTATTTATCTTTTCAAAGAACCAACTTTTAGTTTCATTGATTCTTTGTGGCTTTTAAAATTTCTGTTTCATGTATTACTGTAATGGAATTGTTGGCAATCTGTCACATTTCTCGAAAGATTATAGACGTTAAGACAGACACAGAGATGACAGAGTCATCTCCTTCGAAGAGCTTACTTCTGGATGATGAAGAACTTACAGCAATAATTAGACGGGAACACATGCTCAGCAAACAGTTCACGACAGAATGTGTTTACCCAGGGCATACTCTTCTAAGAGTAAAAAGGATTTAGTGGAAACAGAAATCTTGTTTGCTTCATTTCTATAATGTGATATTTGAGATAGCTTTGTAGAAAACTCAGTAGAAAATTTTTGAGAAAAAAAAAAGCTGACAAGGTGGGAAAGGAAGAACGTGTTCCAGATGAGAACAATGTTCTGGAGGTAGAGATGTATCGGAGCTGATCTAGGCATCAGAAATGACTGTGTGCAGACCATGCTGCTTGAAGAGGCTCCTGAGGGTCACCTTGACTGCCAGCTCAACTTGTGTGTAATTGTATAGGCAATGCTGCAAGACACTAAAGTGCTATTTGGAGGCATTTAGTGATTGCCAAGTATAACCTAAATCTTTAGTTCTATAATTACTGGTTCATAATTACTTAGCTTCCTGTGTGTGATAGATTTCCTGGGGTAAATGGAGATCTAGTCTCTTATTAAATGCCATTGAATTTCCTGATAAATAAAGTCCACAAAAGACTTCAGAAAGGGGTTTTTCAAACTTTTGAGTTTGGCTTGAGTATCATGAATCATTTTCTTGCTTTGGTAAAGGTGCCCTAGAGATTTAGTAAGTCTACTGAGCCATTAGATTTTTTTTTTGATAGAAAATACTCTGGCCTGGGTAAGAATAAAAAGGAAAGTAAAACCTTTCCTTTCTTCCTTTTCAGTTACAGTCCTTTGGATCATAGCCTCATCTTCCCCCTTGCTTTAATTATAAATACTATCCTACTTTCTGTGTGTTATTTCCTTTTATTCTTCATTTATGACTATAATATTCTCAGTGATTTAAGATTCAGCTCATTTACCTAACTGTCAAAATACAGTTTTAACTTTGTTTCTCTTTCAGGTTCTTAAATTCATGAATTTAACCGTGACTGTTTATGGATGCCTACTTTCACTCTTTCAAACCGGTTCTTTAAAAAGCGGAAAGGACAGAAATTGCAGGGATTCAACTATCAAGCAGCTTTGCAATGATGGGAAAGTCACACACCTCTTCTGGGTCTTGAGTTCCCTCTTTTCCTGTTCATCTCATCCTCCTTGTTGACTATCTGTTGGGTGTAGGCACTCTCCTGCAGACCAAGGGCTCTTATAAAGGTTGTGTAATATTCCTTTATACTGTGTGAATAAATGTTGTTCTAAGTGATTTAATAGAGGAGGGAGAACATGAGCAAAGAAGTCGGGACCACGAGGGGAGCACCCACCCACTGAGACAGTGGAGCTGATCTATTGGGAGCTCACCAAGGCCAGCTGAACTGTGACTGAAAAAGCATGGGATAAAACTGGACTCTCTGAGCATGGCGAACAATGAGGGCTGATGAGAACCCAAGGACAATGGCACGGGGTTTTGAACCTACGTAATGTGCTGGCTTTGTGGGAGCCTAGCCAGTTTGGATGTTCACCTTCCTAGAAATGGACGGAGGGGGGAGGACCTAGGACTTACCACAGGGCAGGGAAATCTGACTGCTCTTTGGGCTGGAAAGGGAGGGGGAGAGGAGTGGGGGGAGGGGGAGAAGGGTGGGAGGAGGGGGAGAAGGGTGGGAGGAGGGGGAGGGAAATGGGAGGCTGGGAGGAGGAGGAAATTTGTTTTTTTTTTTCTTTTCTCAATAAAAAAAAAAAGAAAAAAAAAGAATCTGTCTGACTGATAGCTAGGCAGGAGAGTTTGGGAGGGAAAGCCAGACTAGGAGAATTCTGGAAAGAAGAAGGTCAGAGTCAGAAAAGTGGCCAAGAGACACAGAGGGAGCAAGACATGCTGGAAAACAGGTAAAGCCATGAGTCACATGGCAATACATAGTTGAATATAAATTGGTTAATTTAAGTTGTAAGAGGTTGTTTTTGTAATAAGCGTAAACTATTGACCGAGTATTTATAATTCATATTAAGTCTCTGTGCTAGTTATTTGGCAAATGTAGAACTAGAGAGATGGCTTGCAGGTAGAACATTTGCTCCTCTTCTGGAGAAAGAGACTTTGGTTCCTAGCGCCCATGTTGGGTGTCTCACCACCATCTGACTCAGGCACCAGGGTAGCCAACATGCTCTTCTGTTCTCCATGGGCACCTCCACACATGTGGCACACACGTACATGCACATAGATAAAATGAAAATATGCCTTTAATACATCCACACGCAGTATATAGCATCTAGGGGAAATTATTCATCAGTTGTGTGGGTTACTTATCAGGCTCTAATGAACCTCTCCTTCAGAGCAGGAAGAGGGAAGCAGGGAGCCAATAAGAGGGTCTATGGACACAGGGATACCTACCAGGTAGGACTGATTTTCTGAAGCTTGTTTAAGAGTTCAGAGAATTAAAGGGGGAGATAGAACCACAGTTGAAAGGGTGGCGAGGCCAGAGCTTGGGCTGTATCCCACTGGAGGGGGTGGGGTGAGGGGTAGGGTGTTGGGTGTGTGTGGGGAAGACAGGTCAGATGCACAAACAGGCAGAAAGAGAACCCATCAAATTGCTGAGTACACGGGCCTGGAGCAGGAGGAGGTAGAGTTGCACTTTGTCCAGATTTCTTTTTTGCAGCCTCAGTAGCTTGGAAAGTCAAGGTCAGGTCTTCAAAAAGACTCTGCTGGGAAAGGCAGATATGGGGAAAAGAGTTAAGAACAAGACTTAGCCTTGGCAGCAGCTATGGGTGGTGTTTTTGTCGACTCGATGCAAGCTAGGATCATCTGGGAAGAGAGAATTTCCATCGAGCAAAAAAAAAAAAAAATTATCTATCAGATTAGCCTGTAGGTAAATCTGTGAGGCATTTTCTTGAGTGATGGTTGATGTGAGAAGACCAGGGTGCTGTGGGCAGTGCCCTCCCTGGGTAGGTGGTCTGGTGTGCTATAGGAAAGAACGTGGAACCAAAAAAGAGAGCAAGCCAGGAAGCGTGGTCCATGGCTCCTCCGTGGTCTCTAATTCAGATTCTGTCTCTGGGATACTGGCTTGAGTTTATCCCCTGACTTTCCTTCATGATGTAAGCTATCAGGTGAAACAAACCCTTTCCTCCCTAAGTTGCTTTAGGTCACAGGGTTTATCATTCCAATAGTGACCCTAAGTAAGACAACAGTCAAGGAGCTATATATGGCAGAATAAGCAAACAAAAATAGTCAGTCCTGACCCAAGGAAAAGGAGGCCAAAGGATTCACCAGCAGTTATCAGATTACCTTGGAAGACCCCTTCACCTTGGCTCCTCTAGCTGGCAGCTCCTCTGCTATGATGCTATCACAACAGTCCTAAGTGGTCAAGTCCAACAGGACAGGGATTTGAATTGGCCCTTCAGATATGGTACACTTGAGGCTCACTAGACTCTCAGGAGGGTCGAGGTTACATATTTGATCCACCCTCAGCACTATTTTCTCCTCATTGTCTTTCTACTGTAGAAACACAGCACTAATTTACCTTCAATGTCCCCTTACTCTCTCCACAGAGCCTTTGCTGCTGAGGCTCAGCAAGGAATTCCCTTTTTGGGAAAGACCTCTCCATCCTTCATTGCTTCCTGGCTCTTTTTGGTTCTCTCTCTCTCTCTCTCTCTCTCTCTCTCTCTCGCTCTCGCTCTCTCTCCCTCTCTCTCTCTCTCTCTCTCTCTCTCTCTCTCTCGCTCTCGCTCTCTCTCCCTCTCTCTCTCTCTCTCTTCCTCTCCCCTCCTCTTTTCTTCCTTGCCACAGCAGTGGTGGGAAGATGCCTCACCTAACTATATATCCCCTTGAAGCGTATTCAAAGGTTAAATCTTACATTCTGTGATTAATTTTCCTTCTAAGCTCACAGTCCACTTGCTGTATTTTGCACAAATAACATATCTTACATCTTCTTGGAGTCTCTCAATTCCATGGGTTTCAAAATGCATGGTTATTTTTGTGGGAAATTACTAAGATAGTAGATATAAAGTAGCTATTACGTTCAATCAAAATTAGGATATTTTGTTTACTTAATTTAGCATATGGAATTTAGAACATCTTGACCATAAGTGAAAACTAGTTGTACACCTTGCATCTGAGAAAAAAAAAAAGGTTTTCTAAATCATCACTCTGCCCCTCTTTTCGGTTCTCCGAGGCTGTACAAGAGCAAACCCTTCTGCTCTCAGTAGTTATGCTATTTTGATCATTATAGTCACATAGTGCTGACATTCTGAATTTATTCTGTAAATAATCCCTGGTGAAAGTTGACATTGTGCAGTTTAATTTCATAGGCTCTTTGACTTTCTGAGAACTGTCTCTTCTGAATCCTGATATCCTGTCTCCCCAACTCCCTCTATTTTCTTCTAGCTCACCCAAAATCAGACTTTACTGGTTCTCCATTCAAGGTTGGAATAATAATTATTCTTCATATTTTAAAACAATTTGAAAACACACATACATACACAAAACTCCAAAGTAAAAATGGTGCTGTTTCCCCTTGCACTTCCCCCATCTCCATCTCTGCTGCCTCAGAGTGTTTGTCCTCTGTACTTAGGAGACATTAGTCTTTTGGCCCTATTACCCACAGCAGATAATGCTTGCTGTAATCACAGCAAATGATTTGGCACATGCATTGATATGGAAATGGGTTTCCAAATGCACAGTAATGTATCCTTCTAGAATGCATCATCCTTTTCAATATGCTTCTCCAACATAGTTTCTTTCAATTGAGGAACCCCCCCCCCCCCCGCCCCAGCATCTTTTGGAAAGGTGGGGTGCCTCTTCTCCTTCAAGCAGGAGGATTCTTTATAGGTAGTTGTTATAGTTAGTTATAGAAGCTAACATTTCTTTAAAGGAAGAAAAACACCATGTTTGGGGATGAAGAAAGAAAGATTTGAGATAGATGTTGTCTAGTTTCATGTGAACTTAATACAAGCAAGAGGCACCTGGGAGGAAGGAACCTTTCGATTGAGAAAATGCCTCCACAAGACTGTGCTGTAGGCAAGCCCTTAGGGCAGTTTCTTAACTAGTCATCGAAAGGGGGAAGGTCCCAGCCCATTAAGGATAGTGGCAACTCTGGGCTCTATAAGAAAGCAGGCTAAGTCAGCCTTGAGGAGCAAGTCAGCAAGCAGCATTCCTGCGTGACTTATGATTCTAGATTCTTGCCTCGCTTCTTTCCCGACCTGACTGCCTGATGAACTGTTATATGGAAGTGTGAGTGAAATAAGCCCTTTCTTCCAAAAATTTTTATGGGCATGTTTTTTTTTATCACACCAATAGTAATCCTAGTCAGGACAAGGTATTTTAGGTTTCCTGATTAAAAGGGAAGTAACAATTGGACAAATCTATAGGAAACGGGTAATCTGAATATTCAGCTATATATCCGTGGGCTCAGGATTGGAAAATAAAACTTAACAGACGATCATTTATGCATTTCTTTTCCTAAATGGTTCTTTTTCCTCTGCCCACATGAGGGTAATGGTTCAGCTTCTGAAAGCCTCTGGAGGCCAGCAGGAGCCTCTGAGGACTGTGGAAACCGTGTTGATGGTGGGAGGAAGGTGAGCATTTCAGGATATCAGAATCCCAAGACCAGAGGAAAGGCAATGAAGGGTGGGCCAAAGCTCAAGACAAAACCCTCAAAGATCTCTTTCTACAACTTGAAGATCCAGCAATTAAGGAGCAAGAATGAATCCAACGAGTGGACAACGCTGAAGCTCCTCAGGCAGACCCAGCCTAGAATCAGCACTGCCAGTGGAGGTTCCTTCTCACCTGCTCCTAGCATGTTAGAAATGGGAGAACCAAACAGTTTTAAGGTGCAGTGTCAGCCCCGGCTTTATCGGTTCAGCCATGGTTCCACTGACTCACTGGGGAATCTGAAATAGGCTCAGTCTGATTGCTTTGTGCTGGTACTCCGGGAAGTGATAAGAATGACACCCAACTTGTCCTAGGACAGAAATAGCTTTAATGCCTGAACACAGGCCTGGAATCTGGGAGGTCCAAAGTCGGGATGCTGGTAGAGTTGGTGTCTAGTGCAGGCCCCTTCCCTGGACTGTGGTCAGCTGTCTTGATGTAATTTCATTTGAAAGAAGAGGCAGAGTAGCTCTCTAGGGTCCTGTTTGGACTGACACTAGTCCCATCCATGAAGGTCTGCTTTTATGGCTCACTTAAGTCCTCAAGATGCCCACATGCAAATATCACAACACTGAGGATTAGATGTCAATATGAATTTCGGGGACCACAGGTATTCAATCTATAGCACTTCCTTCATCAAGAGGCAAAAGTATAAATGCACGGTAGACATGAACAAAAAGGATTGAAGGTACTATTAAGATTCTGAGAAGGTTTCTCAGGAAACACTTTACCTAGGTTTGGAAAGAGAAGAGTTTCGTGGGTAAGGGTTGGGGTATGGTGAGCAGGAAGCCCAGCATGTCTAAACAGTCCTAAAGCTCCACAAAACTGTCTTTTCTTCTTTACCACAGCCTGAATCATCTATCAGGTTGAGCAGATGGTAGGACTTAGGAGGTAAAAATAAAAGAGGCCAGTGACAATCAGAAAGAAGATGAAAGAGTGTGGCAGGGGAAAACAGGGTTTGTATCTCTCAGTTCAGAGGCTGGGTGGAACATTCTGTCTTCATTCACTTTCTGTTCAACTACTTGTACTTCATCCATACACCAGGATCTGCAGTGATAAAGTGATAGCAGAAGCTAGTTGTTGTGGATACTGACTTTGGAATGATGCTCTTGCAAGCTCATGTACAAAAGTCCTCACCTCTCTGAGCTGTGCACAACTCATATAAAAACAGGACATTGGCCTAGAGGATAACTAGGGCCCTTCTTGGCTCTGGCGTTGATGACATTGATGTTATATTCCTGAATGATTTTCAAGGAATGATGTTGCAGCCCAATGTTGAGCTCTCTAGCATGAGAGCCAGAAGACATCTTTCTCTTATAGAAAAAAAAAAGTAGGAGCAGAGTTTTAACCCTCTGCTACCAGTAAAAACAGCTATTAATTGTTTATGGTTGATGTTTCTCCAGAAAGCAGGAAAAATGTTTATTGCATAAAGGAAAACCATTTCTGTTTAGTGTTTTAAATTGAAATAAATTTCAGGTGACGTTAATATGGCCTAGGACCATTAGCATCAGAATTCGGGGTCTGGAGATTGGAATATCAGACATGACCCTGTGCGGAGCAGCAGTCTGGGTCCACCTGTAACTTCAAGATGGTTTTTGCCTCCTTAACAGAGGGGTGGGAGTCAGAAAACAAGAAAAATCTGGTTGTCTTTTCAGTTTCGGTCAATTATAGAATGTCAGTATCATTATGTTGCGGTTGGTCACGAACCTCCAAGTCCTTGAGTGTAACGACCTTTCATTAATGCAGCTGGAAGATCCATTATGCTATTATACGTCTCTTCTGTTGTTTAATTTCACTCGGAAGAAGTTAATGATTAATCATTTCCTCACTTTTTAATAGCAGATTGTTTTTTTTTTTCCAACAGCAATGAAACTGATTGTTTCTTCGCCACGTCTCACTTTACCTGTGTCGACATGGCTGCTGTGTGAATTGGGACTTGGCCTTAAGTACGAGCGTGAGCCAGCATGGTTCCCACTGAAGAAGAACAAAAGTGATCATGAATAAAGCTTGGCTATCACTCATCACGCAGACGACACACTTGTGCCTGTCATCCAGGCACCGTGGAGAACACATTATGGAGGTCGTTTATTGTCGGCAACACATTCAGTGGTTACCATTTCCTAGCCCTTAACTTGAACTTCTGGTTGTGTTTGCTAAGTAAAAGGAGTGGAGTTCTGAACCTGCTCACGGTGATGCAAACAGCACAGCCCCAATGTGCGCATACACACACACACACACACACACACACACACACACACACACAAACACACACACACACGTTGCTCTGGTGAGGGTGGCAGTGAAGGAGGACACCATGGAACTGTGCTTTTTATAATCTTGTTTCTAAGAGGTTCCTTGTTCTAACTGGTTCCTTGACTTGAGGAAACTTGTGTTTTCACCCTACTTTTTGGACTCCTTACCACTTTTTTTCCTAATAAGAATTTAAACTACAAGATTTATGGATTTTTTCCAGCATTGAAACTACAATTTAAATTCTATTAACCCACAGACTGATACTATATTCTATCCATTCCACACAGTCTGCTATTAATAATGTTTAGTCAGTAAATGAATAATGAATATTGGTTTCTTAGCTGTTTGGGACTGAATATCTATTATATGTATGTATATATGTATATGTGCACATGCACATATGTGTATATATATATATATATATATATATATATATATATATATATAATCAAAGTAGTAAATATGTTTCTATCCAGAATTTTGAAGAGAGAGAAGTTCAAGGTGAGGACAGAATGGTTCTATTTCATTATCTACATTTTTCTAAAGCCTGATTTTTGATAGGAGTCTTCAGACTAAAGCCAGATATGGTTTTGTTCTTGGTCAGAAATCAAGAGCTAGGTTGGTCTTCATAATGACCTCAAGTAAATTCAAGAAATTGTCTTAGTTTATTATTATTTTATCTGGTTATTTTTCATTACCACAGTAAAAAGGGACACTAAGCTGAAAACATGATTTTCCCCCAGATCTTGTTTAGATTGATTATTTCAACCTATGTCAACTTGAGACCTAAACATTAATGAGATTGGCAGATCCCATTTTAAATGGGCATTATGCCAGGATAACAGATGGATCCTGAAACTGTCAGTTGATGGCTCATGTATAATTCTCTCACGTTGTCAAGTGGACATAGTGCTTAACAAGAAGTGTCAAAAATGGCTCTCAGTTGGTTTCCAGAGCCTCACCCATGCATTATTACCCAGCTGCAGTACCTGCAAGTCTCTCAGACTTCTACTAATCCCCAGAGGGATCACCAATAAACCTCATGGACAGGTAAATCATGCCCGGGTGATGTGCTTGCTTTCCTGCCTTGGCCAGCCTTCCATAGCCTATTCTTTACTCATGACCTGAACCGTTTCTATGGAAACTACCGCTCAATGTTTTTTTCCTAGGGAGGTTATTCTTACATTATCACTCAAGGAAGTGAGAATGAGAACCTTACAAATAGCAAGTAATCAAAACAAGGGTCCTGCCTGAAAGACCGTCTCACTGTCCACAGCATTCCCCTCCCCTCTCACACACACCTACCACATTGAACTATCATCTTGACTTTTGAAACTTTTTTTTGGTCTACTTTATTCTCGCCTCTGCTGTGACTAATTTCTTCCATCCCAGGCTGTTTATGAAGACATTGGCTACTTAAAATGGACCCTTGAATTCAGGCTTAGAGACTCTTGAGTTTGAGCCTTATTATTTATGGACTTAATAAGCCATGAGCACATCCATTAACCGTTTTCCTGCCTCGTGGTGCTCTTCCTACCTCTTTTGGTTACTGAAGACCTAGTTTAGTGTATGCCATTAGGATTAGTGATGGATGCCTCCCATTTGCCAAGTAAATTGGCTTTATTGCTGTTAGAAAGCATTATCTCATTAAACTCATTGTTTAATCATGAGGTAGTAACTAAAACTATTATAGCTTGAATATTAAAGATCCCTCATAGGCTCATGTATGAAAGCCGTGGTCCTTGGCTAGTGATGCTATTTTAGAGCATTCTGCAAACATTAGCAAGTAGAATCCTGCTGGAAGAAGCTGGACACTGGGTTCTTCCAGTCTCTGTCCCTCTGCTTCCTGTCTACCATGAAGTTATGAACTGCTTCAGTAAAGCTCTCCCTGTCATGATATTCTGTCTAAGCATATGGAGCTGAGCAACCATGGGTTAAATGTCCTGAAACCAGGAGCTAAAATAAGTCACTCTCCATCAGATTGTTTCAGCCAGGTATTATGTAAAGATAGTATATAATGCAAAAAAATGAAACTTATGCCCTGGCAATGCTGCAGCAGGCATGGGCAGCCCATATATGGTGGTTCTGTTGAACTTGTCCATATTGGGTTTCATGGTCTAAGTTGATGAGGATGACTGACCAGGTCTCTTCCTCAAGTGGGCACCAGATCCCATTACAGATGGTTGTGAGCCACCATATGGTTGCTGGGAATTGAACTCAGGACCTCTGGGAGAACAGGCAGTTCCATCTCTCTAGCTCTCATGTACCTCATGTATAATACACTCTTCTGGAAGCTGGAGATGTAGTAGTGAGTCAAGTCACCATGTGCTCTGGCCTTAGGAAATGTATATACTGGTGATATTTGAATTGAACACTATTGGTGGAGTAATGAGTTGAACTCTTCTTTTACTTTATGATGAGTATGCATTTATAGGGATGAATATGCTTCAGTTACAGATGGCCAACTGTCATTTATAATATATTTATATTATTCAATTATAAAGGGTGGGATATTAAGAAGGTGTTTGTTGATGATATGATAGTTTACATAAGCGATCCCAAAAATTCTACCAAGGAACTTCTATGACTCATAAACACTTTCAGTAATGTAGCAGGATAAAAGATTAACTCAAAAAAATCAATAGCCTTCCTGTACACAGATGATAAAAGGGCTGGGAAAGAAATCAGAGAAACAACACCCTTCACAATAGCCACAAATACCATAAAGTATCTTGGAGTAACTAGAACCAAACAAGTGGAAGACTTGTATGACAAGAACTTTAAATCTTTAAAGAAAGAAATTGAAGAAGACACCAGAAAGTGGAAAGATCTCCCATGCTCTTGGGATAGGCAGAATTAACATAGTAAAAATGGCAATCTTACCAAAAGCAATCTACAGATTCAATGCAATGCCCATGAAAATCCCAGCAAAATTCTTCACAGGCCTTGAAAAAACAGTACTCAACATCATATGGAAAAGCAAAAATCTCAGGATAGCCAAAACAATCCTGCACAATCAAAGAACTTCTGGAGGCACCACAGTCCCTGATTTCAAACTCTTCTGCAGAGCTAAAGTACTGAAAACATCCTGGTATTGGCATAAGAACAGACAGGAGGACTAATGAAACTGAATAGAAGACCCTGATATTAATCCACACTCCTTCAAACACCTGATTCTTGACAAAGAAGCAAAAAATATCTAATGGAAAAAAGGAAGCATATTTAACAAATGGTGCTGGTATAACTGGATATAAACATATAGAAGAATACCCATATATATCACCATGCACAAAACTCAAATCCAAATGGATCAAACACCTCAAAATAAAGCCAGTCATACTGAACTTTATAGAAGAAAAAGTGGGAAGTAAACTTGAACTCATTGGTACAGGAGACCACTTTCTAAATATAACCCCAGCAGCACAGACACTGAGAAAAATAGTTAATAAGTGGGTGAGACCTCCTGAAACTGAAAAGCTTCTGTAAAGCAAAGGACACAGTCAGCAAGACAAAATGACAGCCTACAGATTGGGAAAAGAACTTCACTAGCCCCACATCAGACAGAGGTCTGATCTCCAAAATATACAAAGAACTCAAGAAATTGGTCACCAAAAGAATACCCAATCCAAATATAAAATGGAGTACAAACCTAAACAGAGAACTCTCAACAGAGGAATCTAAGATGGCTAAAAGACACTTCAGGAAATGTTCAACATCCTTAGTCATCAGAGAAATGCAAATCAAAACAACTCTGAGATTCCATCTTTACACCTGTAAGAATGGCCAAGATGATGACACCCTATGCTGGAGAGGTTGTGGGGAAAAGGGAATACTTATGCATTGCTGGTGGGAATGCAAGCTAGTACAGTTCCTTTGGATGTCAGTGTGGCGATTTCTCAGAAAATTAGGAAACAACTTCCTCCAGACCCAGTAATATCACTTTTGGGTATATATCCAAAGGATGCTTAGTTGTGCACAAGAACATGTGCACAACTATGTTCATAGATGCATTGTTTGTCATAGCCAGAACCTGGAAACAACCTAAATGCTCCTCCTCCAAAAAATGGGTAAGGAAAATGTGGTACATTTACACAATGGAATACTACACAGCAGAAAAAAATAACGACATCTTGAATTTTGCAGGCAAATGGATGGAGCTAGAAAACATTATTTTGAGTGAGGTAACCAAGACACAAAAAGACAATTACCACATATACTCACTCATAGGTGGGTTTTAAATATAAAGCAAAGAAAACCAGCCTACAAACCACAATCCCAGAGAATTTAGACAACAATGAGGACACTAAGAGAGGTTTATATGGATCTAATCTACATGGGAAGTAGAAAAAAACAAGATCTCCTGAGTAAATTTGAAGCATGGAGATCTTGAGGGAGGGTTTAAGGGGAAGGGGAGAGGCAGGGAAGGGAGCAGAGAAAAATGGTGAGCTCAATAAGAAATAATAATAAAAAAGAAGGTGATTGAGCATGAAGACCAGATAATTGTAGTAATATTTCATTTGTATTTTAACAAATAAAGCTTGCCTGAAGATCAGAGAGTAAAACACCCTCACAGACCTGATCAGTCTCACAGGCCAGGCAGAGGTGACACACACCTTTAATCCCAGTAGTCACACTAGTTTGCCATAGAAACTGGACGGTTATGGTGCACTCCTTTAATTCCAGCCCTAGAGAGGAGTATAAGATGGGATGAGACAGCTCTCAGACACAGTCTCTTTCTGAGGATTCCTGGAGGCAGGAACGCCATTTTGGACTGAAGTTGAGGTAAGAGCCAGTATCTGGGTGCTTTGCTTTTCTGACCTTCTGGCTGAACCCCAATTTCTGTCTCTGGATTTTTATAAATTGTACTACAGGTCATGAATCCTCTCCATTGATATTCAGGTCTTCCAGAAGAATTGGGTAAGTATATGTAATAAATATATGTGGCTGGGAATTGATTTGACAGTAGCAATACAGTTTAAATTAATTGCGTGGTAATGCATTGTGTTAATAAATTCCAATCATGTGAATTATTTCTGTATATTCTAGCAAGAAACAAAACTAGAAGCATTGTAATCACAGCAACTCTAAAGGCTAATAGAGAAAGATGACAACTTCAAGGCCTGACTGGACAACTTAACCTAACATGTGAGAGGCCCTAGGATATACTAACTGACTAACCAACTAACCAATAACAAGTCAATTAACTAACCAACTAACTGATAACAAACCAATCAACTAACTAACCAACTAACCAATAACCAACCAATTGACTAACTAAATAAATAACCCAACAAACAAATAAGTAAATAAATAAAACTGTGCTGTAGCAACGGGTACAAAAATGAAAACCTTGGACAACAAGAACGCTAGAATATCAGGTTATTCTGAGAACAGGGAACTAGTATCATCTAGTCATTGGCATTTGAAATAGCTAAATGCTAGCATGCCGTCCATTTCTGAGTTTCAGGTTCTTCATTTATAAATTTATCATAACTAGATCAAATGATCTCTGATTGAAACTTTCAGGAAGCATTTCCTTCCTTAAATATTCTCCCATAGTGTGGTGAGAAGATTAGCCCCTATTACCAGAGAAAGCTGGGGACTCGAACGCTCCCAACCTTGATTTTTAATGTGTTTGAATCTAATTCCACATTATTATATAATAGTGAGTGAAATCAATTTGAACTACGGATGGTATAACACATTCATATTTATGATGGTCTCTGCCTCTTTCCATGTCCCCTTTGTCACCGTAACTCATATTTTGTGGGAAAACCTCTGAAACACTAGCAACCTCTTATATTGAAGAGTTCTTTTGGAGTCCTGTGTGGCCACAAGTCTAGCCTTGCGAAGCTAAGACCTCAAAACCTAGTGTGGTGTCTCTCCTCCAGGCAGCTTTCTTAACACCATCAGTCTCACGGTAGCCAAGTCTTAGCCTTTTCGCTTTACTGATGGCAGCTTGTCTTTTACCATACGGTATTATTTATTTATTTATTTATTTGTTTAAGATTTCTGTCTCTTTGCCGCCACTGCCTCCCATTTCCCTCCCCCTCCCCCAATCAAGTCTCCCTCCCTTGTCAGCCCAAAGAGCAGTCAGGGTTCCCTGCCCTGCGGGAAGTCCAAGGACCACCCACCTCCATCCAGGTCTAGTAAGGTGAGCATCCAAACTGCCTAAGCTCCCACAAAGCCAGTACGTGCAATAGGATCAAAATCCCATTGCCATTGTTCTTGAGTTCTCAGTAGTCCTCATTTTAAATATCATTTGTTTCTATCATCTTTAAAAATTGATATGCTTCTGTAGGGTTATGCTTTAGTCATACTTTATAGACTTTGTGTTTTAGGTTGTCTTCAAGATAGAGAGCGCTAACCCCAGAGAGTTTTGTGAAGGTAAGATTAATTCAAGCATCTGCAACCATTATTATAGTACAGAGCACACAGTAGCTTCTTAGTACTAGCTCAAGAGTAATAACATTATTTGTAACCACAATGTCTTCGTCAATGTTATAAAAAAACAAGCACACAAGGACCAATATGGCAAAGGGGTTAATTCATCTCGTGTGTTCCATTGGTCAAGAAACTCTGTTGACTTCCAAAATGACTCAGAAGCCAGTTTTTGTATTTTGTAGTAAGAATGAGAAACAGAAAAAGGATATATACATAAATAATTATGATGCCCAATAGAAAATAGGAGAAGACAAAGAATCCCCCCCCCCCCCCAATTCTCAATGGAGTATGTTCATACTTAGAGAGTCAGGGAGACTGTGGAAATGAGACAAAATTTTAGTGAGGTTTTCAGAAAACTCTAAAATGCAGATAAATATGTATTTGAGGTTTTGCAGTGGTGTGGCAAAGGCATCCCAGTAAGGACTATGTAACGTGCATGAAAGTAACATCTAGAGAATTGCCTAGTACCCTACCAACTACATTTAGAAGCTGAGCTTGGAGATGAAGGGAAAGTTCCTGGATGTAGAGCATAGATTTTGCATTATATTTGATACATTTGGGTTTAATAAGGCAGCTTGTTGTTTAGAACAGTCAATAAAAGAAATAAAAGCTCATGAGTACTGCTCTTGCTCTTGTTCTTTCTAGATGGGGAGGTGTACAAGTGACCTGGAGAAGATAGGTTGCCTCTATCCTTAAAACTAGACCTTTAGCTTGGTTCTGCTCCACAGTGGAGCTCATACGAAGTACCCACTACCACTTGAGTTCCTTAATCTGTAAAAACATCACTATTAAGAACACCAGGTATAGCACTATTGGGAAAATGTGAATTCATCCAACTGTTATAGAGATCATTATGGATAGACTTCAAGAGACTGAAAAATATAATTACCATAGAATCCAGGAAAAATGATTCCCGAGTATACACAAGGGAATAAAGTCTAAATGCCATAAAGATATAAGCACATCCATGTTTATTACAACAATTGTTCACAATCATCAAGTTACAGAATCAGTCTTGATGTCTCTCAGCAGATGAGTGGGTAAGAAAACATGGCGTATGTCAGTGACTCTTAATTTTTTTGACATATAAATCCTTTTGCATCAAGTTTTTTTTAAATGTGAAAGCAGGTATATAAATAAAATAGGCATAGAAATAACATGTTTACTGATAGCTATAAAGAAATTTGTTTTAAAATAATTCATATATATATATAAATTTATCACTTACTAATGACAAAGCAAAGTTTTCTTACTGTGATGGATATGCCTATTTATTTACTTTTAATCAGTAATATGTTCTCATTTATTTGTTTGTTATTTATTTTTGTTTTTACATCCCCAAAGCAGTTTTCTCTCCCTCCTTTCTTTCAAGCCCCTCTCTCTACCTTCTCTCCTCCATTTCTCTTCAGAAAAGGGCAGATGTCCCATAAATATCAACTAACCATCATATATCAAGTTGCAATGAGAAGACTGACTATTTATTTTTTTACACAAAGAATTAAATCTTGGCTAAATATTTAATGCCATGGAATGCAAAGCATCTTCAAGAATTTTGGAGTTAATCGATATTTTGAATTTTAAATCATCAATCAATGCAAAGGGTGATGCTTTGCACAAATTCCTAGTAGAACATGACAGAAGCATGTTCAGAAATTGTTAGAGATTCTGTCCTGATCCCAAGGCAAATTAATGTGATTATTTTTTTAGGTGAAACAAAAGTCATCAACTCAAAGGCTATCCTTAATAATTAAGCTTTCTAGGACTGAGACTGTAACTCAGGAGTTGAGTGTTTGCCTCCCAAGTATGATGGATACCCTAGGTACAATCCCCAGAACACAAGTATATAATATATATTTCATATATATTACAAAACAAATCGAAGAAATACTAAAGTTTGCATGCCAGAGGATGATGTCGGAAGCTATTAACAGTCTGTTAACTGTAATGAAAGCTCGTATAAACAATACAAACACCACAACTGATAACACATAGCCATTTCCAATGCAAACCATGATGTTTCAGGCAGCTTCTGTTGGTGTTCTGTGGTGTGGCGATTGCACAAGGAAAAGTACACATGTTGTATGTTTAGAACCAAGACAGAATATTAGGCACAATATACCAGAGACAGAATGATAAAGATTGTAGGTTTTTTTCACCTTATATCTGGAGTCTAGATTTAAAAACGATGAAGGTAGAATGGGGACTATATACAGGCAGAGAAGGGACAAGTAGGAAGGGAAGAAAGGTCCAGGAGAATGAGTATGAATGACTATGGAGAATGTACAGAGATGTTCTATAAGTCACTCTAAATATCTTTAAGGAATAAGTACATCATGAGGTACAGTCATCTCTGTGTGACATGCTCTTACAGAACAATGCTACTCTCACTGAACGTCCTACACCCCTGGATCGTTGAAACCACAACTATATTTTATAATTCTCCAAATCTTTAACCTAGGCATATATTCAGAATCTACTGCTTAGTTGATGGTAGTTTATGGTCTCTGTGATCTGATCCTCCACTGTTTGTTACATCCCTGGAAGTCACTCAGAGGATACCATAACCGATGAGAGTCCATGTCTTGTTGAGTCATGTGATGATAAAAATTGGTAGTCATAGCCTAAGGCACTGGCGAATCTCAGGATTCCTTCTGAATCACTAAAAGATTAAATTATCATGGGCCCCACGCTCTTTGTTGGGAGTAAATTTTATTTCATTTCCGTGTTTTGCAAGTTGGGGTGGAAATCTACTGTGGAAAGAACCTCCTCTTTGATGTGTGTGAGTAATCCCTTTATCTCCTTCCATAGATCTTGCGGCTATCTGAGTCTTCTAGATTTGCTTTTATGCCCAAGAAAAAGATTGCTGTTTTGAGGAGCAGCTATTTTCTTAGGGAAATTTGGACAATTAAGAAATAGCAAGTATATAACATTTTCCCCAACTGAGCATTTTATACACGAACAAAATATAGTGTAGGCTTGAGAATAGCACCCTGTGGTATTTGGCCTTTTGTGCCCTCTCTACCTCCTGAAACAAGAAAAAAAAATGTTTGCCTTGGCACTTAAAAAAGTAGGAAGGGACATATTTTTCTATTTCAAAATATAATATAGTTATGTCTACAAGGTGCCATTCCACCCGTTGGGAACTTTCCTTTTGTGTAGGTGTTGGAAAGAAGATAAACAGAGTACCTTGGAACACCCCGGGACGAACGCTTTGTTTGGACAACTTTATAAACCTTGGAGCCTTCAGGGAACAGTGTTGGGGTGGAGGCCATAGGAGACACCCAGTCTGGATGGCACAGAAAACAGAGGATGCTAAAGCACCACAGCTCAGAACTCCTGCCACTCTACCCGAGAAGCAAAACAAACAAGCCTGGGGATGGAGGAAGATGTAGGAAGTCTGTAGGGAGACCAGGGGAGGCAGGCGCCTGGGAAGTTACTGCAGCAACCAAGAGGAGTCCACATCATGACCACTAAGCAGGATTCATAAATCCCTCTGCTTTGGGGACCGCAACGTGCTCAGTTCAGACACCCTAGCCTCCTCTAGAGAGCTTCAGTAAGCAGTCCTGGAAAATCGGATGGGATTGAAGCGCCGTTCCAGTCCAATCCGTTTTCTAGTTTGCAGGGGAGAATCCGGTCCGGTGTTTATTTTTAGCAGCGCTTTTCTGTGACCGAATGCTACTGCTTTAGGGCTGGGATACTGAGGACCTTATTGGGGAGAGAAGCCAGGGCGGGCGGGGGAGCGGGGGGCGGTGAAAAAGGGAGGGGGGGGACTCTCTGCGCATGCGTGCCAGCGCCCATGCAAATCTGCTGTACATCCAGAGCAAAGTGGGATGATCTGTCACTACACCTGCAGCACCACGCTCCGAGGACAGCTCCTGCTCGCAGCTTCCAGACGCAGGTAAAAATAATTAAATAAATACAATCCTGCGCGGGCCTGTGCATGCTTTTCAGTATCAGCTGTGCATAGCCACCTAACCCCTGTAGAAACAATTTGCTGCTGCTGCTGCTAAGTGTCCTTTGGTGGCTGATCGCAGCTTCAAGGTTTAAGAAATCCCATCTTTCAGGAAGCCCGAAGGGAAAGAAGGAAGTACGGGCGAAATCATCAGATTGCCTTTCCAGATTTGGGGATCTGAAGCGGGCCCACATCTTCCTGCCAACTTCCATTGAACTTCCCAGCACTCTAAAGGGACCGAAATGGAGAGCAAAGGTATGTGCCTGTCCCCATCGGGGCACTTCCCGCTGCCTGTGCGTGTGGCCAGGGCAGCCCTCGGCGAGGGGACTGCAGTGCTCCAGAGCGGGAGGAGCATCACACTAGGTCGATAGGAGGAGGATATGCTATGTCCGTTGCAGCAGCGGGAATGTAGCGAGAAGGCCACTAACTCCCACAGCGTGGAAGTCAATGTTTAATACTCCCATTAGTTGCGTAGTGAAGTCGGATGAGTTTTTTTTTTTTCCCCCCTCCGGGTGTGTGTGTGTGTGCGCGCGCGCGCGGGGGGCGGCGGGGAGGTGGGGGGGATGGAGAAGATACCCTCCCAAAATGGAGGGGGAGGAAAGATGTGCTGGTAATATGATTTCTTTCCTTTAAAATGGATGGACTGGATAAATCTGTTTTGTTTGCTTTAGGATTGCTGATGAGACATTTATAGCTGATATCCAATAATGCATTGCTAAAAAAAATGTTTGAATTCCTCCACCCCACCCTACAAACATGGTGCTTCTGGGTGTGTATGACCACATTCGACTGCATTTTGAATGGGTATCAGATAAAAAAAAAATTGTATCTACTTGAAACAGCGTGCCCAGGAACTGACCTCTAAGAAGATCAGGGTAGAGAAGTACTGCCTGGCTCCTGAACGCGATGCTGTTCACTAGTTTTGGACATGTCCATATTAAAATTCCCCTCATAAGCAAATCTGCAAAATGTACACCCACCAACTGCTATCTGAACTGTGGAGATCAACTTCTGGTTAGCATATCTGATGCATATAAACCAAGCAGCTCTTAAAATTGTAACTTTGGATGTCGCTTGAACTTAACCCCCTCTGTGCAGGTCCCTTCCCCTCCTTAAAATGCCCACACATGGTTGTGATGTGACCAGATACCCAGTAGGGCTAGAGGATGTATTTAACCCTGCTGAAATCAGAGAAATGATGTCAACTTTTAGGAAACCATATTCATTACCCAGAACGGGAGAAGCTATATTTGAAGCGAGGTTTTATTTTTAACTGGAATGTCAGTCACTGTGGCAATGTACTTAGGCTCGGGGAGTGGTGTTGAGCTACCAATTTCTAGGCTGATTAACCAAACTAGAGTGTTGACAAGAGCAGCTATCTGCTCAGTATGGTTATTGGAGTATTTAGTTAGTAGGTTTATCGTTTTCGTACCTAGGGTAAACCTTGGCACTGTGGAAAGATCTGAAATGCTGCAGGTAAAGATTAGCTGGTAGCTTTCAGACGGGGCAAACTATTCTCGTGACACGGTGGGTATTTCCTTGTCTGACAATGTACATATGGGAAAAGATCTGTATCTCTAAATATATACATAGTGTATAACAGAATCCATTTTAAAATGAAAACCCAATCTTTCATAAATCATTGATTAATATAATATTCTAGTTAGGTAAGCATTTCTTGGACCTTGGGTTAACAACAGAGTATCATTTTACTATGAAAAACTGTTTTTCTGCTTAGGCGACACCTGGTATTTGACCATTAAATCTGGTTATTTGGCAATGGTTCCTGGTAACATTTTGCCTCTAATTTATACAGCAATTAATGGTCAATCGTCAAATGAAGACATGTCTCTCAGCGATATTTTGTGGGCTTTTTTTTATTGCCCATAAAGAACACTGTCTGCTTCTCAGAGTTTCAGGTGGTTTACATTGCCCCATAATCAGAGTAGACTTCCAGCCGTGCTTCTAGTCTAGGGAGCTCAGAAGGGAGATGGGATTTCAGAAATAGACCTGAGAGGAACTGGGCCAAAAGTTCTATGTTAAGTCAGACAACAGTGATACTGTGGATCCCAGCTCTGTGAAAAAGGTGATGATAGCTCTTGCTATAAGCCAATATTGTGGTCGTTTTGCAGAGGGCTCATAATTACTTATACCAATGAGGAGGAAATGAAAATCTTAATGAGTTTTAATTCCTGGACTTTAGAAAGCTGAGCTGCTCAAATATCAATCATGCTGACACTAATACTTCTGCTTTTTAAGCCAATGAATGTGGCATGCTAAAAAAAAAAAAAACTGCAGCTAACTTTAATTTTTTCTTCTGGAAGGCTAAAGGAGCATATCAAGGGGCAGTTGCATCTGTATTCCATTCTAATTGGAACATCTTTAATTTTTTATTGCAATCAACTTCTTCCCCCCGTAAATTCAAGTGTAATTATGAGAAAACATTATTAAGTATTAGTATTAGAACTAATTTAAATAGAGTCAAAGAGTCATCACGTGATTCACTTGACTGCACAATGCTTTCCGATAGTCTAATGGCCTATTTAGACATAAACCCTGTCACCAGCGTCAGGCAACCTTCACATTGCCTTTGCCGTTTGAAAAGCAGACCAGCCAAGCAGACCTGTGAGTATCCTTACTCACAAGTAAGATCAGGTCTGCTTCCTTCCTTATTCCTTAACATCACTTCCTGTCATCCAGGATAAAGAGGAAAATAGATCAATTCAGAGTCAGAGTCAAGGATCTTTGTATCTCATGGTAATTACATTGTATCAAAGACTGAGTTGGATGTATCTGAAGTAACTTTCACAGAAATTATATCTCGGGGGCTAGAGCCGCAGAAATAATGGAGAGTGTTTAATATTTAAACTTGTGGTTCGGAAACTTGCCTGCACTCTAGAACCACTTGGTAGGCTTCGTAAACGTTCTCATGCAGGGTCATAGCCAAAACAATTAATTAGAATGTTGGATGGGAACAAAGAGGTGCACCATTTTTTAACCGTCTCAGGTGCAATGTGTTTGAGAACCACATATTGAGGTGCTGGGTGACAGACTGTGGTTTGCAGACACATTTAGAACTGCTGGATGCTCGTTTTTGCTCTAGGCCTGTCGAACAGACTGATTTCTACAAAGCCCTAGGTGGTTTGTATTCAGGGGAGAGTTTTAGGAGAGATGATATAGAGGTAACTGACATTTCTCTTCTGTTCCCCTTTCTCCTGACTGTATCATTTTTTTTTCTTTGCTTAGGTTCTCAACTTGATGCAGGTTGCCTATACAAACACCTGTAGAACATTTTCTATGTAGAGAGGCTCAGACTGCACCTCTTGAGATTCAGATTTAGCTGGTTCCAGGGAGGGACTTGTGCATAGTTCCTTAAGACAAAAACACAAACCAAAACAATATAAAATTATTCCATGCTACTAGTCAGCTTTGTTTTAAAGAGGCATCAAGACAAAGGCAACCTATTAGAGAAAGCATTTGGCTGGGGGCTTGCTGATGGCTTCAGAGGATGAGTCCATGATCATCATGGCAGGGAGCTTGGTGGCGGGCAGGTTTGGTTCTGGAGCAGCAGCAGAGAGCTTACATAGAATAATGATCAGAAAGAAAGAGTGAAAGAAAGAGGGGGAGACTCATAGGGAATGGTGTGGGCTTTTGAAACCTTAAAGCCCACCCTCCCCAGTGACATGCCTCCTCCAAAAAGGTCATATCTCCTCCCCTCCCCAGAGAGGTCCACTAGCTGTGTACAAAGCCTTCCAATATGGGGGCTTTTCTCATCCAGAGCACCACACCCACCTAGTGACGCCACTAGCCAGCCAGTAACCATTTATCTCAGGCCTCACCACTCTTGGTCTACATTTCAGGCATTGCCCCAGAGCTTGTTAAGGATGCTGACTCTCAGGCTCTTTCCAGATTTATAATTCAAATCTATATTCCAAAAAAAATCACATGGTTGTCTGTATGTGTGTTAAAGCCTCAGAACCTCTTGTCTCAATCGTGCAAAGCAGATCGTAATAGAAAGCATCCGCATAAGATGACTTAGTGGAGAAGCTTGGATAGAGATTATCTATTCTGTGTGGTGGTTTATGTGTGTGGAGTCGGGTCCCAGACCTCTGTTTGCTTTGGGAAAAAGTAGGAAAGAAAGTCTGCCTTGTGGTTTGAACCCTAAACAGACTCACTTTCAAGTATCCCCTCTGTTCTTACTCTAGCCGTTTACTTTCAGCGGCCCATTATCTTTAAACATGCATTCCCTACACTCACTGTGGACTCCTGCTGCGTTACTGCTGTTAGCCCATGGTTAAGTGATGGTAGTGGACTGCTTAAGCCAGGGTACATCTTAGCAGAGTACAGGATGCTTCCGTCCATTGTATTGCATCTTTGTTCCATTCTCTGACACCATTGTTCTGCACTGTCTTTCCTGATTTCTATGTTTCATGGCTATATTTAATAGAGCACTCTATGCAGCTGAAATACCTATTTGTTGTTAATATGCTGCATTCCTTACACCAGCAATCGAGGGATTTTTATTTAAACAAATACTTAATGAGCACCTACTATGTGACCATCATGCTTAGTACTGAAAATCTAAGAGAAAACTAAGTTAAATGTGGTAGCTATGGCTATAATTGCAGCACCCAGGGACTAGTGACAGGGGAATAAGGAGTTGGAGGATAGCCTCTACAATATAGTTAGTTTGAGACTAGCCTGGGCTACTTGAGACTCTGTCTAGGTAGCAAAAGCTAAGACATAAGCCTTGATCTTAAACACCTTGCTCTCCTACCCCATGTCTTTGCTAATAGATTGGTTAGTCTTCTTGAGGGCATAATTTGAGTTTTTAACATTTCAGCAGGTATCCTGGAGTTTCACCTCTGGAAAAATGATTTATTTTCCATAGCAGGGACACTGGTTTTACATGCTGAGTTGGACAGATAGTAGCTTTAAGTATCACTTTCATGCGTTGAGATGATTCCAGACTGGGAAAGATAAAGCTGATATTTTACATGGGCATTGTGGAGAACATCAATTTGTTTCCAGAGGACAGAAGGCAGGAAACCAACTTGTTTTCCCAACAGAAATTTGTTCATGCCCTCCGGAGGAGAAGGGAAATGCTTTCGCAGTCCTTAATTTAGCAGAACTGGGAAGTAATTTTGTGAAAAGTCGCTTCCTCTTTAAACAACAATGAGAACCAGAGAGAGCGTTGCAGTGGGAGAAGTCAAATCTAACATATGATGTGGTAGAATGGGCACCAGTTGCAGGACGTACAGCTTCTTGTCCAGTTCTAGGGGTGGTACTTTGAAGAGATCTCTTTGCCTTTCTGGGACTCAAGATCTTTAAGTAGTCTAGAGCGTTTGGCTCGTTTGATTCAAAGGCTTGCTGAATTGCCATGTTGTTCCAGGCATGTGGCCCAGTGCAGGGTTGGAGATGTGTATCCCGGCTCCCAGTCTCTGCACTTGTAGCTGGGACCCACAAGCAGGCTCTGGAGCTGTTTATTGCAGACACGCTACTGCTCCATTCATCCTTCCGAGTCCTTGGAGGTGACCCAGGAGGCTAGAATGTGGAATTCTACTATAATTAGAGACCCTGAGAGAAGACTGAATGTTCCGCAGCAGTAATGCCTTCGTTTGCTTTCTACCTTGATTTCTTCAAAAGAAAATTCGCTGTGTGGGAGAACATGTGAACACCGACTATTCTGTGCTCTCTTCTGAAAGTGATTCCAGCTGACCAGCTGCTTGGCTGGGAATGGATTGTATGACTTAAGCAGCCATTAGCAGATTTGTTATCCCCAGCAATGGGTCCAAGGGTGACCACTTTCTTAGCCTTGCCTTTTTATTCTCTCCAGCCACATCCCACTACATTTATAGTATAAACTTTTTCCATAACTGAATTTGTTATTAAGTTACTATTGGCATGAGGACTTTGTTTTGAAGTAGTTACGTTCAACATTTTTGTTTGTTGGTGGTAGCTTTAGATTTCTCAGGTAGAGCATACAATGAATGGGTTTAAAACACTGTGTAAATTCTGTCCATCAACAGGTTTTCTCACATTGTAGCCACAGGGCACCTGGGGCACTCGGCTATTAAGGAGCACTCAGGAAATTAGGCATGGTGGTTCTGATGAAGCTAGAACTGGGAACTGTGTTTAATCAGGAACACTGTAGGGCTCCTGCCTTGGTTTTGTTTTCTTATTAGCATTATGTAGTGTTAAGAGAGCATGGGCATCAAAGAAAGATTTGATGCCTCTGTTATAGACTTGGGATAGACAATAAATACACAAAATAAATGAAAACAAACTGAGCTTAAAGACAAGCGGTTCATCTTGTTAGCATCCTTGCTTATAGGACATGGTATAGTTTTCCTAGGACCTACGCATATAAACTAATTTTAGTTTTCTTATCTCTCCAGTTACGTTTTAAAGTCCCCTTCTCTTTTCCTCACCAATGTGAGGTTCTCACCCAGAGAAGTTAAGTGACATAGCTGTTGTGATGCCACTGACGGTGCCTAGGCAGAAGTCCAAAAGGACACCTGTTGTCTTTTCACAGATACTTTCTCTTTTCCTTAACATCTAAGCTGCTTGGATGTTGGCCCAAAAGGGACCCCATTACTGAGGAGTCAAAGAGCACCTCTCATTGAAAGAAAAACTTAGGCTGGCCTCAAGTTCACGGTGTCCTTGTCTTAACATCCCTATGGCTGGTTCTGCAGACATGGGATCATGGGCTTTGGTTCTGCTCTTTCTGTGTTTAGCCAGAGGAACAGCCCAAAGGGATGGACAGCAGAAAAAAAGACCCAGAAGCTTTTACAGGCTGTTCAAAGGGTCACCAAGTACAAATAACTTTTCTGTAGCAAGAAGAGGCAGCCATTCCAATCTCTACCCCCTGGAATCTCCCCTGCTCCTACAATGACTACCCATGAGAAGCAGTCAGGCTTGTATTAGATCCTCAAATACTGACTGTGTTCAACTAGGCTAAACAGAGCTCAGTACAAGGCAAATTGAGAAATTTATCTCCAGCTATTTGGATACTGGAAAAATGTTTCTGGCCTCAAAGCACGTTAAAGTGTTTTTCATTTTTGCTCCAACTTTCATTCACATACTAGATTCTATAAATAAGGTAATTAAAAAGCATCTTTTATATGATTGCTCTAATTGGGAATGAAAATCTGGGAAATCTGAAACCGCCTTTCCAAAGGCTCCTTTTGCATTTCAAAATAGTTTCACCCTTTCCAGTACTACTCAAAACTGAATTTAGTTCAGTTCTGTGTTGTTGTTTATCTAGGATTTAAAGAAGAAATATTTCCTGTGCGGCAAGGAGAAAGACTCTGCAAATCATGCTTTATTTGTGAGCCTGCAAATTCAAAATAAGATTCAGTGTGGATTTTTACCTACGGGCCTTATGTCAGCGTCAGCATCAGCATCAAAGGCAAAGCAGTGATGCAAATACAGGAAGGCTCTCAATAACCCGAGGAAGGGAGGCAGACAGATGCACACGGACCATCAGCATCCATCTTTCAGTGTCAGATGATGGGTGGATTGAATCAATGAGCAGCATTTTTGAGAATTGATGTGTTAGATGTTCTGAGGTTGAACTTTGAAAACTAATTTATACACACCAGTAGAATGCTGAGGCTATATTGGTACCTGGGTTGTAGAATAAACATGGAACAAGACCAGAAGTCCTGTACTTAAGTTATGTTTCCTCTACTTATTTCATAAAGGATCCTTGGAGAAAAAAAAAATCCTTTTATATCTCTGTGTCCTTGACCCATCTTCCTACCCTTTCCCCACCTTTTCTCTCCTCTTCCACCCTCCCTTTCTTCTTCTTCCTCCTTCTCTTCCTCCCCTCCTTCTGCCCATTTTCACTCTCCTATTGTAGAGGAATCAGCTATCTTGTCAGCTTTCTAATATTCTGTTTTGATGCCTATGCATGCTTGCTATGGAAAACAAAACATAATGGATCGCAGTCCAAATTATCACTTTTATTTTAAAGATGCATTGTTGAGCTAGCATTTTTTAAGTTGTTTGTCTTTGATATGTGTGTGTGTGTGTGTGTGTGTGTGTGTGTGTATCAGGCTCTCGCTATGGCCTGGAACTCAGTGTGTAGACCAGGCTAGACATAAACTCATAGAAATCCACCTACTTCTGCCTTCAGAGATTAAAAACATGTGCCACCATGTCCAGCTCTAAGCCACCTTTTTATGTAATAATTTTCAAGACTGAGATTTTGGGCATGTAACTGGGTTGGCAATCAATTTTGTTCTGAGCGAAGAAGCCTTAGGCCTGTTGGAATTATCACTTGGAATATTAGTTACTTTTATGTCAATGAGAGCAAAATACCTGCCAGAGACAGTTCTCTCAATGAAGGCTTTATTTCAGCTCACAGTTTCAGAAGAATCTCTGTCAGTCACCACGAAGAAGACATTATGGGATAGCAATGACATCATCTGAGGCAGCAGGAGCGTGAACAGTGGGTGTCAGGCACAGTCCAGAAAGCAGAAATTATATCTGGTGTCAGGGAGTAGTGTACTGATCAAACACCTACCCTGGTGATATACCTTCCACAGTGAACCTTACCATCTACAGGCTCCAAAACCTTCAAAATAGAGGTACCCATTGGAGCCATGAGCTTGTTGGGGACATCTCTTTACATGGGCCATAATATTTAGCATTATGTGTGGTATGACCGTAAATTTGCATTGATGAATAGCTATGGAGCCCTACAGAAATTGCCCTGTCTTAGAAGTTTGGAAGTCTAGATTTGAGTCATGATTTGTGTCTCAACTCGTTTATGTGAGTTTGATGTGCTCATTTCCGCCCCCCCCTCCCCCGCCGCCTTGCTCTTCATCTGTGAAACAAAAGAACACAGAGGCAGAAGTCCTTGGATTTGAGGAATTCTGAGAATTTGTGGGGTTGTGTAGAGAAAACAGTAGATGTTCGCTTTATGATTTATGGTTGGTGCCTCCTTCCTTCTTGCCTTTGGATAATGTGGTAGTGTTTTTGCTCAGCAGCTTCAGCATCATGTTTTTATAACATTTTTAAGTTTCATCTTTGTATGTATCCTTCTTACAATTAAGGTTGTTTTTTATGTGAAGTTGATGCAGTATCTTCCCTCTTCCAGACCTAGCAAGCACGTTCCACTGAGAAGAGGCGGAAGTAACAATCACATCCAGCACTCCGTGCTGAGTGTTTAACTCGTGTTACAGGCAGGCGATTCGACTTTCTTTTACTTTCAGTCATCAAAACCAAATGCATGCAGCTCTGTCGTCTTTAGATAATTCGGAAAATGTAGGCATCTCTTGTAACACTCAGGTCTCTGCTGCTCCTTCGAGACAGAAGTATTGTCATTTCCAATGGAAACCTACTTAGTAGAATGGATTAATACTTAAATTGAGTTTCTTAGTTATGCAGAGGGTGAAAGCAAAATATTTAACAGCTTTAACGTATTTTAAAACATGAATTACGATCAGGACTACGTGTGATACAATGGTGGCTGTGAAAACAGTGTTTGTGGGCATATGGCCTGATACCAGTAATAAGCAACACACCATGGACAAATAACATATTGAAATAAGCAAAGGGTAGTATGATTGGATTAGTGACTAAACAGAGTGGATTTTTATTGTTTTTCACATATCCCATCAATCTGATATTCTTATTGCAGTCTAAGCATGGTGCAGTGAGTATCGGACTCAGTTATAAGCTGCTCAATATATTTATTTAAACTTTACCTAATCCCTCTCTTCGTGCTTCACGACCTCACACTCTGTTCATGCCAGACATTGAGAGGACATTTGAAAAGACAACAGCCTTTCCGAAATGAGGTTTCTCTGGCTTTAGCTTTGTATTAGGCACTGTACTTTTCACGCCATCCCGTTTAATCTTCACAGCGACCTCACGTCATTCATAGTTTATGACCTGGGAAACTCGAACAAAGTGATGGCAAGTAATTTGCATTTGAACCCACAAAGGTGCTGGGTTATGGACTGTCTTCAGAACATTACCTTGAACACTACCCAATCTTAGGTGTACTTTACTCTAGTCTGGTATGACCATCACCTTTCCTCCATTAAAGACAAAACAGTCGTGTACATACAGATTTTACTAACCCTCAGGGCACACACTATCTGCTTGTTTCATGGCTAGTAAACTGAAAGTCTTGCTGACACCAAGAGTGTGAGATAGTAAGATATTCAATAACCGTTAACATGTTTGTGAACATGAATTATGATCTGAAGTACTGGTGATATGATAGTAACTAAGGAAAAACAAAACAGTCTTTGTGGCTAGATGTGCATATAAGCCCCAAGTCAAGACAAGCCAGGCTTGAAGAGTTATTGTGAGCTCCTTCTGACTCTCAGGTGGGTTCAAGAAGGAACCTGGTGCTTTGAGATACCTCAAGTTGGTTCCAACACCAGTGGCTTAATTAGTCAAGGACTGTAGCATCTTTTTAACCCCCACACTACGTAGCTGCCTTGCTTATCCGGGAAAGCCACTGCACTGGGAAGTTACACATAGCACTAACAACCTTTGCATCCCTTGAACCAGCAAAGATACAACTGTGTGCCTTTCCTCCTAATTTGTAGAAGGGATTTCTTTCAAGATTAATGGGGCCAGTAAGAAAAGACATGAAGAGCCAAGTTAAAGCCAGAACTCAGTGATAGATTGTGTTTGTTTCTTTGGTTGATACTTTTATCGTCTGTTCCTTTGAAGCTGAAGCTTCATGTTAACTCCTCAGCATAGAACTGGATATGTCCTCTGGTATCCTGTGCACCACTGTAGGAGACCACAGTTGATGCATGGTGGTGTTGTTAGCTGATGCTGGAAGCTGGAATCTTTCTAATCTCTATGCCATTATCCTTTCTTCCCTTAGCACTGACCCTTCACCCTGCCTAGACACGAGCTGCAATAGTCTAACTTGATTACCTTCCTCCATATGTTCTTTCAACTGTTGATCCTTGTAGTTTCTGTTAGTTTTCATACCTTGGCTGAGCTGATTTCACTCACTTTCCTCTGGTTAGAACTACTAGAGTATCAGGCAACTGTGAGGTGTAATTTAAATCATACAATAAAAGCAAACAGTGTTGACCTTAGCTGGTACAACGGATATTTGAATTAAAATTTTATTAACTTGTTTTCACTCTCTGACATAAATGAAGTTCTGTTTCCTCAGAAGAGCAAACTTGACTATTGGAGAAAAAATGTCAATATTGTTGGTTAGGTCAGGGACAGGATTGCTGGGTTCCACACCCAGAGGGTCTCATTGCGTGGTCTGTGATGGACCTTGGAGAATGCTCTCTTACGAACTTGCTAGAGGACACTGCTGCTACTCTAGAGATTGATTTTTAAGAACCATAGTCATAGAAAAACTATTTTAATATTGACTTATACTTCAATTTGACTCCAGAAATAGATTTTTATTTTTCTGATTGTTTAAGAATAAGGAATTGAAGTAGCAGTCTCATGATGGAAGACCATGCATAGCTTAAAAGAATAAATGGCATTGCATCTTGGAAATAAACCACAGAAATAGTTAATTATACAAGGTTGTGGATTTGGTGGCCATTTAGCTACCATTTTGCTATATATTCTGATTATCATTGGGACTACCGATAAAAGATCATAGTTTATTTTATCTGAGAAACACCTTTGAAGTCAGCAACTAAAGATATGTGCAAACAAGAACTTAGCAAGTACTGGCTGCTAGTGATGCAGGAGAAAATTTATAGTCTAAATTTGCTTTTACCTATATAGCTTCTGTATAGATGGCTCTGGAAGCAATGACTAAAATAATGGTTGTGTCATCTGTTATCGCATCATATAAAAGAAATGTAATGTGTACGGACGGAGAGGAAAAGGTCCAAATCCGGGAATAAATTAGCATTTATAGAAAGGATGAAACTTAAACATTGGAAAAGCATCGTATGGTGAGGGAGTGGTAAAAAACACAGTAGAGAGTGTATCATCAGCAACCAGGAAGATGTAAAAGATGGTCCGATTCATCCATCCATCAGATACTTGTGCTGGTTGCCAGCGCTCTTCTAGAGGCTGAATACAGGGTGAAAGTGTAGAATGTTTGCCTTCGTGCACAAAGAGATGGGGACGGGAAACATGGAAGGATGAATCATGAAGGAAGGTCAGGAGGCAATTGTGGAAGCCTGTTACAAATTATGTTATATAGGTGGTGATTTCATTCACCTGTCAAAAAAACCACAGTTGATGTGATCACTTAAAAAAAAATTAGATACCTTGGGGATTTTCGATCACAAAGCTTCAATTATCCAGTAGCATTTAAAGAACACATTTGCTGCAAAAATAAATAAATAAATAAATAAAATAAAAAAAGAAATAAAAACCCAAAGCACACCAATGAACCCACTCGCATGGCCGGCAGAAGTGCCCCAACCCACTGTTCCCCTTTATGACTTCCACCAACTGCCTTCCTGTTGCTGTTGACTCCTGACTTCTGCAAGTTCTGACATGGAAAGGTTTTGAGTTGTATTTTTGGGAGAAATGCCCAGACAATCTTTCAGAATGTATCAAGTTTAAAAGATGACTCTCTGAACATCTGTAAATAATAAGCAAGTTTCAAGAAAATAAACACAGAACTAAAACCATGCAAAGACTAATAATATCCTTATATGTTGCCATTGCGTTTTATGAGATTCTTCTATTCTTGAATGTATGAAAGATTTGTGCGACACGTTTGTGTTCAGTCTTAGTCACCCTCTTGCAGTAGTATGTTTGGATATTCACAAGACACAATTTATTTTAAGAAGAGGGAGAAGCCAATGGCAATTTCTGAACTTTTTTCTGGCTTTTGTGTGAGTACATTCTAACTGACAACGTTGGTCGAGATTCCTGATCTCACTGTTTTAGATATTCCTATCCATATAATGGAGATAAAAACACTAGCTAATATTAGTGGCTATTAATCGACCTGTTTTGAACATTAGATTAGATATGAAAGTGCTTAGCTTGTATTCTCATATAGTAATCACTTAGCAAAGCGTTGTTATTTATTTTAAGTACTGTATCTCAAAACTGCCTCATTATAACCTCTGGGTGAAAGTCACAGCCTTGGGCTTTTATTGAGTCTGATGGGTTCAGACTGGCTTAATGTTTAAAACCTTTCTGGTGGTTCTGAGAATGGATGCAGGGTCTTTGGCAATGGTAGGCTCATATTATACCCCTGGGCAACACTTCCAAGGCTGACTGTTTTGATGAACTCCATGCACATACTAATAGTCATCATCTTTGATTTCACGTCAGCATGAGAGCCACTCTGAAAGGCGGGCAGGGGTGGCACACACCTGTAATCCCAGCACTCAGGAGATAGAGGCAGGTAGCCTGAGCTCTAGGCTAGCCTGGTCTACAGAGGGAGTTCCAGGACAGCCAGCTGGGGCTACACCGAGAAACTCTCTCTTAAAAAAACAAAACAAAACAAAAAGTCACTCTGCAAATATATGGCTTTTTTTTTTTTTAATCAAAGTTAAAAATCCACCCAAGGAAAGCAGATGCTGCCAAACTAGATGGCCACATTCAAGGAATGGGGACGGGAATGGGACATTGTATACAGGAGGTCTCAGACTGGCTGGTGCAATGTTCATGAGTAACATTTTTACGAATAACGGGCATCAGGGGATTTTCATCTTGAAACTCTAAGAATGGTTAGACAGATGGCAAGGACAGCTTGATCTTTTCTCTGAGTCAAGGCCTTTTGATCTCCATTGACCACTGATTCAAGCCTGAGTAGGGAAGGTGGGTGTGCAGCAGCCTCCAGGGGCGCTCACCCTTCTGATGTGTAGAAAAGGCCTCCTGAGTGTAGAAACGGCCCCTCTTCATCTTCTTCCATTTGCTCATTATTTTGTCACAATTATGGAGGTTCGTTCTCACAGACAGTAGTTTCTTGTCCCTTCTCCCATTTTTATAGAGTCAATAGCTTTGAATTGTTTTATATTTACCTCCACAATCTATATAATATTCACTTCTTACATTCCCAACCCAGAATGCAATTGTTCATCCTTTTGTCTTCCAGGCTTTCTTCTTAATTTTGGTTAGGTAGGCATTTACTAGCCGCACTATTATGATTGTGAAAATAAGTTCTCTTTATGACTAGCAAATTGAACTATGAAGGCTTTTCAGCTAGTCCTAAGATGTTTTTTAAGTTTGGTAATTGACTTGTTTTCAGAGGGCTCTACTTTCTCTGTATCTCCTGCTGTTATTTTCCTGCCGGTAACACACTCATCCACTCTTCACGACAGCCAGAAACTAAATACATATCCTGAGCTACACATGCTGTTGGGTATATACTATAGTAAACACCATCATAAACATGTTAACCCAGGCTAGAGGTTATGCAAAGGGCAGAGATTCAACCTGACTTTAAGACCTGTGTTTGCAAATGTCTCCACTCTCATTATTAAAGACATCATTTCCCATAAAAAACCTTTTTGTCAGTTTGAAATAAGCCCAAATTAATAACTCCCAGTCATTGCCAGACTCTTTATAGCCCCAAGAGACTTTGGCGTGATTTTAGAATCTACATTTTTCTCTGTGCCATCTGAGACAAAGGGAAGATGTGACCCAGTCTTGGTGAAGTCAAGACTGAAACTCAGAATTTAAAATTACTATACTAATGTTCTTCCCACCAAGTCATATCAATCCTCCATCCTCATGCCCAGCTGCCTATTAATATGATTAAAAATTCTAAGTTGTGACTATGAGGCTCAGAAATCTGGAAGTACTGATTTTAAGAACATCTGAAAATGGAAGAACAGCATTTTGGATGAAGTCTGTGTGTACTCTGCATGTAGGTTTAGGGGTCCAAACTTCTACAACACTGGACAAGAATGGCTCACTACCATCACAGAGTCCTCACTACCATTTTGTCTTGAAAGATCAAAGGGTCAGAGCTTTAAACCAAAAGGACAGAGCTGTCTTCATGTGTACAGGTTAATGTCGATTGAGTTTAAATTCATGCAGCAAATTCGGGGACAGAAAGTTTGGATGTGGCACCTTGTAACATCCTTTTCAAATGTTCACGTTTACAGTGTCTTAAAAGCACACATCAGCAATATATACATACATGTAACAATATACATAAGCATCATACACACACACACACACACACACACACACACACACACACACACATATATATATATATATTACAGGGAATTATGTCTCCTCTTTCTCCTTAAGGGTGTGATGTATTCTGTTCAATTTATGGTTGTAGAACTGCATTAATGGTTATCAAATACTGTATTATAGAGCCACTAAGAAGAACAAGGACACATCATTTATTGGATACTTCATCAGGAACGTAACACTCAGTAATGCGTTATTCATTGAAAGCAAGATCCAACAACCCCAGTGAGATTTTGCGACATCTTCCAACATATATTACTCTGTTGTAGGCAGAGATAATTAGATTGCATTTTTCTCAACAATGTTTTTCTTAGTCCTCATCTGCTGTGTTGACTTCTGTCACACTTTGTTACCGTCTGTCCATCTCTTGGGTCACCCCCTCTCCTCAATTATGAACTCCATGAAGGCAAATGTTATTTGTTTCCTCTTTGTTATCCCAGTGACTTGGCACAAACTAAGCCTTTGTTAGAAAGTTAACAGGGAAGGTCAGAACATACTATATATATAAAAAACAATGGCTTGATTTTCATAGCATTCTTCATTAGACGGTAGGCATAAAGACTCAGGATGACACACAGGTAACTCACATGCTTCCATATCGGCTTTCTCTTTTGAATGTCATTCTTTGTGCACCCCAATTAAAAGCTACAGCTCTTTAAGTAATGGATCCTCTTGGTTGTGAGACTTCCTTTTGTCCCCAGGAACATGGGCAATTAGGTTAGGTGTAAAATGTCTCCTCTACCTGGGTAGTAGTAATTTTTCTTCTGATGCTAAAGATGAGAAACAAAGTGACTCCTCTTCCTTATACAATGAAGAAAATCGAGATTCTTCATTGCCCTAGGTTCCTCCATCTGCTCTCCAGTGGCTCTCCATTCCTGGCATGTTTGGCTTTACCTTTTAAACTATCCTCAACCTTAGTGGTACAAATTGTCAGGACCTTTGACCAGTACCGACAAAGACAATTGTTTTCAAAGCCCTGGAGTCAGGCCTACCTAGACTCATTCTGTAAGATAGCCTGGGATACACTCTTCCTGTGGGCTTCTAGAGAGTCCCTTCTGATTTTCAGTCCACAACTAGGACATGAAATCAGTAGACAACAACAGCCTGCTTCTCTTGGGGATCTTGGTTCTGTCTCTTTTACTTTCCTATTGAAAGCTATGGTAATAGTAGAAAACACACAGGGTGATTAGTCCCATATTGTTTTTGCATCCTTAGTTCATTCTGGATGAATGAATTGGAGAGGACATGAAGGAAGGGAATGGCTCGCAGTTATCCCTAGGCTATCTGGACCCATCCTGGTGTCTTCAGCCTTCATCCAAGGAGTGGGCATGACCTTAGTTTTGCCTCATATACCCTCTGGCATCAGCAGAAATGCAAATTGAGTTAAGTAAGAATGGCCCAAGGCTTGTTTTTCTAGTCTAGGCAGGGGTATTATTTTTATTTAAGGTTATCATTAGGTATAGATATTCTCAAACACAAAGTCAGGACTATGACGATCTCTGGGACCAATTTCCTTGCCACCACAGGGCAGTCAGAGCAGAGACATGGCAAGTAGACCTTGGCATGGAGAGTCCCAAGACTGGCTTGGTGTGTGCGTGTGTGTGTGTGTGTGTGTGTGTGTGTGTGTTGTCAGCACAGTATTTTTACATGAATACTTCTTAAAAATAATTAACATGGTGGCTAAAGCTGTCAATGAAGACAATGCTAATGTTTTGAGAAAATGCGATTCTTGTGGCCCCATATTCTCTTTTAATATGCTTTCTCAGGTATGTCTACTCAAAAACTGAGTTGTGGTAATACTTCCACTCTTTTTTTTTGGTTTTTCGAGACAGGGTTTTTCTGTAGCTTTGGTGCCCATCCCGGAACTAGCTCTTGTAGACCAGGCTGGCCTCGAACTCCCAGAGATCCACCTGCCTCTGCCTCCCGAGTGCTGGGATTAAAGGTGTGCGCCACCACTGCCCGGCAATACTTCCACTCTTAAAGTGAAATGTGGCAAGGAGGTCTAGCTTCTGCTCTGCTCTGTTTCCAGTGACACAGCTCTAAAAGTTGAAATGTGTCTTTTTATTGTGGTGTTAAGGGCTTTATTTGGGTTTTATTGCCAAGTAAAATTCCAATTTTGTTTCGGTTGAGCACATTAAATGTAGTGGATCTTAAATTTCAGTAACTGTGGCTACAATATAATTTTATTTCAAGAAGTATGATTTTCTGGGTCCTTGTATGTGTGGTCTTTGCTTTTATTCTATATTATTCATGTGTTTTAAGACTATTATGTTCTATTTTGGACTCTTAGTTTAAAAGAACCTAGTCAAAGTAAAGTATGCATATGAAATTAATTAATTAATGATATGTTAAAGGCACTGAAGTTGCTTAACATGGAAAAAAGAAGGCTCAGAAACTATCCTAATCACAACCCTTGGCCTGAAGTGACTGAAGAAAAAAATATTTAGAAGGAGATTTTTGGTCTCTTCTGTTGCTAAAGGGATGGACCACAGCAGGTTCTCACGCAGGTAGACCATGGTTTTCATCCTGAAGATTTGTGTAAGAGCTAATGACATTTGAGCTTTTATCCTTTCTCACTTCTGAACAAAACATTCTCTCCAATTATCCTTTGGTTCTGTATTTATCTCTGGAGAGATTCAGTAAACAACGAGTTACCCCAAGACCGAAAGGATTTATTTTGTGACCGCTGGTAGCTCAAAGAAGGTTGTGGAGAATCCATGTATGGATATGACGTAAGTGTCCAAGGGAACGTTTCCATTATTCTGTTGTTCTGAAGATTACTGGATGCTCGACTTTGTGTTGGTGTGATTGGTCATCACATAAATTCGGACGGATGACCAAACTCGGGATACATTAAGCAGTGCCCCTCTGCCCGTGGGGCTGGGGAAGGGTGGATTCTGTGAACGAAGGCAGCTTGTGGTTAGGAGTTTCAGAATTCCACAATGTGTTCCAGATGACTGCTTTGTTCTCAGGAGCCTGAAATAAATGTGTGGGAGGATGTCTTCTAGCCTCCCTTTTGGAACAGCCTTTCTTGGGATGGATTTTTCACGTTCATCAGGGGTGGTAATGTCCCCAGAGGTAGAGTTTTGTGAGAGCCGTGATCACCATGGACTCACCCCTTTTCTATGTGGTGACCATGTGGATGAAAGGGTGGGGCAGACAGGTTCAAACTGACTTACTGGTTATGGAAAAATCCTAATGAATGAAAAAATAATAGGGCTATTAACAGCAGGAAAGCTGCTTTGTCTGCCCCCTGCCAGCCCCAAATCTGGCAGCTATATATCTTGAAGCCATAAAAAGATAAGGCTGGAGTTTTGATATCAAATGAGGACTGAAAACAAGATAAAAGGAAGAAAGAGGAGAGTTACAGACACATCAGATCTATCAGCTGACCCAATGGTGGTTTTCTAAAGAATAAAACGAAGTTACATTCATTTTCTCAGACAGGCAAAGGCAAGCATATTTCTCATGATCATAGCACTATCACAAAACAATGTTTATAACTGGGACAATTATATATATCTACATATATGTGTGTGTGTGTGTGTGTGTGTATATATATATATATATATATATATATATATAGAGAGAGAGAGAGAGAGAGAGAGAGAGACCCCTTCTCTCTTTTACTTAAAAAAATAAACATTGTTTTAGGAGAAATAATTACTTAAAATGACATTACAATTAGACTAGGATGTTTAACTGTTCTTTTTCCTTTGATCTTATGTAAAACTATACTTTCTCCATTTACATTTTAAGTTCTAACTTGACTGAAATATTTAAGCACATAAACATTCTAAAATGCTTAGCAAAACAAATTTCCATATTATCAAAGCCAAGCGAAAGAAAGTACCATGTTGTGTGAGTGTAGTTAGTTGTTCAGTGTAAAGAAGCACAAGGGCACACTCATTCACAGTGTTTGGAGTCCGGGTAGCAGCTACACTCGGATGTGATGAGGCTGGATGGGTGCGAGAGTGGTTTCTAAGCTTCAGAAATAGTTTCTCTCCTCTGTGATTTGGATGCGGGCTGAAGATGTGAGTAGATCGTGAATGTCCCTCAAATGGTACCTTCCTCTGAGTGTATACTGCTTTAATAAGAACACTTTTAGCATTATATATGTGAGGCTGAATGTTTTATTCACAAAAGTATGCACATAAAATTATAGTACTGTTGAATAGCTAGAAATTTAGTCACGAAAAGAAAATTCAGAAGACAAAGAACGTGGCAAAGGTATTAATGGACAAATCATAGAACACAGATAAATAGCTAAGACACCTGGTTAACACCATCATTGGTCTTGCAGCTGGAAATTCAATGAACTAGCTGCTGATTTGCACCCAGACTAACTAGTAAATATTACCATGCATAATGCTATAATAATCATCTTGCATTGAGTATATATTACGTGACCAAATGGTTCTGCATGTTTACTTTTTAAAATAATACTGATTAAACTTCTAACTCTCTTTTTATCCTCATCTAACAGAGACTATTAGTAACAGCCTAGATAGTAAATGATAGCTCTTCAAAACAGTGGTAGCCTATTTCTGAGTCTTATTTTTGAGCAACCATTGTATGTTATTGTCTAATATTTTAAAAAGAAGAGAACAATTTGATGAGCACCTTGACAGGCAGATGAGCCATTTGCAGTTCAGATGTTTCACAATTTCCCTTTGAGCAAAAGGAAAAGATTAAAGCGATAGTAAAGTCTTCATTGCTATTTGCTCATTTCTGGCACGTGTCCTCCCCTCCAAAACCCCTACAGCCCAAGGTCAATTCCAGAGCTGGCAGGACTCTCAGCTCTCATTCTTGCTCAATGCAAGAATTTGGTTGGTCCTCACTTTGCATATTTTTTTCTCTCTGTTATGTTAACAGCAAGTCTATTGGGGTCTGTTTTGTCACCTTCCTGGCTCTTAGATTTCTTAGCACAGTGCTAAGTCTGACTCATTCAATAAGTACTTTTGATCCTGTTGCTTTGTCTGAAGCGATTACTATTCTAGCTTTAGTGTTTGGAAGGGGCTTAAAATCAGGTATCCTTTCTACAGTAGCAGTAGAAACTGAGGCTGCAGATCATGAACGGAACTTCCCCATACCAGTTATTTATTTATTTATTTATTTATTTATTTATTTATGCCTCTCAGCTACCTCAACTACCTTTTTGAGTACACAATTTTGTTAGAGAGATCCCTGTACATAATTTTCACAAGCATCTGAGACTTATCAATTTAGTAGCTCCATTCTTTATTAGCTAATGAGTTAAAAGGCTCATTCATTCACTTACCAAATTTTGGAGATCGGTGTTTATACTAAGTACATATCTACACAGAAGGTGAACAAAACCCCCCAAAAGTGTCAGTTTAGTAGAGTTTATTTTCTGCAGAAAGATAGGAATGGTTCCATAGGGAAAACAGCTCTGTTACAGCCAACTATTTTCTAATTTGGTTTAAGGTCCTCCCACAAATCGAAACACATGACCAACACTGATCTTAGTGCCAAGAATCCATGGCTAGCAGGTCTGAGGGGAAGGTGAATCTACCACTATTACTTTTCTAAATGGATGCAGGGTCTAACTACTAATGATTTATTGTTATACTTATATCTTATATTAGTACATCTCTTAGTCCTCATCAGAAGCTCTTTTGTTTTTGTTTTTTTTTTTTTCAGTCTGTGGCATTTAACACAGAGACCCACATCTGGTCAAGATGCAGAGAATAAGGGAGCACAGGATGCTCAGCTCTGAGCAGGATATCTGTTTTTGCATCCTCCCCACCACAAAGCTCATGAATCATAGCAGAAGGGTGGAAGTAGTGTAAGAGTCAGAAGTGGTGAATGGCTACAAGAATACAAGCAGCCAGTGTCTTCTGGACACACAAAAAGGCAATTGCCCAAATCAACTCACAGCACTTTTTACAGCATGCTCATAACCCGTGCGGGCTCAAGTCAGAAAGAATACCGGGATGGAGAGACGGGTGGGCACAAAGTCTTAGCTAAGGAGCTATTGACAGCTGATGGTTGCTAGGACAGGAAGAGTCACCTTTAAGGGTGTGGCTCTGATAGATTGATCAAGCTCTAGTGGAAGGCCACACATTCTACAGTATATAGACAGCATCAACTGTATTTGTTATTTTTTTTTAATAAGATAAAAAGTTGGGTGGGCAGAGAAGTGGGAAGGATCTGGGAGGAAGGCAGAAGGGATGAATATGATCACAATGATAATGTCCAAAATTATCAAAGAGAAAATAAAAAAAGTGGGAGGGAAAAACGAAACAAATATATCTAAAAAATTATGTGTAGAAAAGAAAGGTTATGGGTGATAGGAGACACCAGGGTTGGTGGGATTTATTCAGAACTTTCATCATTAAGGCCACAATAGTCAAAGGAGTGACATGTGTACAAAGTCTATTTTATTTAGTTAAAGGAGGATACATGGCCTGTCTAGGGAACAGCATTTCACATGGGAGGAACAGCAATGCAAAGACTGAGGAGAGAATGTTCCTGCGGTATTTGTTGAGCATCAAGAAGGCCACCAAAGACAAGGACAAAGAGTGTGTTAGGAACAATCCTCTTCATCATATATCCTGACCAGTAGAGTATGTTAGGCATAGTTCCTCTTCATTCACATGTCCTGATCAACAGAATATGTTAGGCATAGTTCCTCTTCATCCTAATAGAGTGTGTTAGGAGTGGTCTCCCTTCATCCACATGTCCTGACTAATAGCTTCCATCATAGCCAAATCTCTGCTGTTCAATAGGACACTCCTTGGGGTAGACAGTCTCCTTTCTTTCTAATGTAGACTGTTTTCCTTAAACTGTAACTGGTGTTTTCTGCTAGGCTTAAACAAAGGTGTCTCTAAAGTTCTGCACTGGGGCTAGGAGTTTCTTCATGTCCTCCACCTGAGAACTTTGAGACAGTAACAGTTATTTCCCCTCAGAAAATGTGCACATCTATATGTATGCCACAATAACTCTCTCTCTCTCTCTCTCTCTCTCTCTCTCTCTCTCTCTCTCTCTCTCTCCGTGTGTGTGTGTGTGTGTGTGTGTGTGTGTGTGTGTGTGTGTTTCCCAACAAAGTTCATTAGGGCCCCTTTTTTCTAAGAACCTTTGGGGACTCATTTGATTGCTAAATTGCCGGCTGCCTTCTGGAAAAGTCTGATCTCGTAGCTTCTGTTAACAAAACCAGTCATTGGGTAAAAAACCAAGTGCATTGATGACTGAGGCATTGGGAAGATACAGAAACTCTTACTAGGTGTGTGTGTGTGTGTGCATGCGCACGCGTGTGCACACACGGTTGTGTTTGCTTCTTATTGCTAACCATAAGAACTTCTTTATGTGTTACAGTTGATACAGCACTTTCTCACCCCTTACCTCATCCAGTCTCCTCTTTACTTCCAAATAGCCTAGTTACACAATGATGTAAACATGTCCCTATTTACCATTACAACCCTTTTAAATTAAGAAGTCGGTAGAGTTGGGCTATTGAGCCAAGGTCACTCAGTACCCTAGAAGCAGTGAACTTGAACCTCATCCCGTGCAGGCTCTATGCTTCCCTATCCTGCAGCTCTGAATATTGTCTACTCCACAACCTCTTTGTCTTGCATATCCAGGCTCCTAAAAGAAAAACTAGTCGTCTCTGAAGTCAGATAGTGAGTGGTTCTGATAAGCGCTTGTTTCAGCCACTTGCACTGGTCTTCTCTACGAAACCTTTCAGGCTTCACTGAAGTGAAGATAACTAGGAAACAAAAGGTTCCCCCATCCTTATCTGGTCTCATGGAAGAACAGATGATTGTTGGGACACAGTAACAATACTGTCTAGTTTAATATCATAGGAAAGCAGGCGCTCACCACAGCTGCTGACTGTCCTTCACTGGCTTACTGCAGTCCTAAAAACATTACCATGCCCCCTTTCAGGATGTAAAGGTTTGACTAGATACCATTTAGATGGCAGGAAGAAGTTATGTTCTTGCTGACTAACGCACTTGACACGTGGGTAAGACCTAGTCTACCGAGTGAGTCATGCTTCCTCCTTGGACATCTGACTGGAGTGATAGGATTCTTTTGTTGTTGTTTTGTTTGATTTTGTTTTTCTGAGACAAAGTTTCTCTGGGTATCCCTAGCTGTCCTGGAACTCACTCTGTAGAACAGGCTGGCCTTGAACTCACAGAGATCCACCTGCCTCTGCCTCCCTAGTGCTGGGAATAAAGGCGTGCCCCACCACCACACAGCAGAAGAGAATGTGCTGCAGATCCTGAGCTGTAATTATCAACATGAGTAAAACTCTCAGGTTAAATCTTCCCATTTGTCACTGAAACGTGATACAGACATAGAAACGTATAATCTAGGATTTTTGTATATGAGATCTTCTAGACAATATGAGGAAATGAAGATCTGTGGGGGCTAAGGTCAGAGGGTAAAACGATGCAACTATGCAGGGTGAAGAAGTCCAAGATTAATCAAATAGCAGAAAGATTGTAGTTAGACACCAATCATCTCATAGACTTTATCTTTGCTTCTTTCACTTGGTGAGAATGTCCAAATCTCCTCTAACAGCTAGGCTCAGTGTTTAACAACCACTGTTATATGTTGGATGGAGATACCCTTGAGGGCAAGAACATTCTTCCCTTCACTTTCTAGATTTTGGGCTTGTATTTGAGCTCTCAATTCTGTACTTTTGATCTATGTGTCTGTTTCCATGCCAGTACCATACTTTTATAATTATTATATCTTTGTGAAATTAAATTCAATGGCAATATGTAATAACTCCAACATTGTTCTTTCTCACTTTTGTTTCAGGATCTTTTATGATATCAAAAATATTTTATTTTAGCTTTTTTATCATTATCTTAGAGTTTTCAGCATACAGATTATTCATTTCTTTGGTTGAATTTATTCATTTATTCCTAAGTATTTTATCTTTTTCAGTGATTTTAAGAGTGGACTTGCTTTCTTCGCTTCTGTTTTTGAAAGGAAAGATACTGAGACTATAACCCAAGGCCTCCTACATGCTCAGCGAACATGCTTCATCTGAGCTATAGCCAAGCATTCTCATTTCTCACTCTCCTTTCTTTTTTGATAGGCGATTATTAGTATATGGAATTGCAATTGATTTTGGAATTTTGACTCTGTAATCTTCTACTTTACTAAATTCACCCACTAACTTTGCTTTTGCTATAAAGTCTTTATGGTACTCTATATATTGGCCCATACAATCCATAATCTAGAATTAGTTCTTATCTCTTTTCTTTATCAGTTGACTTTGCTAGTACTTCCAGTTTATGATGAGTAGATGTGGGGACAGTGGGCATCCTTTCCTGTAGGAGGACCCAAAATAATTACACAGAAATTATATTAATTACAATACTTCTTGGCCAATGACTTAGACATATTCCTGGCTAACTCTTATATTTTAAATTAACCCATTTCTATTATTTTATATTTTACCACGAGACTCGTGGTTTACCAGTAAGGTTCTGGAGTGTCTGTCTCCTTTGGCAGCTACATGGTGACATTTTTTTATTTAGGAATGGAGTAATCGGGCCTTATAAGATGCATCTTAATATGTTTGACTGTATCCATCTTTATTAATTTGGAACAGACTAAGAAGAATTCTTTGATTGTTTGGGAGACTCAGTCTTAAACTCGTCTGGTCACGAGCTTTTTAGTCAGGTGTTTGATTTTTGTATTACTCTCTGTTATTTGTCAATTTAGACTTTCTATCATATATCTTCTTGGTCGAGTCTCATGAGTTGTATATTTTTGGCACTCTCCTTTGATTTTCCCAATTTGTTGGCATGTAATTGCTCATGTTAAGATCTATTTTTATTTCTGAGGCATCTATTATAATGTTTTCAATTTTAATTTTTAAATTTGTACCATCTCTATTTTTGTTCTTGGTCAAGCTAAGGATTTGTCAAACTTAATAATATTTTTTCAATCAATTCACTCAATAGTCATGGCTTCTTCTCTTTTAGTTATTGGACTGAGAGTCCCAAGATGCATCTGAACCAACAGAGAGCATTGCCATTCATTGTTCTTGTTTGCCCATGATAACTTGATGGTAAGAAACCACATCCTTTTGTTGCAGGACACAGAACAATCAAGCTTTAACTGACCAGGACATTCTTTCCCTGTGTTCATGCTTTCATAGTGTTGAACAGTGATATGCATGTTGTTAAGGGGGAAAAGACAACAGTGGTCTTACCCAGAACTAGGCACTAGACGCTGCAGTCCTGACCTGACAGACAAGATGTGTCTACTGGTAGAGTAGTGGCAGATTTTTCCATGACTCTGTAAATGACCCCACACCCATGCCCATCTGAGTAGAGCTAATTGAACTCAGTAGGTAAACATAAATTAAAAATACAAAGATATTCAGCTGGAGATGAAGATATGTTGGGAATATTTAGGGGGACTTCTAGGTGAGTAATTAGAGTGAATATAGATGTATGAAAATTTCAAAGAATAAATTTTTAAGTATTATTAAAATACTAACTGAATTTTATTTATCCTGTAGTTTATATAGTCTTTATTTGGCATAGTTCTGTTAAGATCTTGATAATTTCCTTTCTGTCTACATAGTGTTAAAGTCTTTCTTAAGATATTAATTAGGTTCTTTATTGGAGATATTTTAAATAAGTAAACATTTATTGCTTGAAGTGTTTTATTAAATTTTCATTTGTTCCAAGATATTTAAATGCTGCCTTTTGGTTTAGTTTTTGGTGCTTTTATTGCTCAGATGAATATACTCCCATGTGCGTTTTCTGGATTTTCTGATAGTTTACATCTCAAGTTTCACGTTGGTATGGTTGGATAAAGATTCCTGACATGATTTCTCTCTTCTCCAGTTATAACAGAATTGTGCTAGCATACTTCCTAATGTATGATCTGTGTTAGAAAATGGTCTGTGTATCTTTAAGAAAAATATGTATTCTTCTGTTGATAGATGTGATATCTTGTGGGTCTCTCTTAGCTCCATTTGGATGAAAATGGATTCCAAGGCCAGTATTTCCTTTTTGTACTTTTGATCAGCCAATCCCTCCATTGTTGAAAACAGTTTGAAGTCCCTATTATTATATTGCAGTCTGTGTCTCCTTGCTGATCAGTTACTATTTGCTTTCGACATTTTTAGGGCACTTAGGTTGAATGAGTTTATGTTTATAATTGTTATGTCATCTCATCTTGCCTACTTTGTGAATTAATCTCTTTATCCTTGTACAATTGCTGCCTTTGTTTCTTATGACAGTCTTTTGACTCAAAGTTTGTCTTGTCTGTAATTATAGCTACCTCTGCTCCTTTTGGGTTTTCATTTGCATGTGCTATCTTTTTCTTTCTCCTTATATTTTCTATATGTGTCTCATCAAAGATGAACTGAGTCTCTTGCAGGCAGCATGGGCCTTATAATTTTAATTCATTTACCTACTCTGTCTTTTTGTTTGAAATTGAACACATTTCACTTATGTTTAATGATAACTCAGGACTCACAATTGAGTGCTATTTTTTTTCTGTTTATGTTTTAGATCTTTTTTTTTTTTGCTTTCTTCCTCTCTTGTAGGCTCTGTGATTGATGGTTTTCTGGAGTTGCATACTTTGATTACTTCTTTCTTGTTTGTGTAGCTTCTGCAGGATTTTGCTTTATGGTTGCTATGAGGCTTATATAAAACATGTTATAGTTATGCTGGTCTATTAAATGTCCTGATAACAATTTAAATTTGGTTGCATATAAAAGCTTCACAGTTTGAGCCAATAACTGCATATGTCTTATATTTTTGAATGCCAGTTTTGTTGTCATATTTTATATGGCTTTAGATACTTGAATATCTTTTTCTTTTAATGTGTATTCTAGGGTCTAAGTGATTTATTCACTAACACCAATATTATTCTGAGTTTGACTATGAATTTACCTTTTATACCGAGCTTTATACTTCCTTATGGTTTTAAGTTATGACTACCAGCCTTGCTTTAGCTTGAAAAATTCTTTTGCCAACTTTGTGAGGCAAGTGCTGTGGGAACTGACTATGGCTGCCTTGTCTTCTTGATGAACATCTTTGTTTTCTTGGCTTCCCTGCCTGGTTAAGAAGTTTTGGTTGAAAAAATTACTTACAGCACATCAAATGTATCATCTCACTTTCTCCTAACTTGCAAGATTGTTCCCTGAGAAAATATCCTTATAGAAAAATATATCTTTTTTTTTTTTGCTATTGCTTTCAAAATTCTTTCTTTGTCTTTTATTTTTGACATTAATCCTGTACCCATGTATTCATCTCTCCCTCATGGTTGGGAAGTTTCCAGGCACTATTTCTTTTCTTCCTTTCATTCTTCCTCCCTCCTTCCCTCTCTCCTTCCTTTCTTCCCTCCCTCCCTCCCTCCCTCCCTCCCTCCCCCTCCCTTCTCTCCAGACATGATTTCTTTGTGTAGCTCTGGCTGTCCTAGAACTCACTTTGTAGACCAGGTTGGCCTTGAATTTATATAGATCTGCCTACTTCCACTGGAATTAAGGACTTGTGTCCCAACCGTACAACCTACTATTTCTTTTAATAAGTTTCTTTTCTTTTATTATTTTTCTCTCTTCTTTGGGAATTTCTCTCTCTCTCTTTTCACATATACCTCCAACACAGCATTTTGAGACTCATGTTCCAGAGATCTGAAGGCTACTTTATTCCATTTCACTCCCACCCATTTTTCTCATGCTTCACAAATTTCAAGTGACCTTCTTCATCGCTGAGCGACTAAGTCACCAGCTTGTTCTTTCTTTCTTCTGGGTGGTCTAACCTGTTCTCTGTTGCATTTTACTGCTCAGTCATTGTGGTTTTCACTCCTAATATTTCTATTTCATTTTCCTATCTTTTTTGTTATATTTAGTTTACTTGGCTGCCATACAATGAATATTTTGAGTTCTTTGACAGGAAGTAAACAGACCTCTAACTTTCAGGGGTGAGATACTGGAAATAAACCATCTTCCTTTATGATACTACTACACCAATGACTTACAATCTTGATAGCCTTGCAGAAGGTCTTTGCATATTTAGAGGCTCCATTCCTCCAAATTTTACTGAGTTGTTTTGGTAAATAAGACCTCTCCCCGGGTGGGTTGGGTCATAAGGAAGCATGCTTCAGTTTGCTGTAGAAGCTAACTGCTAAAAACAAAGGCACACTTCTGCTCCACATTGAAAGCAGGGCTTGGTATTTCACAACCCAGGAAGGCAGTGTTCATAGCATGGGCAACTACTCGGTCCTTGGTGGCAAAAGCTGTGGGGCTGCCTGCAGAGGACAGCAAGCAAATGATGTAGCATACTCAGCTGTAGTGGCCAGATATTGAAACATGCATGATAGCCATGCCTAGCTGCAGGCATAGGCATATGCATATGCATGAATAGTGACCCGTGAGAGCATAGGTATTGGGCAGGGCCAATTGTAGGTGCAAATGTTATACTGGGTGCTAACAGTATGCATGCATAGGATTTTGGAGGCAAGCTGTGCCCTGGGATCATGAGCACCAAAGCTGTGAGTAGCCATACAGATGAAGGGACCAATTTGGGCTACAAACACAGTGATGGGAGAAGGGTCGGCTGCTTACTACATGCCAGGTTAGGATGACAGGAACTAGCCTGCTTCTTGGGTCAGCCTGCACAGTGGTGATAGGCCTCTGGACTGGAAAACAGACAAAAGTAGCAGCTTCTTTTTGTTTATTTTGAATGAAACTCACTTGAATCTGACTCTGAGTCTCCATTGCTGGTAGTGAAATCATTGTCAGCCATTATTGCTCTTAGCTTGCCTAACCAGTGAGCCGATGTTCCATCTGTGGGCATTGATGTTATAGAGGAGTGTGTGGCATGGGTGGAGAAGGGGACTGTTACCAAGGCAAGAGGCCAGTTCTCTAAGTACTGTTTGAAGCCACAACACTACCATTGAGAATGGTAGCCATTCTCTACCCTGACTTCCCTATATGAGCCTTTGGTCTTCAGCAGGGGTCCTCAACCTTCCTAACGCTGTGTCCCTTTAAAACAGTTCCTCATGTTGTGCTGACCCCAACCATAAGATTACTTTTGTTGCTACCTCATAACTCTAATTTTGATACTGTCATGTATTGTAATGTAAATATTTGCATTTTGCAATAGTCTTAGGTAACCTCAGTGAAAGGGTTGTTCAATACTAAAGGGGTTGTGACCCACACGTTGAGAACCACTGCATTTCAGGCCTGTGTCTGCCCCTGCCTTGATGCTCCTAAGAGGTCTCTTTCCTATGTATCTCCCTCATCCCTGAACCTTGACATCTCCTTAGTGCCTCTCATGCTTTCTCAGCACTAATCTTCGGAACACCTCTGCTCATCTTACTGGAAATAACACCTCGTGAAGTCTACTTCCAACAGCAATTTAACACTGAAATTATCTAAGTTAGCATTTTATTTTATTTTTGGTTTTTCGAGTAGCTTTGGAGCCTGTTCTGGAACTAGCTCTTGTAGACCAGGCTGGCCTCGAACTCACAGAGATTTGCCTGTCTCTGTCTCCCGAGTGCTGGGATTAAAGGTGTGCGCCACCACTGCCTGACATTAGTTAGTATTTTAGTATTTTAATAAACAACTCTACTGTGTTCTGAGGACCTGTAGGATGGAGTAAGAGAGGGCACAATGTTATGTGCTTAGGCTGGCTATGCTGTTTGGAGGGAAGAGAGTGCGGTAGGGGCTCTTCCACTAACCTAGAGACTGTTCACTATGTCACTATATTTTTGTCAGAATTCCGGGCTTCTGACACCTTTGCAGCACATACTAGTTCAACACCATCTGTGCCCCCATTTTACCCCTTACATCTTCAGTGTGGAGTGGACTTCTCCTGTGTTTTAAGGGTCTCATCCTCTGCCCTGGATCCTGTCCCCTTTAGTTCCTTGCAGAGTCAGCATTAGCATCAACAGCTGTTCCCCAGATGTGAATTTTCATCCTCTTCTGGCTTTTTGGCTATCATCATACCTACAGTTCTTCAGAAAAGGGCAGACAGCATGTCATTATCTCCACCTTCCATCTCTTTCCAGCTCTGTCCACGAACTTCTTCATTGTTCAAAGTATTCTTTGGGATAACATTGACGTCTGCCTCTAGGGCTGTAGTGCCTAAGAAACAGCCTGTGTAGCTCATCCAGTCTTGGAGACAGATGGGCACTACCACTCACAGTATAGTCTCCTTGAGAAATACACTGTAAGCCTTTCTAAGTCTCAAGGTCTTCATTTCGAAGGCGGCGTCAGTTCAGATGAGCTTGGAAGACTAGTGTCAGGATGTAAGAAAGTGCAGGTGCTTTTATTTAATACTTAATAAAGGTGTGGACATAGTCTTCCTCATGCATAACTCCCCTTGACCTGAATCCCTCTCCCTCCCTCTTCTACTCCTTCAGTGCAGTGCTCTTGGCAAATTCCTGCTCATCTTTTAATCCTCTGCCCTGAGCTGGTACCTACTGTCAATTGCTTCCCTGCCCCACCCAGTGTGCTCTTTCTACCCTCTCACGGTTCCTTATATTTATGCAATGTTCTGCCTCCATTCTCACCCTACTCTCAGGGAACCTGGAAGATAGGAGCCGTGCTGAAAACCTCATATCCACACAGCCTTGACAGGGTCTCAGTGTGTAAATAGATAAGTCCTTGTTACATGTGATTTTATAAGCTTTTAGCTAGTGCTTATTATTAAAGTTGGACATGGGGGCATGCTTCTGCAATCCTGGTATTCCCATGATCAGCTGGGGAAGAAGAGATAAGAGAACCCTCCCAGGTGAGCCAACCTGGCATCTGTAATGGTGTACCAAAGACTGTCTTAAGTAAGGTTGAAGGCAAGGATGTAAAGCCTAGGCTGACCTTTGAGCTCCACACACACACTGTGACAGCACACATAGAGAAGTGCATGCTATAAATACACACACACATCAAAGATAGATAGATAGATAGATAGATAGATAGATAGGCAGATAGATAGATAAATAGATAGATAGATAGATAGGCAGATAGATAGATAGATAGATAGATAGACAGATAGATAGGCAGATAGATAGATAGATAGATAGATAAATAGATAGATAGGCAGATAGATAGATAGATAGATAGGCAGATAGATAGATAGGCAGATAGATAGATAGATAGATAGATAGATAGATAGATAGATAGGCAGGCAGATAGATAGGCAGATAGATAGATAGATAGATAGATAGATAGATAGATAGATAGATAGATAGGGAAGGCACTATTATGCACATTTTACAAATGAGGAAACTGAGGCACAGGGTGGTGAAGCTTACCACCTCTGGTATGAGTAAACCGTAAGTGGCAGAGCTGGCACGTGAACATGGTTTTTACCCTTTATTCCACATCTGGGTTCAATATTGTCCACCACGGGGAAACTTTGTATGCCCTGCCTCTTTGCAAGATATCTGAACACCCTGGGAGAGACAAGTAAAGTGAATAAACTACACAACAGCAAATAATGAGTGAATCCCTTGATTTCTGCTAACAGTATTAAATAGGCATGCATGATGACCATGTTAGGACGAGAGTGTGGTAAGAATTCAGCTCCAGAGAAATGATGTGAGCAGCGTTACCATTTCCACCCCAGCTTTCAGTTACTGGAAGTCTACTTCCTTATTTTCTTTTCCATCAAAGGAAAGCAACATCAGAATAGAGTTTAACTTATGTCACCTCTGGAGTGTGGCCCTACAGTCGCTTTTCTGCAGGACCGATTCTACTTAGGAACAGCTGTTATGAACAGATGAACAGATGAACTTCTGCAACTGGCCCCAGGGAGAAAAAAAAAAAGATAATGGAAAGCTATCTGACCTTCTTCCAAAGCAAAACCCAAACCCTGATCTTGATTGGCATGCTCAGCATCAAGGAGCTTTTGTTACAGGATGCGTCCCTGTAACAATGACCCGTGATGATTACTCACCAACGCCAATCACAGATGAAGTGGAGCTGATGCTGGCTTCTGCTCCAGCTCCATTAACAGTTCCCCGTGGGCTCCAAGGGAGAGAAATGGGAAGCACTTGTTAGTGTTTCCTCAGGGCAGCTGGACCTGATCCAGAGTCTCAGGGAGAGCATTTTAAAGAGTTGCACTGGGAAAAAGGACCAGGGTGGCCTTGAGGGACACAGAGGCTAAGTGCCACCGAGGCCAACTGATTGTTTCAAGTGTCATACAGAACTGAACTTGACCTGCCCACAACATTCTCAGGACATTTCCTATGCTAATTAATAGCAGTTAACTGTGCTTATGGCCGCACAGGGGATTAGGTTTGAGTCATAACAAAAATATTTTTAAGTATGTTTTGGCTCAGTTTGCATCAGTAATCTCAATTCTGTTCCATATGCCTGTAGCAAGGCAAGAGGAATGAATTTTCTGGATGACCAACGTTTGAATTGCTTGTGAGTGAAGAAGAGAAGCCACACAGAGAGAAGTGGTTAGAGATGATAGATGCTTTGCAACTGCTGCTATTTAATATATCAGGGAAGCGTTCTTTTTTTTTTTTTTGAAGCCCTGTTGGGGGTGCTGGTGCGGATGACTCTGTCCCTTCTGACGTCTCAGAAGAGCTTCTTGTGCCATTCATCACCACCCCAGCACAAGTGTGATTTAGAGATGCTGTCACTGGGTTATCTGTGAAAATCACACAGCACCCTAGTGCTGCCAAGACCATAAACCAGAGGGCACTTGTCGAAGCTATTCTGGTTTCATTCGCTTATCAAAGGACGCACATTCCATGACCTTTTCAGCTGACTTCAGAGAAGTGCTACACTTAGGATTATAGGAGTATTATAAAGGGTTTCATTCAGGACCAGACAAATGAAGAACAGCATAGGTGGTTGTCTAGGTGGGTCTCAGTCAGAACCCACTGGGGTCTTCTGATGCCATCAAGGCACGTCCTTTGATGCATGGACATGTTCTCCAATCAGGAAGCTCACTTGGGCTTTGAGGTAGAGAGATTTTATATAGGTGTGATTTACTGCATTATTTGTCACCGATGTGCCATGTCTCCACTCTAAAATTAATGGGTTGGTCCTTGTGGCAGGGCCAGTCCATGCACCGTATCTCACTTGGCACTCCTGTGTGGCTCAATAGTCACTACCAATGACAGACCCTTATTTACAGAAATTTGGAGATTTGGTGCCTTCAGATATCCAGATAAAGAATACAGAAATTGCTGTTCATTCTCATTTCTATAAAGTTATGCTTCAGATTAAGTCTTAGCTTTTAGAAAACCACATACACTGTAAGAAGAGAAATGAAATTTAGAAACCATTTAGTGTGAATCTTTGACTTGACAGGTGAAGACATGAGGCCCAGAGGCGAAAGGAGTTGGTCCCCAGATCAGTGGACAGCGAACAGGGGAGGTACAGCTGAAGTGAGGGTCAGGGGGAGATTTCCTGTCTTGGGACTATCTTTGGCTAGGATGCAAACATGTCTTACAAGAAGCTAGGTCTCCTCCCGGTCATCAATTGCCTATTGCAATGCTATTGTCCTTTTTCTCCATTCCAAAAGGTTTCACCCGAGCATCCAACTGAAGGCACCTTAAGCTCTCCAGACTCAAGCTGAGCACTTGGTCTTCCCCATCCTCTCTGTGTTTTCCTCAGCTTGCCACATGGCACCCAAGCCATGAAGGCCCTCAGTGCAGAGCTCAGTCATTCTCAGGATGTCCCTTTGTTTGCCTGGCCTGCTCTGCTCCCTTCAAGCCCCTCCAGTCTGAATCTTGATATCCCTCCTACTCTGCTGCCTCTCTCTAGGCTCTCCTTTCTTCTTCCTTTATGTTCTGTGACCCAGTCCAGCTGGTCTTCCATGCTTTGCCTTGGCCTCTCTTCTCCTTCATTGTCTATCCTATGATGTAAGTTCTGTGCACTTTGTTATATTGACCCAGGTGGCTTGCATGCAGGAACAGTATTGGACAAGCGAGTGTGCACAAGCGTGCTCTATAGCTGACTACATTGTTGAATACAAGAATAACTCGAGGGCTTATTTTACTGAGCCGGGCACCAGATCCTTATTATGTGTCTTCACTTCAATTAGTCATTCAGTCTAATTTAGAGTAGGTTTTCAAAAACTCCCATCCAGTTATTTTTGGCAGCTCATGGGTCTGGTCCTTGATGGTAGGGATGCATTTATTTATTTATTTATTTATTTATTTATTTATTGTGAATATCTTGTCTGATTGCCTGGCAAATAGTAGGTACTCAAGGTTTTGTGTACTGAATGAATGCAGGAAAAAATTCTTTATGCACTTGATAGAAGGATCCGCAGAGAAAATATAATAGGATCCTTTCACTTATGGATAGAGACACTGTGTGTGGATAAAAGGAAGTAAATCACATTGTAAACAGAATCTGTCTAGCCTGGTTGTCCCCATGCTTCTCCTGTCCCCATGGACCTCCCTGCTGTGACATCCCTGCTCATTCTTGTCACTGTGTGTTTTCGTCTGTCGGCACTGGGCTTCATATGCCTTTGGTTTGCAGTGTGGAGTGACCCAAATGACTCTTTGCAAGTACTCATTTCTTCATCCTAGCACAACTCTCCAGGCAAGGGGCACCACCTGCTTTCCTGTCTCAGTCCGCCAGGTCTCCATTGCTCCAGTTTTTTTCAACATGGGGCCCAGGCATTGTCCGTCCTCCTCTTTGCCTCATTTCTTTTGGCAGCAGTCACCCCCATGCACCCGCCTGTAGCAGGAACCTTCAGTCACTCCCTGTTTTCTCTAAATCTTTGTTCTAGGCTCAGAGTAGTGTATTGAGACTTCCAGTTGTTGCTGAGGGTATAGCAAGACCTCTCCTTTGTCCCTGGTAGATACGTTTCTGCCTTTAAAAAGTGATTTCTGAGTATTGAGAGTAAGAGACATATGGGATAAGTTTTATTTCTTTCTTTCTAGTAAGGAGAAAAAGCCCATAGTATCAAAAGTTGTTGCCAAGGTGAGTTCGTTGTTTTCATCTTTAAATGGTGATATGTTTTTCTAGCTTGTACACACCTGTCAGCAAACAGAATGGGAGAGAACCATTTGTGCATCCAGTTCAGTGACAATTACCCTCTCCCGTCCCGCCACTCTGGAAGGTCACTGCTCAGGCTGTAATGTCTAAAAGTCTGCACGTCTGGCCACCTCACATGCCTGGAGAAGCTACAGAGGGCAGCCAGGGTGGCACAGATGCTTTAAAACACTGAGATGTTTGACCTTTCTCTGTGATCCCTGTATGGCCGTGTTGATCCGGCACCTCCTCATATGAGAAGGTGAATCCAGCTCACTTTGTGATTTAGAGATGAATCTGAGCTACTTATCTTTTGAGCCCAGTCCAACCGCTCTACTCATTTTCCCACACCCCGCTCTGTACATAGCACACTCCAGCCTTTTGTGGCTGCTCACGTCCACAGAATCCTGACCCTGCTCTGCGATGCTCCCTTCCCACACTCTGCCACCGCGCTTCTACTTTCCTGTGCATTTCTTTCATACTTGAAATCTTTCCTGTAGAGCAAAATTTTCAAAATGGTTTTGTAGTTAGGGTATGAGGATACAACTTTATTAAGAATGAAAATGCCCAGGCCCCATCTTAGATTCCTGAGTTGGGAACTCTGGGGTAAGCTTAGCACTCTGTACTAAAAAGTGCTCATGAGATTCCAAAGTCTTTCATCATGATAATCATTGATTTAGCGTGAATTCCCAGTCCTCTGCGTTCCTCTGCCAGTGCCTTCAAAAGGCCACAGTGAATCTTGCGGAAGATAAGGTGTGCCTGAGCCAACTCTTTGGAGTTCCCAGACTCAGCATCAAGTCACAGCAATGATTCTTCTTTCTTTCATCATATAGAGACTTAGGGAGAAAAGCCTTAATCAGTGTAAGGGAACACAGTAGGTATCTTAGTTTCTCTTCTATTGGTATGATAAAATACCATGACTTGAAGCAAATTGGGGAGGAAAGGGTTTATAAGCTCATAGCTTATAATCCACTGTTGAGGGAAGTCAGGAAGGAATTCCAGGTAGGAACCTGGAGGCAGGAGCTGAAGCAAAGGCCATGGAGGAGGAATGCTTACTTACCGGCTTGCTCTCTATGGCTTGCTCAGCCTACTTTTTTATACTACCCAGGACTGGCACTGATCCTGGTGGACTGGACCTTTCTCTATTAACTAGCAATCAAGAAAATGTCCCCAAAGACTTCCCTACAGGCCAGTCTGATGCAGGTATTGCTCAGCTAAGGCCCCTCTTCCTAGTTAATTCTAATCTGTAGCAGGTTGACCAAAAAACCAACCAGAAGAGTGGGCATCAGGGAAATGAGCCCACAATGAGTTTGACATACATATAGATAGTATAGAAGAAGGGAGATTTAAGAGGTACAGATTGCTAGAAGGCAGAAATTGTCAAGAACTGAGAAGCTAAGTGGGAGGATGGTCGAGGATGTCTCACAGTTAGGGCATGACAATTGACATGAACCCGAGTCATTCAGCAACAACCATCAAATGCAGGGGACACAGTTAGAAGGCTGAGAAAGGACGAGCCTCAGACATGGACAGGCCACAGTGGAACAAGCAAGATGCAACAGGAACAGTGGGCTCTTTCGGGACGCAGATAAGGATAGTAGCTAATAGAACAATTACTGAAGCCAGCTGAGCTTCATGTACCTTAATGCATTTACTGTGTGAATTTGAGTTATTGCCTTTATCATTCTCTTTCTACCTCTATCTTCTTGTCTGTAAAATGGGAATATAACCTCTCAGAGATTAAACATACACACGCACACACAATAGCAAAAGTATTTGGAGTAGTTAGCCTACTAAGTTCCTATTGAGCCTAAGTTCCTATTGAGCACTAGGTATTTGTTATTATTTTGTCATTTGGAATGATTATAGCATTCTTTATAACTGGAAAGCTAGAAATTGGGTGATAGGCTGTGTATCAAGTGTCTTATAATATTTTGCTCATGGGTTCTGAATGCATCTAGACAGTAAGTTCTGCTTGCCTCAGGGGAGTCATTTTGCAGTGGGCAGTAATTTAGAATGAAGACTATAATATAATTTGGAGATGGCACCAGCATTTCCTCTTTTGGCAATGGACTTCCATTCAGAGAGTTTCGGAGCGATGAGTTACTACCTCTGACTCAGAGCTTCTGGTCAGGGATTCCACATCAGGGGAAGTCTCTTTGGGGTAATGATATTCCAGAAGTGTCTCTCACACCACCCTCTAGACTTCGGGTGAGAAACTTGTCAGGAAAAATAAAATCAATGAGATCATAGCACATCTTTTGGAGCTCAGACATTCTGCTTTGGTGTAGATAAGTAACTTTTAACTATCGATTTTTTAGAGTTCTTATTCTTTAGTGTCTTTTTCTTTACATTAGAAGAAAGCAGTGACATATCGAACTAAGTAGAAAAATGATTAGAAGACAATATTCATAATGAAACACTTGAAAGTACACCTCAAGGTGAAGGGAATTCTCTCCTTGTTTAATGACCTGGGCCAGAGCTATCAGACAGTGTTAACAGTGTGGCCTAGACTTTGCTAGAGCCAACCTCCACAGTTTCTCTGGCGGGGGTGGGGTGAACCATCTGCAAAGGGAGAGAAAGAAGGGCAAGGTAGCTCAACCCTGAAGCTCACCAGCTTTATTCATTCTGGGCTCAGGTTCAAATACAGAACCAAGCTCTGTGAGTGCTCACTGTAGAGGTGGAGGAATAGGTCTTGGCGAAGGTTGTAGATTGCCAAGTGAATGAGTGAGGCCCATGTGAAGACCACCTGCCGTGTGCCAGACATGTCACACTGAGCAACGTCAAGCAATCACTGTGGTGTGAATTTAGGTCTCCAAAGGGCCTGACCCTGTGGAGTGAGCAAATCCAGGCTGTGGACAGAGACTCCTGAGACAGGAAAAGAGCTGTGTGAATACTACAGATGCTGTCTTAGTTCTCTCACGCTCTTGTAATAAAACACCGCAAGAGTAAGTGGCTGAGGCAGTAGAAATGGATTGTTGCAGAACTTGGAAGGCCGAAGGCATGGCATTCGTCAGGCATTCAGCAGGGTTGGTTCCCTCCTGCTGAATGCTCTTAGAGAAAGTCTGGGCCATGGCTCATCCCTGGCCTCAGATAGCCCCGTGTCAGCGTTCCTCATGGAGACTTCCTGTGTGCATTTGGATATTTGCATCCTAGATGGTCTTTCTATAAGGATTGAACGTCTTGAATTTGACCCCGCATGATGACCTCATTTAATTCACATTACTTTTGTGAAGGTTGCATTTCCAAGTAGTATTCCATGTTTGACTAGTTGCTGATTCAAATGTCAACATGCTGGTGTTTGTTTTTTAACTCACACATAGTGAGTACACTTTAATTCGAGCTCATGCACTGTGACCTGGCGACAGCTATGGTGCACTATGGAGCATGTAACAAGAAGCCTGAAGGTGTTGCCTGGTTTACCTCTAATTCACAAAGTGACAAGGACACAGATTTCACAGTCCCTGATCAATAATCTTAAAAGGTGGCTCAGTGCTGCTGTCTCAGATTGCTTCCCACTCTAATCTCTGGAGATGCTGTGCCAACTAGGAAGTTTGCTTTCGGTTAATATCATAAATTATCATGATACTCTTCATGTTGTGATGATGTGAGTTGGGTCCACGGGATTCCCAGGGGATGATGCAATCATTCATCACAACAGAGGAGGGAGAATTGATTTATGCCTCTATTGAACCATCAAGGATACTTCTGGGTCTCTCTGGTATATTGGATTTATGGGTTCCCAGCAGGGTATTCACTCATCTCTTCATCCTCCACACACTGGGAAGTTTGTTAAAGGAATAGGTACTCATATATACCATTCCCTGGGATCTGTCAACCTGAATGAACATGACGATCTGAGTTTAGGTTTGGGACCCTAGGGAATTTTTGGTATTTGTAGATCTTACTTTTAAAATTAACCAATTAATAAATTGCTTTGAGTGTGAGTGTGTGTGTGTGTGTGTGTGTGTGTGTGTGTGAAAGAGAGAGAGAGAGAGAGAGAGAGAGAGAGAGAGTGTTTGGGGGATCCAACTTGTATCATCAGGCTTGGTACTAAGTCCTTTACCACCAAGCCCTCTAACTTACTCTCTTTATTTCTTCATAAGCAGTGAATTAGCATGGTACAGTCCCTAATTGCATTCATGGGGTCTGTTTTGGTGCTCTTGACGGTCTTGAGATATACACAGAACATAAACTGACTTGAACACGTAGTAAGTTTAATGGTCAAAACTTGTTTGTTTGCTCTTGGTTAGCTTTGCTTATTTTGCTTTATGTTTTTCTTTGTAGTAGTGAAGATCAAACCCAAGTCCATGCTTACTAGTCTACCACTAACTTATAACTCTAACATCAGTGATTGAGTTTGACTCTCAGATGTCCTACTGCTTCCCTTTTTTAAATTGTAATTCTGCATGATGATGGACTTCACTATGAAACTCTCAAGCCTGTGTGCTGTGCATTTCCTATCATATTCACCTTCAGTCTTCTGTGTTTTCTTTTGGCTATTCATTTTGCTTTTAATTACGTGTATAGGTGTGCATCTGTGTATATGTGAGATGAATGCCAGTACCCATGAAGGCCAAATGCATTTCATCTCTCCAGAGCTGGAATTATGAGCAGTTGTGAGCTGACTATAGATGGAAGAACTTAAAACATAACTCCGGTCCTCTGTAAGAGCAATGTATGTTCATAACCACAGAGCTATCTCCCTAGCAGAATTTTGTTTTTAAACATGTTCCCAGCTTAAGTAAAAGTTGAGCCTTATTTTTGAACTATTGTAAGCTCACTGTCTACATATCTGAGCATCAGATTTCTCAACTATAAAATAGTTATGGAAAAACTTTATCTTATCTCCATCTTTGGTGGTACAAGTGGATTACATGAAATACTGACTAACAGACACAGAATATCACAGGCAGAGAGACCATTTATTTCTTTTATGTTTCATCTTGGAGTAGTAATAGCATCTCCCATAGTCTCAAAAACATCTAAGTGTGTGTAATACATTATGTGTAAAACTTATGAAAATATTAGCATAGGTATTCCTGCTTTTCTCATTCATGCAATTATATGGATAGTTTAAATCCTGGTTTCTCTTGTAACTGGCCAAAGTGCCAAGAATAAGTGATGGAAAAGTGCCTCAAATGGGACAGACAAATCATCCACTTAAAGGCTTAGTATCCATCCTGAAAGGGGGTAGGAACACAATTTAGAAGTTATTGTAGGGAATATGCAGCAGAGATGTCTTCTGAACATAGCAATGAACTCATGTAATGGCATGGTAATTGTCATGGTAATAACATAGTAATTGAGCTCATGGACTCACTGCAGCTATGGTTACCTACAGAAGATTTGTACAAGTTTGAGCCTCTAACGTGTCATTCCAGATGGGGAGGAGCCCCTGCATGAGCAATTATCGACAATGGTTGTTGAGGGCGGAGGAGATGTCTCTTCTTCAGTGGTGTAGCCATTCACAAGTTGCTCTCATTACGTTAAGAAACCTCCCGCTCATGCTCCAGTAGGAAACTCCAACTAAACTCAATGGCCCACATACAAAACAAAGACAAGAATTCAGACTGGGGTTTCTTGAGAAGAAGTGAGGGAATAAGAGATGGGAATGGAGGTTAAAAACAACTGAAATTTATTATAAATGTGTAAAATTGCCCAGCAATAAAAAATGCCTGGGTGGTGATGGTGCATATCTTTAATCCCAGAACTTGGGAGGAAGAGGCAGGAAGATCTCTCTGAGTTCAAGGCCAGCCTGGTCTACAGAGTGAGTTCCCAAGACAGCCAGGGCTATACAGAGAAACCATGCTTCAGAAACAAAACAAACAAACTAAAAACAAACCATGAACTAACCAACCAACAAAAAATAAAACTATTGGTTTCTTAAATATTCTCACTTAAATACATGTTTAAGAGCTATAGGAAGAGTGTAGTACTATAGCCCCCATGAGGCTGGGTCAGGACTACAGGCTCCTGAGATTAAATTGAACTACATAACAGGATCCGTTTCACAGCAGATTTCTAAGTCTCTCAAAGAAAGAGATAAAAGTACAGAACAACAACCTTAACAAGAGGTGGAGAACTGCCTCCTAATAAAGTAGACTAAGTGCCTCAGTATGAGCACCCTCCCCAGGCCTGTGTGACTGATGAGACAGCCACCATGTATGACTGAAGGGATCCTCCCTCTGCTCGTTGCTGTAGAAGGAAGAGCCAAGGCTCGGGCTTTAACTTCTCCACTGATCTGTCGCCACCACCTACTCTATCTCCACACTGTCTTCAGGGTAATGCCAACTTCTACACTCCTCCCTCTCTTTTCTGCTCCTTGTGACAAGTACTCAAGTCCTCTAGGTCTTGAGGACAAAGCGACTGATTCCACTTGTGGACAGATGGTGACAGAATAAGTCAAGGCACGGAGAGGCCACCTGGCCTCAGAAAAGACCTTGTTCCTAATGCCTTGCTCTGAACTGCCTCCCATTCTTGCTGTGACAATGACTGCAAACCCGCACGTGCTCTGTCCTCTGCATTTATTCCTGACGCTGATATTCCTTAGCTCTCCCCTTCATTAGACCTTCCCTTTTCCTCTGGGAAAAGACAAATCTCCAGGAAAGTCTTATCCTGTAGCTGGCAAAACAGTAGTTGTATCTTTTAACCCCATTGAATGAACAGTTGTATCATTGAGGATTTCTAGGCTGGAGAATATCCTTTTGATGGGATTTTTTTATTCAAGGTTCTTAATATTTTTTATTACTATTATCATTAAACTTTTTAGGCGTTAATTCGGATAGCACAGATTCTGCTTCTCCTATCCCATTTTTATGACGTAAGAAAATGGATGCTCAGAGATTGATTAGTAATTGTTTTTCTATGATTGACTAAGGGCCTGGTGCCAAGACTCCAGATTCAGGATTCACTCCTAACATATGGTTCAAATCATTTGTTTGTTCTTTTGACATAATGTGTTAGACATAATAGAGACTCACCTATAGATAACTCTGGATGGACTCCATAGATTTTTTGGAACACAAGTACATAGACTGTGAATCCTGCTATTGGGGGTTACAGTGGCTGTACTTTAGTATCAGACTTTCAACATTCATAGTATCTTGACTGGCAAAACCACAGATCAAAGGACATGGCATTGCCACTTTTAATTTAATGAAATAGGACCTTAGAAACTGAACATAAGTGTGACCATCCATTGGACTGCAAATCCAGATTCTGGAGTGAGGAGTCATGAAAAGTTCAGTCATGACTGGAGTGAATTAGAGTTGAGACCCAGAAGCCTGGAGAAGTCTCACAAATGCAAGTGTTCCTTTAGAGTACTTTGTTAATACAATTCTGAGTGACAAGGTTCTTCGCAGTTGCTTTTTATGTCTCACACCACACCAAGGCATCATTTAGCTGCTCCCTTTCTGGGGTTCCTCAAGCAGCCTGCTGGCATGAGTGTGTGTCCTATATAAACAGTGGATCACTGGAGGATCCTCATAGTCAGGAGGATACTGGGTTGCTCGTTTCTCTCTGATCCTCAGTGTCCTACCAAGGCCTTTGTCAAAGACCACCTTTTCCAATTTAAGCCATTTCTCAGCTTCTAGGCCACCCTCTCTGATGCAAGCTTCTCACTGTCTTAACTACTGCAACCTAACATTGTGTGATATTTTGACCGCATTCTGACAATAAAGTTTGTTTTGAGTCAGAGGGCAGAGCTAGCCACATGCTGACCAAAATTAACCATAGTGGTCTTGAAGGACTGAGGACAGATAGGAGATGGGGAGCGGTAAGGCGGGGCTGAGAGAGGATCTCAGCCATTTCTATTGAAAGGAACTGAGGAAGTAGGAGCTCACTGGTGGCTTCTCCACTGCTTCATTCAGGCTCTAACTCTATTATCTGATTCCTGATTTTTTTGTTGATAAAAAATAATTAGATAAATGCTTCAATCTAGTGTGTGTTTTATTTTGTGTATCCCAAGAATGCCTTGCACAAAAACCTGCACACAGCAGGAACTTGCATGGGACTGGAACTGAGCGGGAAATGCAGGGTAGTGAAGCCTGTAGATCCAACAAGGGCGGCCCTTTTTCTTCTAGTGCAATGCTTCCGGTCCCTCTTCTAGGGCCAAGAGAGGGAAGTTTCCATTGTCCCCGGGCTGAGTGAGTATTTCTGCTGTCTTGATGGGCTCCTTGAAGCAAGAAGATTTACAGACGAAACATTTATGGAAACTTTGCCAAGTTGATTAACAGAGAACTGAAAGAAGCCACGCCATCCTTTCCTCTTGCTCTCTTTTTCTTCTGAAGAAGCCTCTTTGTGTTATCATGTCTGCAGTTTGGTACATAACTGCCTTCTCACTAATCTGTCCCCTTGGGCTTACAGTGGTAAAATGTGATGATTAGTCATGGGGAAAAGCTATATGCATTCTTCCAAGCCAGTTGGCAATGTGTGTGTGTTTGTGTGTGTGTGTGTGTGTGTAGGAGCTCAAGGTAAACAGAGATGAGTGTAAGAGCATTAGCCTGCAGTAACAATCTTGACCCACATTCATTGACTTGACCTTTTCATGTTTGCACACTCCAAACGTCCCAAATAGAAAGAACAAGCTGGTACTGGAAAGTTTATTTATTTTTCATAGGTAATCATTATTTGCTGTGTTTATAAAAAGTTAAAGTTACCTTCAAAGTTTTTATCCTGGGGAGTATATGCCAGAGGACTTGTCTCTATCACTTTCTCTTACCCTATTCCAGACCTTCCCTGTGCCTCAGTGGAACAAAAAAAACCCATGCATTATTTCTTACCATTATCATCCCCCCTGCAGTGGATTATTAAAGATGATTGGCTGGAGGACCAATTGGTTCTTCTGCCTTGAGCCATCTCTCTTCCTGGTGTTACTTCATTGGTCACATAAGGGAATCTGCTTGAGCTCCTGGCTCAGGTGATCCGAAAGACAGCTAGTTGTTGTGTTTATAATGAAAAGTAATTTGGACTTTTAGATTAACACCCCATGATTTTTGCAGTGAGCATAGATATGCTTGGCTAGCTTCTCATTTATTATTTAATATTGGGTATTTTTTTTCACATAACTACTTTTATTAAGCAACTTTTTTTCCCCTGGGAACACGTGGTGGCCCAGGGTGACTTTTTTTTTAAATTTATTTATTTATTAAAGATTTCTGTCTCTTCCCCGCCACCACCTCCCATTTCCCTCCCCCTCCCCCAATCAAGTCCCCCTCCCTCATCAGCCCAAAGAGGATCAGGGTTCCCTGCCCTGTGGGAAGTACAAGGACCACCCACCTCCATCCAGGTCTAGTAAGGTGAGCATCTAAACTGCCTAGGCTCCCTCAAAGCCAGTACGTGCTGATCTCAAAGGTCTGATCTCCAAAATATATAAAGAACTCAAGAAACTAGACCACAAAATGCTAATCAACCCAATTATAAAATGGGGCACTGAGCTGAACAGAGAATTCTCAACAGAAGAAGTTCAAATGGCCAAAAGACACTTAAGGTCATGCTCAACTTCCTTAGCGATCAGGGAAATGCAAATCAAGACAACTTTGAGATACCATCTTACACCTGTCAGAATGGCTAAAATAAAAAACACCAATGATAGCCTTTGCTGGAGAGGTTGTGGAGAAAGGGGTACACTCATCCATTGCTGGTGGGAATGCAAACTTGTGCAACCACTTTGGAAAGCAGTGTGGCGGTTTCTCAGGAAATTCAAGATCAACCTACCCCTGGACCCAGCAATACCACTCTTGGGAATATACCCAAGAGAGGCCATATCATACAACAAAAGTATATGGTCAACTATGTTCATAGCAGCATTGTTTGTAATAGCCAGAACCTGGAAACAACCTAGATGCCCTTCAATGGAAGAATGGATGAAGAAAGTATGGAATGTATACATATTAGAGTACTACTCAGCAGTAAAAAACAAGGACTTCTTGAATTTTGCATGCAAATGGATGGAAATAGAAAACACCATCCTGATTGAGGTAAGCCAGACCCAAAAAGAGGAACATGGGATGTACTCACTCATATTTGGTTTCTAGCCATAAACAAAGGACATTGAGCCTATAATTAGTGATCCTAGAGAAGCTAAATATTGGATATTTTTATGTGAGTTGTTTGTTGTTGGTCAACATTATTCATCTCGCCTAAAGACAGGAGTGTTTCTAAGGCTTTTAGGGCTTCCTCATTGTCCCATATGATCTGTATATAAAGCACATCCTCATGGGAGCTATCTCTGTTATTTTACTTAGAAGAACTGAAAGCCTCAGACTGTCCCAGGAGTAGATAGCTGATGAGCAGTGAAGGCCATTTCTAGTCATCTGTACTACGTGTGTTGTGCTTTATCCTGCACACCTGGTTAACTTTTGGTTGCTGGAAAACTGACGGTTAGAGAATTCAACACATTCATGGGATTTTTATTAAAATTTCTATTTCCTCTTTAAATTTAATGGGTTATTTTTTCGTAAATGGAGTATAATCTTAAATCACTCTCTTCACATTTCCGTGGCTTCCTGATGTCTATTTTGTCTCATGAAACATGCATTTGGTTACTTCAGCTACTTTTTTTCAAAACAGAAGTATTCCTATCGCTCCTTTGATAGTTTCCTATTGCCTTCCAGTCAATGTTTACTATACTTAGAGTTCACATTATGCTTTGCATATACCTACATAAAAGCACAAATAATACATTTGCCATTCCCATTGGGGTGTGTGGCTGGACTTCTTGAAGTTTTGTTAGTCAATAACATTTTTCGTTGTTTTTACAGTTTATGTGTCAAAGTACCACACAAGTGACAAATCTTTGCCCAGAAACACATGTGTGTTTATTGGGTCCAATCAATTTTAGAATAGTTTATTTGCCTGTCCATATATCCAAATGAATACATGTTATGACTTTTGCTGTTTATCATTTAGGCTATTTACAAAAGCATCAACATAAATAAAATACGGTTATTGTTAGAGATTGTTCTTCTGTTAATAGGTTTCAACCTTTGGTCTTAGGAGATTTGCATATTTCAAAATCGAAACTTCCTATGAGCTTGTGGTTATGTGAGTTATACATATTGATGTTTACCCAACCATAAATTAAACAAGTCACTAATTCATTTTAAAATTAAAAGAAAAACTGTCCTATTAAAATAGCCATATTTTCTAAACAAAAATATTAGAATGAAGAACAGCATTGTTATACATTTTTGTGAATTTCTTATGATGTCTGGCTTGATAGAAGACAGTTGGATCCTCATCTTTGCTTCTACATTCAATCTGTGAGAAAGAGTATTTTGGTGAACATAAATTAATAAATCAAGCCACACAGATGTAAAATCGGAAGATGGAGGAGTAGTTCAATAATATGTTATTATTAACAATATATCGAGGTTTCATGAATGATGGCTTTTTTAAGGACTGCATGATGCACAGTGGTACTTAATGTCTGACAAAGAATGGTTCTGTTACATAACTCTGTGCATTACATCATACACACCACATACTTTTATATCAGGAAGGGCTACCGGTCCCATGTCACATTCTTATCTATCTAAATAGATACGCTATTGTTATTGTTTCTAATCAATGCAATTACATCCATTGTGTTGGTACATTCTAAATAACGCACTGTCTTATCGACTTTTGGGAGCAATTACAGTGTTATTAAGGTTGAAGAAAATTTCCTCTGGAGTCTGCCATGAGAGGCCACACACTGGACTGTGAGAGCATTTGCAGGGACTATACACCTTAGGTGAAGCTCTGATTCTTCTGGTAGAAAACAAAAGTGTTGGACGGACAGATCTCCAAGGTAGCTTCTAGATCTCCTAGTTTGACTTCTGATCCCCAGTCAGTTTGAACCATATGCCGAAGCCACCTGTTCAGCCATACATATGAGTGAAGCTCCTGTTTCATCATGTTTGTTTGTAATATGATTTTTTGAGTCTTGCAGAAGGAGTCATGAAGCTTGCATTTGTGATTCAACTTACATCTGGAGAAGTGACTGGGGAGAAGACTTGTAAACCCTTCTCCAAATATTTGGATGACAAATGAACGCCCACCCATGTTTCTAGTGGTTTGAAAATGATAGAAAAGATGATAAAGTCCTTGCTGCTTTTTAAAGAAAATGCATATAGTGACTGTAGGTTCTTACAATGAGAAAGGCTGGATTCAATGCAATGGAAAAAGGATAGGGGCATCAGACTTTTAAGTAATAATGGAATGAAAGTAAATTTAGTGAGCTAGGGGTGCAACTCAACAGCACAGTGTCTCCCTAGTACATACAGCACCCTGAATTTGTGTCTCAAATTGCAACAAACTGAATGTATGTAAGCAACAAACAATAGACTTTGTACAGTTCTCTTTATATTCATTTCCTTGTTAGCAAGTTGAGAGAGAACTTTCAGAATTCATGCATTCCCCAAACTCTTCATCTCCTTCTTTTTAGCAGCAGCCTTTATTGGCTTTGTCTTAATTGCATAGGAAATGAAGATGGCTTCTTACTGATATTCAAATTTGATGAATGAACTCAGACCACAGGGGAAAAAAGGAATAAACAACACCCACCATGAGCTTTGATAATTAATTCGTTTTTTACCATTACTGATAGTGTCTTGTCTATGAAAGGGCTTCTTTTGTGATTAATTACGCTGAATGTCCTGAGCTAGCAATTGTGTGCTGCATCTCGGGCCTCAGCAATTTCAGACCTTAGGCAAAGCAAGCAAGCACTTTTATTGATTTTAGAGTTACTGTCTCCTGGAATGAGATAGTCATCTGACCTCTCATTTTGGCTTATTTATAGCTCAGTCTTCATTTCCTCCTCTTTTCTTGGGCTGCTTTTTAAAGCATAGCCAGTCACCATTGAAATATTGCATGTCCTTTTTAACTGACCCACCCTATCTCAGCACTGGGATTCAACATGCGTTCAGCAAACATTTGTGACTACTTGGAATCAATGTGAAGCTTGAATTCTTAATATAGAAATCTTGTATTTAATTACCCAAGTTTACAATCTTCTTAGGGTGAATGCAGAGAAAAATCCTGATGGATGACAAGTGACATTTCTGGATGAATCCTTCTGCTTCATTCTGCTCTCCAAAGCTTTCTATCTATCTCATTATTACTTTACTGTACATCAAACCAAATCAAACAACAACAGCAATCACAAAAAAAAAACAACCCAAATGATACTAAAATTTTATGAAGGAGGCACAGAATTTTGTACTGATGTATTTATTTCTTGCAGAAAAAATAGCAATAATGAAACAAACTATGCAGGGCTGATTTTTCAGTCTTTTTTCTGGTGTAAATTAAGGAAGGAGTCTAAGAGGAGTCTTTGCTCTGTAACCTAAGACTCACAAAGATTGGATATGTGGTCCAGGAAGCGTGGGAGTGGCTTCAACCTCCTGGCATGGCCGTGCCTGTTTTAGAATGAGGAATACTGGCGCGTCCTCCTACTGCTCTGGTCGCTACTACTCATCAAATCCAGAGTGCTAATTTATTGGATTATAAAGTCGCTTCATCTTCTCGAGAGTACGTCTTCTTATAGCTCATAATGGATTTACTTGGTTGTCAGGAGAGGGAATCTCCTTTTAAAGGAGTCAACTCAAACCACAGTTGGAACAGTGAATTACTCATCTATCTCTTTGTAAGGCAGGGCCTCACATATCCAAGGCAGGCCTCAAGTTCTCTGTGAGCAGAAGATGATCCTGAACGTCTCATCCTCCCGTCTCCACCTCTCAAGTTCTGGGGTCACAAGATTGCCATCATGTCTAGTTTATGTGGTGCTGGGGATCAAGCCTAGGGCATTGTGGATTCAGCGAGCACCCTCCCAAATGAGCAACAGCCGCACCCCAATTTTCAACATTCTATTAACAGCCGCAACTAATTATTTGTAAATAGATGTACTGGTTTGAAAGAAAATGTCCCCCAGAGAGAGTGACACTATTAGGAGGTGTTTGAGTAGGTGTGGCCTGGTTGGAGGAAGTATGTCACCATGGGGGCGGGCTTTGAGGTCTCCTAGGTTCAAGATACGCCCAGTGACACAGTTCAAGTCCTGTTGCCTGTGGATGTAGAATTCTGAGATCCCTCTCCAGCACCATGTCTGCCTGCATGCCGTCATGTTCCACCATGATGATAATGGACTAAATCTCTGAAAATGTAAATTGGCCTCAATTAAATGTTTTCCGTTAAGAGTTGTTGTGGTCATGGTGTCTCTTTACAACACTAGAAACTCAAACTAAGACTAAAGAGATGTTTCTTTTTCTCTCCTTTATTCCCTCACTTTTTTTTTTTTTTAAGACAGGGTCTCACTATGCAGCCTTAGCTGATCTGGAACTCTTTATGTAGACCATGTTGGTCTTAAACTTGCAGACATCTTCCTCCTGTCTCTGCCTCCTGAATGCTGGTCTTAAAGGCATGGACTGCGACATCTGGACTACAAGAGCTTCCATAGGAGGAAGAAACGTATCTGGGATTGATCTCTGAGGTTTCTTTGTGTTTAGGTGCATACATGCAGAGCGGTAGACCTCCGGTCTCTGATGTCTGCATCTTCCGTGATGAAGCTAACCATACAGGCACTGGTAGCATCTGCTACTCTAGCCCTGTGTCTACAGCCAAGGGGGAGGAGTCCATGTTGGCACCTCACCCAGAGGAGTGTTGATTCTCCCGGGTTCTGGAGAAAACCCAATGCTACATATCATTAGTTTCTGTTGCTTCTAGAATGTCAGGTTATTTGGTGTGTGTGTAAGGGATGGGGGGAGGAGAGTGAAGTTGTAAGAGGTAGTGGCATCTAGCCAGGCAGTGGTGGTGCATGCCTTTAATCCCAGCACTTGGGAGGCAGAGGCAGGTGGCTCTCTGTGAGTTCGAGGCCAGCCTGGTCTACAAGAGCTAGTTCCAGGACAGGCTCCAAAAGCTACAGAGAAAAACCCTGTCTCAAAAACAAAACAAAACAAAAAAAGAGGTACTGGCATCTCATTTCTAGGAAGCCACAGCAGCGTGCTGGAATGGTTTACCTTTGGTAGTTAAACATTCCCAGAGTCCTTGTAGGAAAGAAGAGGTCTGTTATTTGGCTTCTAGATTGCTATCAGTCGAAACCCAGCATCAGAAGCTGAACTCATCCACCAGTCTTGTGATGGCTTTCCACTCTGATTTATCCTATCCTATGTGCTATTCCAGGCTTGTGGAGAGGTAGCTGAGTGTCCCGACTTCACTTCTAAGTGAGGCTCAGTTGGGCTTAAGCATTTGCAAAGGGCTCAGCACCTGCTTTCCCAGACGTGTCCAATTGTGTTTTCTTCAGAACAGTGGTAAAAACCTATGGCGATTTGATTTCAGCCCTGCTTGTCTTTTCAGTCTCAGCTTCAGCTTCCAATTGGGCTGCTGTTTTCATGGGTAGCCCATCTATGCTTTGTTATTCTCTTGTATTTTAACTGGAGTATCAACCTCCCATTGCTTCTTCTGCTGGAAAGTAGTTTCTTTAAAAAGTCAGGCTACCTAAAACTATGACTTAAAAGAAAGGAGCTTTTAAATAATCTCCTCTCCTTAGCTGCTAGAAGAGGAAAGCCATTGCCTTTAGTGGTGTAACCGCTGGCAAATTGCCCATTCTCCAGTGGATAGCTCCACGCTCACCCACATCAATGGCCCTGGTTAAACACAAAAAGATATTATCAAGAGAGGAGGAACTTTCTGGGAGAAGGAGAGGTTAAGAAAGGGGGTGGGAGCCTGGAGAGATGGCTCAGAGGTTAAGAGCACTTTAAAAGGTACCGAGTTCAATTTCCAGCAACCACATACTGGCTCACAACTCCAAAATGAGATCTGATGCCTTCTTCTGTTGTGCAAGCATATATTAAATAAAATAAATCTATAAAAGAAAAAAGAAAGGGGGTGGGGAGTGTGTGTGTGTGTGTGTGTGTGTGAAATAGTCAAAGAATACGTTCATTTAAATCTCTTCTCTAGCCCATCTCTACTTTCCAAGTAAGCCAAGTCCCCTGTGTTCCAGAGTTGAACTTATGCACTCAAAACGCATATTCCCTCATGCTCCAGCCTGTTCTTCTCTCCATCATGACCTTACTGCTGCTTGCTCAGCTCCACAACATCATGGCAAACTGCTGGTAGCAGCATTTAAGGGCCCAAGGGAACGTTCTTGAAAACCAGCAGCTGATCTCGATTGAAAGAGGCAAGCGGCAAGTCACAGAAACAATCCAGCACTTTGACATGTTAAGTTCTGGGCACCTGACTACTGCTGGCTTTGAGATCAGCTTTCAGCCTGCCAAGACATGGGCACAGGTCATCACCTATCTGTGCCCATAAAAGCATGTACTTAAGTGTAATAATCTTTAAACCAATGGGACAATTGAATATTTAGTAGTGTATAGAGATTTTTCTGTGATTTTCATGAACCACTGGTGTGTCTCCTTGTGTGCTTCCTCTGAATAAATCTGAGTCTCTTGGGAGAGTTCCAGCTTCTACCAGAAGGTGTGAGGTGCTGAGAGGGGCACAGTCCTTTCTCAGAAAAAGAGAGAGAGAAAGGAAGGAAGGAAGGGAGGGAGGGAGAGAGGGAGGGAGGAAGGAAAGAAGGAAGGAAGGAAGGAAGGAAGGAAGGAAGGAAGAAAAAAGCTCGACAAAATGCCCTAGGGCAACCTGGAGAAACATAGTCTCTCAAAGTGAAGAAAACTCTGAATCTTCACATTGCCTTACCATATTAAGATTTTAATTGATATTTCAAGCTTTGTGTAATTAGAAAATGTGAAGTCAAGCTTCTGGAGAAGAAAGGCATGCAGAATAATATCTGTTTCTTTCATACGTGTTACGCTCCCTGTATTCAGCATGTTTTAGAATCCTCCATGGTCTTGGGCATGGAATTTTACGTATCAGTGCTATCGAGGGGTTTTCTGTAAAATGATTATGACATTCATGCTTTAGGAGTCTTCTGCGGGTTCAGTAATATCTTTGTAAAGTCTTCACATTGTGCCTGCCAAATAGTATATATCCCATAAGCATAAACATAGAAAACATAAACATGTCTTTTACTCATTTTAGGTATTTTATAAACAAAAAATGCATTTGAAACTGTTTAGCACCAAGGATCATGAACCACAGTTAATATATTCATGATTCAATACTGCTAGGTATGTGCTCTCATTGGGTACTCTGAATATAATACATGAACAAAAATAGATTTGCTATAACCTTAAAGTGGCTGTTGTGTGAGATAATTCTGGGACTTTTTTGGGGGAGGCAGGGGGTAGGTAGGCATCCTCTGCATCATTGAGTGGGTGTGTAGCAGGAATGGGGGTTTCTGTCCACTTGATGTCAGTACTATCTCCTCCAACTACAATTGTAAGGACAAGAAATGGCTTTTAACATAGTCAAATATCTTGGGGGGAAACATAAAATTATCCCATAAAGAACCACCAAGCTATAGAAACCAGGATGCATATGAAGTACATAGATTAAAATTGGATTGCTAAGCTAATAATAAGTGTTTTAAAGTTCCCCTTCCCTTCTGCAATGAGGTTCTGACACATATATTTTATGTCAGTTTTCTACCTCTGCAGCCAAACCCTTGTGAATATAGTGACGAAGTCCCAGGAAGGGTTGGGAAGAAATAGTGTGTCTCATGCAGGCTTTTGAGAAAAAAAAAGCTTTCCTATTTTTGATGGCTTTCATTTAATCAATTTACATTTATTAAGTTTGCATCTGTTAAAATGCTTTATAAAAATATCACAAGAATAGATACCTCTCTGGTCCACCTGAGTTCTTTCAAACAACAGACAATGATGGATTCGCTTCTGGACCATGTTTCTATTTTGGCTCACTGTCTCCTGGGTCCTGGGTACCACTCGGCCTTCTCTTCCCTTGTAGATCCTCCTATCTTTTGCTCTAAAGTCCTCCTGCTTGATTTCTCTCCCCACCCTCTGCTTCGTCTCTGCAGCACTATGCAGAGTTCCAAACTCCATCACTTTCTTCCTGGCATGAGTCAGACTCCTGATAAAGTTCCATTTCTGATTGCCTCATTTAGGGGAAAATTATCTTCTTTTTATCCCACAATAGTATGGAATACTTGTCCGTGTATCACCCAGCTGTCTTTAATTTAAAATTTTGCCGAAAATAAAATGTTACTATTTTTTATTCCTCTCATGTTTGCAGAAATTCAATAGTTATGATTAAATTGACCCACTGGTAATGCAAGTAAAAGTGTCAAACTAAATAGAATTAATTGTCCCTTAGCATAGAAGTCAAGGAGTTGGTATGTTGATGCTATGATGTCATTAGTTTCTAAGTTCTTCTCTGTCCTTCCGCTCTGATATTTGCGTTCAACTCTCAAGATCAGTTCCTAGTTTAAACAAATGTCTGTGTCTCTATTGCAGATTCAACCATCACATGTATTAAGCAAAGGAGTCTGAGAAAGAGGGAGAGAGACAGAGAGACAACAGACCGTAACAGAGAGCCATGACAAAAAGAGACAGAGAAAGAGATGCACACACAGAGAGAGACAGAGACACAGAAACAGAGAGAGATGCACAGAGGACAGAGAGAAAAAGACAGACAGATAAACACACGCACACACACACACACACACACAGAGAGAGAGAGAGAGAGAGAGAGAGAGAGAGAGAGAGAGAGAGAGAGGAGGAAGAGGAGGAGGAAAGAGAAAGGCAAAGGGTGAAATTTCAATGGAATATATTCTCTTTCTGTAAAATTGTTAAATTAAAGTTGTTTTGTTTAAATTTTAGTACCTATCTACAAGGATGGCTGGGAGAACACATAAGCATATCATACATACGTATGTACATTGACAGTGTGGACAGTACAGGCATTGTATAAATTAGAAAAACATGAGAGTAGAATTTAGTCAGACACCATCATTTTGCACAAAGACCATTTGGAGAAGAGCATATTCCTTTGATGTTTCTACTGCGTATGAGCTGTAACTTCAGTACAATGTTTCATATCCTTCCTAGGGAAGGATTGTTATATCAACACTGAATTATTACTCCAACATCTTTTCTTGGCACATGAGAATGTAGTTCAATGTAATCCATATCATTGCCCCAAGGAATGAGGTGCAAAACTGTTCATGTTCTTCTGGAATGTGAGATAGGCTCACCCCATCTACCTGACTAATTTTTCTCCACTGATTACCCATACATCTCTGTATGCAGGTGACATTTGTCACAGAGTCTCTGGCATGTATGAAAAGCAAGGCAGTTTGACTTGTGAAATCCTGTGAAAATACGAGGCCCTTGTGCTGTGAATTCACCCCAGAAGTCTCTTCTGTTTCATGCTCATTTCCTGACTGTCTTTTCCCCCACTCTAAGGCTCCATTCTCCCATCTGGAAATGGGACAAGTAATCCGTTGTTGGCTGTCATTTGTTTCATTTTTTCCTGAAGTGTATTGATTATTGTGCTATCGTGAGATACACTATACAGAATGATGGTGAATTTTAAATTTAAAATCCCATAGAGCCAGGTGGTGGTGGTGGCACACATCTTTAATCCCAGCACCAGGGAGGCAGAGGCAGGTGGATCTTTGTGAGTTGGAGGCCAGCCTGGTCTACGGAGCAAGTTCCAAAACAGACAGAACTGTTGCATAGGGAAACCCTGTCTCAAACCCGCTCCTCCAAATTCAAATTCTCATAGAAAAGACTGTGTGAATGCAAAATGCTCTTGTGTTTCTGGAGTCTATTTTATTATTTTGATACAGATCCAAGTTTTGCTATTTTGGAAACAATTTCTGTTTTCCAAAAATTCCAGTAGCGTCCAATTATCTCATGAAAGATTCTGTTGTGTAATATTACAAGTATGTATTACCCACTAATGCTAATCAGGAAGGATTTAGGAAGCATGGCCAGAAAGCCTTTGTTTAACTCCACATCCTTTTATGGGCCTCGAAAAATTCCACAAAGCGCAAGAGTCCTGGTATCCACTTCCAAGAGACATATCATCAGTAACGTATCTTATTCCTTATTGTTTGATATATTCACACAGTACTAAGATTATTCTTAAAGTTTTTAGGCAAGATCATTTGTACAAAATTTGGATGGCACTATCGCCATCGCTTTGAGAAATCGAGCAAGGAAAGGACCCTGATTGCTAACGGTTTTAATTATTTATTTTTGATCTAATGAATGTTTGGTCCATTGTCTTCTTCTTAATTAGAAATTACAAGGCATACAGGAACTAATTAGAATATTTTAATAATACAGATCTTACTGAATTCTCAGGAGGTCACAGAATTTCATAAGAGAGAAATGTTTTGATCCGTACTATCTATGATAAGATGTCATCGGGTGGAGTGAGCAGAGACTGAGTCTAACTGTAACACTTTTCTCAGCGATAGACAGTGGTGGAGCAGCAGTCCTAGTGCTTAGGAAGCTGAGGCAGAAGGCTTTCCTGTTTGACTTTTTTGGTAAATTCAAGGCCAGTTTTAGATGCACAGTGAGTTTTAGATGCACAACTGACCTCCCAAGAGAAACAAAAACAGATTTGTCTGGATAGAGATCCCTGAGAGTAATTTCTAAGGTGGGTATCAGGGAAACTGGAGAAAACTGGGTGGATTGTTTTGTCAGTGCTGCAAAGCAATTAGACAAAACTCCCTGAAAGCAGTTAGGAGTAACTAACTGCTACCACACAGCCTAGTCAGAATAACAACACGAAGAAACGTGTGATCATATACCAAAGTGAATAGCAACCAGTCAAGCCAGAGAGTGGTAGGGAAATCAGTCTTCTACAGTTGCCATGCTTGCTTGTAACATGGAATTCCATAAAGAGCATGTTTCCATGTCTACTTGTGAGCCCTTTGGAATGTGCTATCATAGAATGTCTAAATGAAATCCAGCCCATAATATCAGCTTAATCTATGGAAAATAGGACCACAGGAGCCATCTGCTCCAATCACCAACAGAGATGAGATGATTGTGTCATGGCATCAATTCTTAGTTTTCTCTTATATGATCCATTTTTTTTATGTTCAGGGATGTTAAAACTGATGTCTACCAGTACAAGGAGACAATATAAGTCATCAAAAGAAATCTTTTATTGCACAATTTATTATTTACTAGTACAACCTATAGGCAAAAACTATATTTGTGGTATGTAATATTATAGATGTATATTGTAGAATGGCCAAATCAGGTTAACTGATGTGTCACACTCAGGTTTGTGTATATAGACCCCCCTCACCTTACAGTGGAGGACTCTGAATTCAGAGACTAGTCTCCTGCTCATGTTCACGCAGCTGATGGGCACCCTAGTCACCCTGCCTAAAATCGGGGCCGACTCTGAGAGGCGTCACATGCTCCCTCATCTGTGGATCCTACTCTGTTGGGGACAATGCATGGAAGTAACTGGACTGAGGAGGGATTCTAGAGAAAGGGATGGGCAGAGGTGAGCATGCTCAACATCCATGGTATGCTCGTGTGAACCTGTCGTTAGAAACCCATCGATTACACAGTGACTCCATGCTAACTGAAGCGACGGTGAACTTTGTAAATGCCAGTGAGGCAGAGAGTGCAGTGTTCCACTTGCCTTCTAGCCTGTTTCTGCACTTTCTTGGGGTCCACTGAACCAAGTGATTTAAATGAAGTGTTGTGGGATTTCCCCTGATGTTACCTTTTTGGCTATCTAGTAGGTATATGCCTATGACTATAATGGACAGAGAGAAACAGATTTAACTTGACAGCTGTAGTTTTTGAAGTCTAGGTTATCGGCATTTTCCTAGCAACTGGATACATTAGGGAAAAAAAGAATTCAACTTCTTTTTGGGTAGGGTTAGATGCTGGCCACTGAGATGTGCTAGCTCCTCCATATCTCCATATTATTCATGTTTTCTAAATTTAAAAATCAAGATAAATGTTCTCAAGAAAGGACAAAATAAAGTCGTGAATATCCTCTCGGACTCATGTTCAACGTGTCACACTTGGCTGTGGAATTTAAAGACTCTTCATCTTTCAATGATGATGTTTCGTTCTTTAGGTCATAAACAGGTTGGCTTGATTCAGAAATGTTTAATAGGACACCATTTCATGTGTCTCGGATATTATGTCAATTACTAATGAAACAGAGCTTAGCAGTTCATGGTCTTTGGGAGAACCTTAAAAGCTGGTGGGAGAAGCTCATTAGGGCAGGGAAGAGTCATCCATGCAAAATGAGATAAATAATAGGTATAGGGTTGGCGCATGCACAAGGGAGTGGGCAGCTGTTTGGGTGGCTCGGGAAAGCTCATGCAGATGGGAACTGCCTTCCACTGTGAGTGGGAGTTTCTCGGGAGAGGAAATGGGGGGAAGGACTGAGCTCTGGTGGCGGAAGCAGCAGATGCAAAGGCAGGAGCCATGGAGCAGGGTGGCATGCTCAAGGGTCGTAAGCCTAGGGCGCAGGATTAGTTTGGGTTATTAATAGAACTTGAAAGGAAAACGAACATTTTTTTTTCAAAGTTGAAAGGACCACTGCAATGTTTGACAAGACTGAGTTTTGAAGATGAGATTTTGTTTTGTTTTGTTTTTTTTGAAACGTGGTATGGTTACATATGCACAGTTATCTTTGTTACTTTCTACAAAACCATTTGGTTCCTCTTCTTTGTGGTCTGTAATACAGTGAGAAGTGATTTCCTTTGAGAGATAATCAGAGAGGGGATGAGCTTGCCTGTTATCAAGTTATCAGTGAAAACAAATTTCCCTCAAAACTAACGTATTTACCCCCAAACTGCTAGTGTGAAATACAGCAATAGATGAATACGCAGTAGTGCAAGTTTGAGTTGCATTTTTTTTTTATTGGAGGAGGCTGCTTGTTTGTCCCGGCTGCCCAGAACCGGAGTAATCACACAGGAACTGTATTACTTAAATCACTGCTTGGCCCATTAGCTCTAGTTTTTTATTGGCTAACTCCTACATCTTAGTTTAACCCGTTTCTAGTAATCTGTATATCACTACAAGGTCGTGGACTATCAGCAAAGTTTCAGCACGTCTATCTCCAGTGGTGGATCCATGGCTTTTCTCCAACTCGGCCTTTCTTTCTCCCAGCATTCAGTCCAGTCCTCCCAGCCTATCTAAGTTCTTCCCTATCAACAGGCCAAGGCAGTATCTTTATTTATTAATGGCAATCACAGCAAACAGAGGGGACCCCCACATCACATTTTTCATCATTTATATTATTTTAAGTGAATATGCAGGTATGTGTATATGTTCTACTGTGCATGTGTGGGAATGAGAAGACAGTTTGGGGGAGTTTTTCTCTTCTTCCACTATGCAGGTCCCAGAAATCAAACTGAAGTTGCCAACAAGTCCCTTTTCCCATTTAACCATCTTGTCAGTTGTTTGAGCTGCAATGTTTGTGTTTACCTTTTTTATTATATTTTAATGGTAATTCTCCCTTTCTTTTCCTCTCTCCAAGCCCTCACCTACTCCTCTCCTTCAAATGGCTTCTTTTCTCATTAATTGTTATTGAATGCATGTATGCATTTGTACACACATATATCACATATATTTTACTATATAACCGGTTGAGTCTGTGTAATGTTACTTCTATGTATGTTTTCAGGGCTGGTTATTTGACACTGAACGAGCAATTAGTGTGATCTTCAGTGGGGGAGAGCCTGCTCTTGACTTTATTCAGTGGCCTGTAGTTCTTTGAATAGGGTTGAGGCTTCATGGACTTTCCCCTGTGCAGTTTTGCATGTTCATTGGTGTTGACCTTGTTCACTGAGCTGCATTTTTATAAAGACTATTCTATAGAAAGAATTCATTAAATGGGAATGCTTTAAAAATAAGATTTAAGTATAACTTTTATAATGTATGAAATTCAGGGTATTTATTATCACAAAATTACAGTAAGAGGAAGAAACTAGATTGCCAAGATTATTTTGCAAACTGAGAACCAAAACTTGCCATGGATGGGGGCAAGCACTCCTTATGTACTAGTAGACATGGCCTCTTGAGTAACCCGTGTAATTGTGTAGAGTGTTGCAGTATTGGCTTTAGTGAGCAATCCCCTGCTGACAGATGAGAAATGGGTCCACTTGCTGCGTTACAGAAATGAATTTTTCACTGTCTATGACACACTCAATTGGATCATGTGGGGCCACTGATAGGTTTACGGTTGGGAAGGTTGAGATGATTTCAGTTGACATGGTGACTCTGAAGCCCTCCACTGTGACATACATGCTGGATGTGGTCATTTTCAACCCCGTGTTGAGATGTCTGGTGATTGGAACTTTTTCCCTGTACTTAATGCCTGTTCTGGCCTTTAAGCACATTGAGATAACTCTGAAAAACCATCCATCAATCTATCCAAGCCCATGTTGGAGATGAATCTACCCTAATTTTGATTGTGTCTGTCTTGCCTCGTACTATAATTTTAACACATTTCTGTTGTTTCTTAATTGAAACTTTACCTTAAAGGAAAATTGTTAAAATGTTGGCAAACATTTTCCCTGTCATTTTCTTCCCTATTACTCTCTTATGATGTCATTTCTAATTCTCTATATTCCTTCTAAATTTTGAAGTAAAGAGCAACTTGTGATTAATATTTCAATCAAATTAATTACAATTCATTTCAACGATCATCTGTTTGAAGAAGGAAAACCAGGGACAGTTGACAATTTGGCAGTCTTAATTTAATTGCTTTATTTTGCATTTATTTCTATTGTGTGTACGCATGTGCGCACGTATGTGCCATGATACAAGTATGGAGATCAAAGAACAACTTGTAAGAGCTGGTTCCTGATTTCCACCACGTGAGCTTTGGAGATTGGGTTTAATTCAGCCATTAGGCTTGGTTGCAAAGGGTTTTACCCATTAATCATCTCACCAGCTCTGGATGGGGTTGATATTTGTTGGTTTTTCAAGACAAGGTTTCTCTGTGTAGCCCTGGCTGTCCTGAAACTTGCTCTGTTGACCATGCTGGTCTGAAACTCAGATCTGCTGCTCACCTTTGACCCCGGAGTTCTAGGATTAAAGGTGCCCTACCACTAACTGACTCATTTTTAATGCTCACTAATGTGAGAATTTATGCTCCTAAAAGGTTAAATAATTACTGGGCAGGGACTGTACTTGAATGGCGGAGCACCTGAGTAGCATATGCAATGTCCTAGGTTCAACCCCCAGTGTAGCAAAACAAACAAACAAGCAGATGAATACCAATGTGTTATTGTCCCTGCATGAACCTGGAGAATTGAGACTTCATTGTAGAGTGAGTGATTGAGTCATCTCATGAATCTAAGGAGTTTAATGTCCTGCTTTTCAAAAGTGGAGACATGATATAAATTACAAACACGATCATATAAGATTTTCAAGGATAAATCACTTTTCAGATAGGTTTTCCTTTTTGTGACTTGTGATTTTTTTTTCTCTTGCGACTATCAATACATTTTCTTTGTTCTGTATATTTAATATTTTAAGTATGATATGCTTTTGAGGAGTTTCTTTCCTGGTCTTGTCTAGTTGAGGCTCTGTGTGTTTATTGTATCTGTATGGGATGTCTTTTCTTAGTTCGGGGAAGTTTTCTTCTGTGATCTTGTTAAAGAATGACAGGCAACTAATGAATTGGTTGGAGAGAGAGAATTAACCTCATCCAAAAATAGGCCTCTTAATTGTTCATCCACTACAGCTGTCAGCCCTGAAACTATGTACACACAAACAAAAACAAAATGGACTCAGAAGGTTGTATCTATGTATTTGTGCATGAATATCCAGCATCTATCTGAACGTGTGAACGTACATTACAATAAGAATCAAAGAAGCTATCAGTTTGAGAGTGGGAATGTGGGAGTTGGAGGGAAGAAAGAGAAAAGGGGGAATGATGTAATTATACTTTAATTATTAATATAAGAAAACTAAATCATCTTCCAACTTCTTCACGTATGCAGTTTCTTCTTGGAGAGTTCTTCACTTAACCTAACTTGTCACCATTTCTCAGTGAAGTCCACGGTCTCCCAATAAAGATGTGTACTCTGTTGTTTCTGTTTGCAGCACTCGGTGCTATTTTGCTCTGGCACTGGTATAATTTGTAGTGTTGCTTTATGTATACTCCCTAGAGCATATAATTTCACTACATCGTTAGCTCCAAGAGGACTGAATTTTAAAAACTCTGTTTTGTTTCTGCCATTCCCCTAGCAGCTAAACTGGCACACAATAGGTGTTCAATAAACATTTGTTGGATACACAATGAGCTTTAGTCACTACCTGTTCTCTGATGGCTCCCTGCCTGGCATCTTTCTCAAAGTCCTGACACTCCATTCTGGTGCGGGCTGCTGTTTTAATGTCTCTATCTGAAGGTTCACACAGAACGCCAGAGTCAGCACTTCCTAAACTGGCTTTAGTCATCCCCTTCCAACCTTGCCTCTATTTGCCCTGCGAAGAGGCCTCAAAACTTTTCTTGCTAATAAGCTGAAACCTCGGTGATACCTCACATTCTTCTTCTTCTTCTAATTTTTCATGTCACAAGGTAGCAGTTGATTGCGAATGTGTTTTGTATTTTCACAGACATGAATATCCTACAGGTTCTCATAGTCTTTCAGCTGTGCTGCTCTGAGGTCTTCTATTGCTTCTACCTACTCTGTCATATGTGACCCATTGCTTCAAATCTCGATTGGTAATTCCTTACCATCATGCTCTCTGTTCAGGATTGTGTTGGCTATCTGGGCGTCTCTAGTGGTTTCATATCAATTTTAGAGATTTTAAAATGAGCATTGTGTGGGAATTTCAAATGGAATTGCACTGAATCTGTAAATTGCTTTTGGTAGAACGGTCATTTTCACAATATTAAATTACCAATCCATGAGAACAGGAGGTATTTCCATTTACTAGTGTCTTCTTCAAGATTTTCTGCAAAGATTTAATATTTTCCGCAAGTATTTAAAGGTTTTTGTTATATAAGGGTTGTGTTTACTTCTAGACAATTTATTTTCCTTGAGGCTACGGTGAATTTGAATTTGTCCATGATATCTTTCTTAGGGCATTTATTTGTAGTGTAGAAAGGCTACTGATTTTTCTGAGTTGGCCTTGGATCTCACCACTTGGATGAAATTATCAATCATTTCTAGAAGTTTTCTGGTTGAATATTTTTTTGGATTTCTTATGTATAATATCATACATAGGGATAAGGTAACTTCTTATTTTTTCTTTTTGTATTTATTAAAGTCTCTTGCCTTGCCTTCTTGCTCCAGCTAGTGTTTCCAGCACCATCTTGAAAATGAGTGGATACAGTGGGTATTTGTGGTGGTTTGAAAGAAAACGACCCCCTATAGGGAGTAGCACTAGTGAAAATGTAACTTTGTTGGGTAGGTGTGGCCTTGTTGGAGGAAGTGTGTCACTGTGAGGCTGGGCCTTGAGGTCTTCTTTAAGCTCAGTGTGACATACAGTTCACTTTTCGTTGCCTGTGGATTAAGATAAAGAACTCTCAGCTCCTTCTCCAGCACCATGTCTACCTACACTCTGCCATGTCTTACCATGATGATAATGGACTAAACTTCTCAACTGTAAGCCAGCTCCAATTAAATGTTTTTTCTTATAAGAGTTGCCATGGTCATGGTGTCTCTTCGCAGCAATAGAAACCCCAACTAAGACACCGATCCTGTCTCATTCCTGATTTTCATGGGATTACTTTGAGTTTTTCTCCATTTAGGATAAGGGTGGCTGTGGGTTTGTCATATGGCCTTTACTATGATGATATATTCCTTTAGACCCACTCTCTCTAAAACTTTTATCATGAAGGCATGCTGGATTTTGTCATGTGACTTTTGTTTTTAAGCCTATTTATATTATTTAATGCATTTATTAATTTGCATATGTTGAACCATCCCTGAATCTCTGAAATAGAGTCAAATTAATCTTGGTGGGTGATCTTTTTAAAATATGCCTGTATTTGTTTTGCAAGTATTTTGTTGAGGCATTTTATATCTGCCTTAATGACATGTATTGGCCTGTAGTTTTTGTTATTGGTGTGTCTACCTGGTTTTCATATTGGAATACTACTACTGATTTACTAATCTCACCATTTTGTAACCTTTAGGAAGAGTGATTTTTTCTCTTAAGACCACCTGAATCCTCATGTTGGGGGAGTAATGATTTACTGAGGGAACCCTGCTCCTGGAAAAATTCCTTAAAGTACCTGAGCCTCAGTTTTTATTTCTGTAAAGCAGAAGAGTAAGTCTTCTCAGGTATACTACAAATGGCTTTTGTGAGAGATTACTGAAATAATAATTAGTCTTGAGAATATTTTCAAATGATAAATATTTGCCTAAATATAAATTGTGAAATAGACATCAATTATTTAAAAGTCAAGAAAAATTCCAGGACATTTGAGATATTGATGACATAGTCAGATATGCTTGCAGATGTAGAAATGACATAGATATGAATGAAATGGTTTATAAAAATCTATTTACAAACACGTGTGATATATATCTCTAAGATGTGTCATTTAGAAGGGGATTGGGCATGCTTTTCTATAAAAAATTCAAATAAAGGATGGGATTTGGGGGCTCTGGTTGTGTTTTTTTGTCATTGTACAGTCTGCCTGTGGCTGGAAAGTTACTGAAAATAGCAAGCAGACACATACACATTGTGGTATTTTAATAAAACTATCTACTGGCACTGAAATCTGATTATCATACGATTTTTCACTAGCAATAATACTGTTCTAGCCATGTGCCGTGGCATATGCCTTTAATCTTACCTCTTGGCAATCTTGGGCACAAGAGAGCTGAAATGGAATCAGACCTGTGCTATGGAGCAAGTTTCAGACAAACTCAAGCTATGCAATGAGCCCCCAACCTGCTCTTACCCCCAAACAGTATTCTTTGCATTGTTTTTCTACTATTTAAGGCTATAAAAATCACCTCTAATTTTTAACAATTTAAAGGAAACTACAGGCTAAGTTTGAATCACAAAATTAGAACAGATTTTCATGAAGAAAACTAAACTTTTGCCAATCAAAATTTATGTTCACCAATGTTTTCCACCTGTTCTGAGCAAAGGCTAGCCTTACTTTGAAGTTGAGCGAGACACATTGCCTGTGAAGGTGAGTAGGCCTTCATGCCCTCTAGGTCCCATTTCCTCCAGAAATCAAGGCGATGGCATTTGATGATCTCAAAGGGACCTTCACTGCCCCTCTTTACCCAGTGAGCTGTTTTTGCTGACCCTGGAAATTTTAAAGAGAATTTTTATTATGTGTTCTGAAAACATAGTATTAGAGGTTATTTATAAATAATAAAATATTTAACATAGCCATCATCTCCCATAGTTTCCCCCGTTGTCAATTAGTTTTGTGTTGAGAGCAGTTAAATCTGTTTATTTAGCAAGAATCTCAGACTCGGTAGCATCTTGTTGAAGTCTCTCTTCAGGTTGAGTTAGATCTCTAGATGCACTAGCCTTTCTATTCACTATTACAGCTACTACTGGATGACTCCCCACTTTCATCCTGCTCCTCCTCCCTCTACTTGGTAACCATGTTTATTCTCTGTTTCTGTGAATTAATATGTGAGCAGAAATAAGCAATCTTAGATAATTCCAAATACAAGTATTGTACAGTGTGAATCTTTCTCTGTTAGGCTTTTTCTAGTCTATTATCTTCAGTTTCCATTTAGGTTGTAGCAAGTGGCAAAACTCTGCTTTTAAAGGATGAATGACACTGTTCCAGATAGGTCTAAGTAGCAATTTCTGTATCCCTTTACGCATCAACGGATCCTTGGGTTATTTCCATGTCTTGGCTATTGTGAATACTGAATTTATAGGAGAATACAAATATCTTTACAATGCAGTCATTGCATTTTCTTTGGACAAATGTCCAAAAACAGGATTACTCTGACAGTTCAACTTTAAATTTCTTTATGAGGTTCTTGATGTTTTCTGTAGTGGCTTTGTAAGTTCACATTCCCACCAAGACTGTTCAGATCTCCTTCTTCACATCCTTGCCAGCTTACTACTGACTAGCTTTTGTTAATTTTGAATTGATGGGAGGTGGCATCTTACCGTGGTTTTGACGTGCCTTGCTCTGTTGAGGAAGGATGTTGAACACTTCTTCACATAGCTCTTTACTATATGTGCTTTCTCCTTAGTCAAAGTCTAGTTAGGTTCTCTGCCCATTTTAAAGGGAATTGTTCCTCCCTTATTGAATTACATGAGCTCTTTGTAAATTTTGTATGTTGGCCCTGCATTATATACATCATTTGCCAATATTTGTTTAATATATAGCTCTTACATAATGTTTACTACTGCCTCTGCTGCCATGCAGACCATACTGAAGTTTTAAGTATATTGATGAGCAGAAGCTGATGTCTGTGTCTTGATATGTTAGTCTTCCCTTGATTCTCAAATTTCTCAGTACTGAACTAGGTATGTTGAATGAGCATTATTTTTCAGAGCCTTCTAAGGTTTGCAACCGTATTATCACCACACTTCCCAGGATCTGCAAAGGGTATGTTTCAGTATAATTTTTCTTATTCCAAATACTCCCACAAACGTGGGTTGTAACTCATACTATAATAAATGAACACATCTATAAAACAAGAAACCTAATGCCTACTTTGTGGGCATGCGGATAAACTTAATTATTTAACACTTCTGAGGAACTTTCAAAGCTGTGAGTAAAATGTATTATTCAATGCTCAGAGCTATTATTGTTTGTTATTTCCTCTGTTATTTCCCAGGAGGCACCTCATTATTAGTATAAAACGGCAGTAGTTCTGAAAGAGGCTGGCACTTAACTGTGTTTGTAGGGCACATGAAGCTACAGGTAACATTTTAATGAACTCTCCCCCTCCTTCCTCCCACACCCAGGATTATTACTTAGCATAGATGCTGCACATTCTGTTAAATGCTCACATTTATTAGTATTTAACAGTAATTGTGTCTAAGTATAAAAGGAATAAGGTAATTTTTACAGTGAAGATAAGGTGATTTAATAATGTTAATAAACTTAGGGATGTTAAATGATGTCTTGCGGGATGAAAAATAATGAGTTGGATTTAATGGTTGTAGTTGACCTTTGTGTAGGGTTAGAGCCTTTGGATACCGGTCCCAAGTCCTGCTTCCATAATATTCGACTTAGTTCAGAAGGGCATATTATAAGATGTGAAATCATTCAACTCCCACTTACAAAAACTGTGAAAATCAGCCACATGTTATACTAAAAGGGCCATGGGACTGTGGTCCAGCTACCTCTACAGAGGTTCAATTCATCTCTTTTTTAGCAAGTTCCTTCTTTCCCTAAATCTCAGGCTCCTCATAAAAATTATTACATCGCTGATTTTCAGTTGCTGCTCCTGGGAACCTAAGGCACAAATATAACAAGATTTCTACCAATAATTATTTTCCGATAAACCTAGCAGCATTCATGCCTCTAGATTATATGTATTATTTCTCTTCTACATTTCAAAGTTCTTTTTAAATGTGCATCCAAAGAGTTTTGTTGTTAAATTCTTTTATCTAGTGACCAAGAGATTGTTTCCAATGTTGGCATTCAATGATCTTGCATCTCAATTGAAGTTGACATATTAAACACACACATAAAAACATTTTTTGAGGACTTCAATTATACGCTGTAGGACAAGTATAATTCTTGAACTACAGAAGTGTTGTTAAATGAACAAAGGGAATCATTCAATAAATAGCACTAGTAAGGTGAATATTTTGATGATTTTCGACAAGTTACCAGCCATAAATTTTCTCAGTATTTTAACCCCTGTCATGTACTAGGTGTATCCAGATAATACTGGAATTGTCTAGTCATATAGACAAAGTTGGACCAAGAAGAGCCATGATATGCCTTCCCTAGTGCTGAGCGTCCTGGACAGTGCCTTGACTTGCAAGTTTTGATTTATTAGCACATTAACACTATAGGGTAGGGGCTTGAAAAGGCCTGTTTCAGAGCTGATTTCTCCTTCCGTTATGGAGATTTAATAGTTCTGACCCAAGAAATAATTTCACAAGCAAGTGTTAAAAGCTAGGCTTTCACTCTCAGGTGTTGTACAGAATAAAATGTACACAGACTACTATACAATCTGTTTATATATTTGTATAAAACATTCATACATAGAAACAGATAAAGTGATGCTTGTTAGCCTATCTATATGATCACTTATATTTGAGAAAGAATAAGAGCTTTGGAAGGGATATGGAGTTTTGTTGATGTGCTAACGCTCACTCTTAGATCTACTACTGTGAAAAACGACAATACACTTAATACTCTGTGTGACATGTGAAACAGCATATCTGAAAGGCAGGCTTTCCAGGATGTTGTGGTCATGGTCTGCCACGGATAGTGTGCCAGGACCCAGTTTGTATAGTTGGTACAATTAAAGAGGATCCTTGGCCTGACAGTTGGTCACCATGCAGAGTTAATAGCATGCTGGGCATAAAGGATCATCTTAGAAAAGCATGGGGCAGAATGGAAAGCCTTTCACTAGGGTGTTCATCACACTTCCCTGTCATTGGTTATCCTGAGAATGTGGCCAAGAGCTGCCCCCTGTGTGTATCTCCATTTAGGGTGTTTGTTTAATCTCTCTCTCGTCTTTGAAATCCCTATTATCAAGAATAAGATAGCCGTAGTAGGTAAGCTTAATCTCTGTTTATTTAGCATTCCCAGCAGTGTTTATTAATATCATGAATATTTACCTTGCATTAGACTCTAGGCTAAAAGGGGACTTTAAAAGGATACCATCAGCTCCATTTATTTGCAGGAGGAAACTGAGAACAAGGGTGTCCACTCCCTGAAGGGTATAGTTAGCAATCTGCTATTGCAGAGGCAACGCCTCACAGATAACCAGGTTCCAGAGCCAGAATGCAATGTCCATGTGCAGGTAATGACACTGGGGGTAATGACACCCAAAGAATCAGGGCCCCATGCTAAGACCTGCCGTGTGCCACAGAGAAAGCGATGACAGTGTTGTCCTCTGAACACTTACAGTTCTATTTGAGCCGAAAAGAAGCAGAAGTGAAAGGGTTAAGAGAAATACCAGGCAGACTGAACACTGTTGGCCGAGGGAGAAACATCCTCGGAAGAAAGCAGTAGGAACTTGTCACCACTGAGGTGTCATTACAAAACAAGCCAAAAGCATTGTCAGCATGTAGCAATGTAGCCTTCTCCAGAGGACCAGGGGCAGGAGAGACGCAATGGAAAGAATACAGGAAACAGCTGCTCATCATTGCATCCTTAGTTATCTACTGCTTGGAGGGATAACTGCATATGACAATCAGGTGAAAGGTGGTTTCCTAGGTGACTCTATGACCATGCAGCCAAATCTGCCTCTGCCTTCTTTCCCTGATCCTAGTCAGCAACCCTCTCTTTGCTGCTGTTATCCTTCCTAGCACCATGGCCAAACTGGATCTGTCTTCATTTCCATTACTGCTTTTGATTTGGAATGAGACAAGCATAGATTTTTTGAATAGGCCTACTTTTTTTTATAACATCTTTGTGGTTATGCCTAGCATTTGAGACATTAATATGATGTCACCATTTTGACCAATATGCCTAAGTCACATTTTGGCAAGAAAAGACTCAGCAGGGAAAATAGATAATATTTATGACATTTTTGAGCTCCACACCAATATTCTCAATTTCCTTCTTTCCCCCTTCACATAAACACACGAGAGGGGGGGAACAGAGAGAGAGAGGGAGAGAGAGAGAGGAGAGAGGGGAGAGAGAGAGAGAGAGAGAGAGAGAGAGAGAGAGACCTTGAGTTTATAGGAGACCAGTTCCTAATTCATGCAGGACAGAAGAAATAAAAAGCGGCATGTTGCCCCGGGACATTGATGAACCCCTTTGCTAAGTATTTAGTGCACATTTTAACATGATGACATGTAGATACTTTATATTGATTTTTGAACAAACAGCCATCCTACCCGTGAGAACTTCCTACAGTAGTGAGAAAGTTCTGCTTCTGTTTTGTCTAATACATTGCTTCCTTGTCACCCATGGCATTTGAACATGTGAAATGTAGCTGCCATTCATCTCTGAGCTCCCAGGCTCAATCCTAAGATACCCCACAATGCACTGTTCCAGCTACTATTACTGACTGCATCTGTGATCAGAAGCCTGTTTGGTGTTCTGAACTTCTAAGGTCAAATTTATAGTACACTTTGCAATTTACACTGACAATTAGGACTTAATAACTAGAAGATCTTTAAGGTCTTGCTGTAGGATTGTGCAAAGCTATCAGTTAAAACAGGATTGATTCTACATCTTATCCAAACTTCTTTGCCCAAGCTAATAGAGAAGCCACTTACTCAATACCAAGATAAGGTAAAGAGTGGTTTTCCACTTCCAACAAACATTGTCTGGGTTTCTGTCCTGCCTGGTTTCTGTCTTCCCACATGTCCCACAGCCATTTAGTCTTAACGAAATCACACAGAAGTCTATATTAATGATAAACTGATTGGCCCATTAGCTCAGGGTTTTTATTAACTCTCATAATTTATATTACCCCATTATTCTTATCTATGTTAGCCACATGGCTCAGTACTTTTTTCAGCAGGGCAATCACATCTTCCTTCTTCTGTGGCTGGGACAGGACTGTAGAGGAATGGGCTTCCTCCTTCCCAGAATTCTCCTGTTCTCATTGACCCACCTCTACTTCCTGTCTGGTTGTCCCACCTATACTTCCTGCCTGGCTACTGGCCAATCAGAATATAGACAATTGTCCTGCACCACTAACCAACAAGCTTCCCAGTACATTAAAAAAAAAAAACCTGAGATAAAACATGTAAAACAAAAAAAAAATTAAAGAATCAATTTATTTCCTGAAGTGATATAAAAGAACCATTGTTCCTCCTTTGTTCCTAACTTAGTGTACCCACAGCTTGAGGCAATTATAAAAATACATGAAGGTCTAGTACTGTTAGGTACTGGTACATTTACAGAGTTCAATGCCAAGTTACAAAGGTTTATAAGATTGTATGCTAGCATCAATAGGGCTTTGATGGGTGTGCCTAAATAAAGAAGCAATGCTCTATCAAACATATGAATGGGCATATAAAATAAAAACTTGTATATAACTGTGTAAGGATTTGAATGGGTTAGTGAATTTGCCCCCCATCCTTATTTCTCAGACCGAGCCTCATAATGATATTCTTTAAACACAAGACTTGGTATTTAGAGGAAGATTCAGAAAAAGCGCTTGAAAAATGTTCAACATAAACAACAAAAAGAGACTTAGCAGTTATGTTATATATTTCTGCTCAAATATACATGCACTAATAATAATGATGACAACAACAATAATAAAGAGGCCATTAACTTGAGAATGGGGGACATAGGAAGGGCTGGAGGAAAGGGAAAGGGCAAAGTGTTATAATAATATCTCAATTAAAGTGCTTTAGAAAAGACGGAAACAGGTAATGAGAAAAGTTCGAGCCCTTTACAGTCTGAAACACTGGACCAGGTGCTTTAGACATCGTCTGAAAGCAAACCATTTGACTGGCACTTTAGACTGTGAGGAGACTTTGCGATTATTTGTGATTGTAGTACTAGATTATGTCATTTAAGAAATAATCATCAAGGATGAAGAGGTGACTTAATCAGTAAAGTGCTCAATATATAAGCATAGGGCCTGCAGGTGTCTGTACTGCCAGCACCTGGGAGGCAGAGAAAATCCTTGGGACCTGTGGTCATCCAGCATAACCAAAGGATATGCTCTAGGTCTAAAAAGGTACTGTAGTAGGAAGGCCGTTTGTTTGTTCCTGGCTAAACACACAAAAACTGTATTAATTGAATCACTGCTTGGCCCATTAGCTCTAGCTTCTTATTGTCTAACTCCTGTATCTTAATTTAACCCATTTCTATTAATCTGTGTATCGCCACATGACTATGGCTTAGGAGCAGGGTTCCGGCTTGTCTGTTTCCAGTGGCAGCTGTATGGCATCTCGCTGACTCTGCCTTCTTTCTCCCAGCATGCAGTTTAGTTTTCCCCACCTAGGTACATTCTGCCTCGCTATGGGCCACAGCAGTTTCTTTATTCATTAACCAATAAAAGCAACACATATACAGAAGGACCTCCCACACCAAGAGAATGTTTACCTAAGTATAAGGTGGAGAAGTAATTGAGGAAGACACTAAACACAGAGAACATGTGTTCACATAAAAGTACCACACACTCTGTTTTTCACTGTGAGCTTATATTTAAAATCAGTTATTATTTTAAATTTTCATAGTTCTTTTTTGTACATATATTGCTGAAGAAATTTCAACTTATTTAAATGTATGGCTTCATTTATCAATGATTCATCAAAACATCTTCATTAAAATGTATTGTAATAGACACTCAGAAGTGGGAAGCTAAGATCCTTCCTACAACATTAGTTTCTATGTTTGAGGCTGAATATGTTCATGAATGCATGTGCGTATATATCTAACCGTCTTGCACAAGAGTATGATATTTCCCCCACTATGCTTGAGCCATCAGTTTCAGGACTTTTCTGATACCCACCCCTATAGATACTCAAATTCCTGGTCCAAGATGGCATGGTATTTGTATATAATAAACCACTCACCCTGCTCTATGTCTTTTTGTTACTTACAATGTTTCCTACAATCTAAATATTTTATAAAATTGTGTTGTGTTGTTTAGGGAATATTACATGTTTAATGCAGGTCTGTTTTTCAAATATTTTTAAAAACGCATTTATAAATTTATAGAAAGAAATGAGAAAAGAAGGATGGGGGAGAGGAAAGGAAATAAAGAAGTAAAGACAGTTAGGGTAATGGGGGGAGAATAAACTATGATTAAAAATTAGGTGTTGATTAGAATCAGCTTCCTTTCAATAGGAAGCGGGGTGATAGGCATTTGTATCTGCCCTGGGCCTTTAGACATGAATACTCTTAAATTTGATTATACATATCCAGACTGAAGGGAAGTCACTGGAAAAGAAACAAGGATGTAAAGAATTCTAAGGTAGACGAAAAGGACTTACATAAAACACATTGATTGAAAATATGGTACAGGAAGTGGTGCTGGGATGTAAGAGAAGCTACTGACAGTGGTCATCTCCTATTGTCGTAGATGACAGCCACCATGTTTAATTCTGTGCTAAGTGCTCTAACTTGAAAACCTTTGAATTTAGCAGGGACTCTTTGCCAAAATGAGGCAGAATGATGCCAGTAAAGACCCAGAGGGTGCACCGTGTGCCATAATTTAGATGGGAGCTAGAAACACCCAAATTTGAGTCTTTATTCCATGATTTATCATCTAGTGAGAATTCCGAAATCTATTAACTCTTCTCTGGCAGCAAGTTTAGTCTAATAGAGTCCACATTCATGCATAGCTTTAACACATGACCTCATTTGGGATAGGGGTTTATCACAGTGGATTGGCATTAGCTCTAAATTCATTGACTGATGTGCTTGTAAGTAAGGGACACAGAAAAAAACATGATGTGAAGATGAAGGCAGAGATTTCAGTGATGCTCCCACAAGTCAAAGGCACCAGGAATGAGCAGAAATCTCCAGAAGCTAGAAGGTGTGTACAGAACATATTCTCCTTAAGTGCCTCTAGATTCTAGAGTCTAGAAAAAAACAATTCTGCCAGCACTTTGTTTTATATTCATGCTTTTCCATGACTGGAATAGAATACATTTTTACTATTTTAAGATGTCCATTTTGTGGTACGGTATTTGTCACGGTAGTCCTGGAAAATTAACACATGTTCAAGCTTGTTTTCCTTCATTTCAGAGAAGGGATGATGGTTTTCATCTAAGCTTTGTTGAGACTAAAAAATCTAGAATCACTAAGAAGAGACTGCTGGTTAAAAAGTGGTCTGCAAATATTTACTCTTGAAAATGCTTTCTAAGATGATAGGATGCTTGATAGTGTCTGAAAACTAATTGGGTATCAGCATGCCACACCTTATTCCCACGCTGCCATGGGAGAGCATATCACGGGAGAATTAAGAAAACTGTCTAATATTATTTTAGCATCTTGGTCCTTGGAACAGAATAGTAATAAAATGTGCTGGTATTTACTTTGGGGGGGGGGGAGTAAAACAAAGTATTTTTTTGCCAACACCCTGTGATGTTTTTCTTTATCCAGAATCTTCTTCCTCTCACAGACCAGTGAAAGCTCACTATGTGATGATTAGTAAGAAAAACGTGTGTTCAGTCTAACCTCAAAGTGGAGTTTGAAGGCAGCCTCCGTTTTTCCATTAGTGCTTACCTTTTCTAACAAAACCCATAACTTCTCAAGAAGGAATCCCTTGTATTTTGTACTAAGTGCAATCTGGAGTCCCTGGAGGAAATAGGCATGTGAAGCCATCCACTGCAGCTCACTTTCAGATGGTTTGGTAAATATCGACTAATCTGTTCTTATTGCTCTCCTGAGGGAACCACGAGTTGTGTTCCTTCACAACACAGAGGCAGAAATGGGCCAGGCTGGTTATAAAACAAGTGAGCTGAACTCTTGCGATGTTGGGATTCTGCTCACTTGTTGTGTCTCACACGATGTGAGAAGACCCTCAGCCTCTCCATACCTCTCCCTGTCCCTCAAATAGTCAAGAACTTGTGTGTGCATGTGTGTGAATGCACGTGTGTTTGTGTGCGTGCATGCGTGCGTGTATGTGTGTATGTGGGAAGGGAGCGAGCATACCCCAACAGAGGTTGACTTTTGGTGTCCTCTCTTTTGTTCTCCACCTTATCTTTTGAGACATTTTGACTAGATAGAAAGCCTTCTTGCCCCATTGGGATCCACCTGTCCTTGATACTCAGTACTGGGGTTGCAGGAGTGTGCCATCAGGTCTGACATTTTACTTGGGTGTTCAGGATCTGAATGTAGGTCTTTATTCTTGCACAGCAACCAATAGATCCATTGAACTCTCTTCCCAGTTCTTTATCCATGGAATTACTTTCCATTATTGTATCCCATAATTTATCTTAAGTCTTTCTGCTCTCTTGCGTTTGCCAGCTTCTCTTTTACTATCTTGCATCTAGAAATGTAATGATAAGTAAATGTACCATCCAGTATGTACCTTGTCATTAGTATGGTATGTCTGGTCATAACTAAGTGAACTCACAGAGGATAAAGTAGCGTGGTTTGTCAGAGCTCATGTTAGCTACACAAGGCTACATGGTTAAGTAAGATGTGGTGAGAGTTAGTGAGCTAATGTCTCCTTGATGTGGGTTGTGCTCTGTGTCCTGTGAATGTTTTGTTGTCGTTGTTGTTTTGTCTTTTGTTTGTTTGTTTTTTTTTGTTTTTTTTTTTCAAGACAAGGTTTCTCTGTAGCTTTGGTGCCTGTCCTGGAACTAGTTCTTGTAGACCAGGCTGGCCTCGAACTCACAGAGATCCGCCTGCCTCTGCCTCCCAAGTGCTGGGATTAAAGGCATGCACCACCACGGCCTAGCTCCTGTGAATGTTTTATTGCTATTGGTTAATAAAGAAACTGATTTGGCCAATAGCTAGGCAGAATAGAGCCAGGCTGGAAATCCAAACAAAGATAAAGAGAAGTTGGGCAGTGGTGATGCACGCCTTTAATCCCAGCATTTGGGAGGCAGAGGCAAGTGGATCTCTGTGAATTTGAGGGCAGCCTGGACTACAAGAGCTAATTCCAGGACAGCCAGAACTGTTACACAGAGAAACCCTGTCTTGAAGAAAAAGCAAAACAAAACAAAAAGATAAAGGGAGAAAGAAGGCAGAGTCAGGGAGATGCCAGCAGCCGCAGGAGAAGGTGCCAGAGCAATCCAGGAAAGACATGGGGCATGTGGCAATATACAGATTATTAGAAATGGGTTAATTTATATGTAGAACTAGCCAATAGGAAGGCTGAACTATTGGCCAAACAATTATCATTAAGCCTCTGAATTATTATGTCATAAGCGACTGCAGGGACCAGTGGGCAGGAGAGAAATTGGTCCAGTGGGACCAGACAGGACAGAGAAGAGACTTTCAACTACACCTCCTCCTGCTATGCTAGGAGTTAGGAAAATTGTCTCTATGTTGGTGCATAGTGAGGGCTGAGAATGGTGGTCAAATAGTGTCAGCACGAAGGACTCCGAGTCAATTCTAAGTTGGAAATTTACACAGAACTCAATGATACTAGAAAATGGAGCTTCTTCGACGTCACAGTTTTATTGTTTTCTCTCCATCACTTACGTTTGCATCTTTCTGTGTTTATAAGCGGGGATGTTGCCAAAGATCGAATACAAGTTTATCAGCATGTCATTCCCAATGGAGACTTGGAGGAGCTGAAAGATGCAGAGAACCTATGCTTATTGTCTTCTCTGCCTTCACAGAAGCACAAACTATTCCAAGTCTCTGGAAAAATCTCACACTCACCCATCCCACATGTGAAGTTTGGCTTTCTTCAAGATCATTGGTGTGGTTTTCAAAGTTCTATGACACCTTCCTGAAGTTTAATTAGTAACACCTACCATGTATTTCAAATTCTCTAGAGAAAAATGATTGTCATAGGTATATACGATAGACATTGTGATGTTTAGGCGATTCTTACTTCCCTAAAGATAAAAGGAATACCCCTTAGATGGGTTGGAGAGCTGGCTCAGTGGTTAAGAGTATATACTGCCATTACCAAGGACCCAAATTTGATTTCCAGTACCTGTGTTTGGTGGCTCATAACCACTGGCAACTATAGTTTTGGGTGATCTGACCTCTTTGGTTTCTGATGGAGACATTCACACATAAACATGGGCAGACACACGAACACATATTAAAAATTAAATCTGCTTGCAAAAAATTCATTGGAGTTCATCTTATATTTAAAATATCTACTTGATGTGTTAATTAGGTTACTTTGGGGGGGTATGTTCAGGGGCTTTTATAGATCTTCAGAAATATCATTCCTTACTCAGTGAGCAAATTTTTTTTTCTGTTGGAAATAATTCAGAAACTTTGCCTAAGTTTTAAAATTTTGTAATCAGCCCTGGAAGTCTGTATCTATATTCTCATAAAGTTAAAATTAAAAGGATCATTAACATTTCTGATTTATTGAAACCATGCCCCAGAGTGATAAAATAACTCACTTGAGATCATTTATCAAATTAGTGTCAAGAAAATCTCAACCTCTGGTTCTTAGTTCTATAGTCAGAGATCAATAAAGGTAATAAAGCTATCATTTTCATTCATGGGCTTAAGGGCTCTGTAAAGAAATGAAACTAGCTGTGTGTGTGTTCAAAATACAGTGGCACAAGTGCACACACACACACACACACACACACACACACACACAATGGGGGGGGGGTGGAGAAATATAAGGCTGACATATGCCCAGATCAGCAGTCAGTTTGGAAGGTATAGGCAAACCAAACGTGTTAGTCAAATTCAAGGCCCAATTGCATAGCTCCAGCTTAAATGGTAGCAAGCCTGATAGCCCGAAAGAACTGGAGTTTGCATTCAGTATATAGGTGAAGGCAGGAAAAAAAAAATCCAATTCCCAAGCATGAGGTGGCCAGATAGGAGGTCTGATGCGTGAAAGGGTCCTTCTTCGTGTCCTGTGCCATTGACAGATTAGATGAAACCTGTATGCATTACAGAAGGCAATATACCTCCAAGTCAAAGATAATCTCATTTACAATTATTCTCATAGATACCCAGAGAAAAACATTTATCCTAATGTCTGGGTACGTTATGGTTCAGAAGAGTTGATACAGAACATTAGTCGCCTCAACACACAACAGAATGACCAAATGAAAAAGTTATAAAGAAACAAAATGCGGGAAAGGAAGTAGAAATAAATTTCATTAGTTTTTTCTGGTGGAAAAGGAAAAATAGCACAGCTCTTTTATAGCTTGACATGTATGCATATATACATGTTATGAATGTAGATTAACCGTTCTTATTAAGCAAAACATTAAATTATCACAGTGCATTGCTATTGGATTCTGGAGTTTGGTTTCAGAGAGATTAAAGCTATGTTCACACAAAGAGTATGTACTATTATTCTCCGGGGCTGGTCTGAAACAGCCACACCGGTAGCAGCATATATGCTCTTCATCAGACGTGGGGATCACATATGCTCTGCCGTGAAAGTAGATCAACTGTTAATCTATGCCACTACTTCAATGACTCCAGGAAATTATGCCAAGAGAAAAATGCCAATCCCACAGAGTTATAGGGTTTATGGATCCATGGCTATAATCTTTTAGATGACAAGATTTCTGAAGTGGAGACCCTGTTATTTCCAGGCAGTAGTGATTGGCTGGTGTGGTGACTGAAAGGAAATGGTGGTTATGGCTGGTCAACACAAGCAAGTTTTGTGAGGAAAAACTCTCAGAGTCTGCCTATGGGGATTCTATATAACCTTTTATGTGCAGCAGAACTGAGCAGCCTGTGTTGGCACACAGCTCAAACTGAGGAGCCGGGTAGATCCCATGCCCTGTAATATTCTGCTTTAGTTTTGCAAGTTTGAAACTGGATGGTATATTGAGGTCATCTCTGTATTACTTCCTGCAATTTCATGTGAATTGATAATTATCTGTAAACATTTCAATTAGAGAAGAGACATTCCTGCAGAAAGCTAGTTTTATGAATGCTGTATGTCAATTTGAGCAAAAGGATGTTTGTGTGCCGCTGTGCAGTGTTGCTGAGGGGAGCAAAGTAGACCTCTATACTATATACTTGTGGAAGCTCAAATTGCTTCAAACTTCAAAATTTGATACATGCGAATTTGTTTTTCCTTTGTGTGTGGTGAGGTACGTGAGGAGAGGTCAGTCTTGGTTGTCTTCCAATCTTGGTTGTTTTCCTCAATTGCTTTCCACCTTTTGTGCTGTTGTTGTTTTGATTGAGAGGACCTGCCCAGGGGTCCTCTCTCAGACTCTGCAGTGCAAATATTGCAGGTATTCACCCCTGCACCCAGCTCTCCTCTTGGGTACTGGGGATGTAAGCCCAAATTATCATGTTTACACAGCATGAACTTTACCAACAGATCCATCTCCCCAGGACACATTTAAAATCATTTGACCTGTTTATTTTACACCCAAAGTCAGAGGAAAATAATTAGAAGTAAAGGAAACAATCGTCCATAAGTATCTTTAATATAGTTTTATGATGATCACATGAAAATGTCCAAAATACTTGTTAATTGGCTAGAAGCTCATGAGATAATGCTGAGTCCAAGAGTTAAGATGACAATGTTAGTTATTTTAGAAACTATATTCCAACACCTGGATCTGATAGCTTACATTTCCTAGATGTCTGAGTTGGGTCAGATTGCTAAATCTCTTTCTGGACCCATTCTTTTTACAGTAGCCATTTGTTAGCAACATTCATACTTAATAAAAATGAAAGCGGCTTTAACTCTTCCAAGCATATGACTTTTAAGGCTGGTGTGAAATAGCAGTTGTCTTTGCGTGGTAATAATATTATCCCTGTTTGTACTCTTGTGCTTTGAAGAAACTTTCACATTTGACATAGACATATGATACTTTTTTAAATGAGGTACATATGAACACATGTGAAATACTAAACTTATTCCTACTCTTTACACCATTAGTGATTAATTTCCATCCATGCATTATTCACACCTACAACTCCTACAGTGGTCCATATGTAAAGAACATTGTAAACATCTATGGCCTGATGCATCCTTAGACATTCTTTAAGATAGTGAGAGTCTGTGAACTGAGCATTTAGCTGTAGTCAAATTTGCACCTTATAACTAAATAATATGATTTGATCTTGAAGAACAGAAAGAAAATCTTTAAAAAAATACTCTTCATTTTGGCAGTAGAGAGATATCTTTCTGGGAAATTAGTTAGATTACAAAATAGGTAATATATGACAATTGTTTCACATACACTGATATGACATGTTGACTTTAGTATTGAGAACTCAAACCAATTACCTGATACATTAGGAGGCATTTAAACATTCACTTAACCACTAGTGAACTTTTAATTTGACTTTGAAGAGGCATCTACCAGCCTTCCAAACAGCTTGTAGACCTGTGAGATTGCAGCACTGTGAGAAAGAAAATGATCTTTGGAAACAAAAAACTACAGAATGTAGTCAATGGGAACTATCTCATCTATCTATTCCAATAAAATGTATCTAGCTTATCCAAACATCTACCAATCAGTCTCTCTATGACGTGCCATTAAACAACCCAAGAACTTCTGAAAAGTGCAATTCATGACATAGTTTCTAAACTTCAGAAACACATTATGCTTAATCATAATTTTGTTCATTATTCAAATCTTATTTTGATTGTTATTTTAATAAATTTTGGGTCTTCAAAATTATTTTTATTATACTTATAAAGTCACTTTCATGAGAATATTTATAATATTCTTTGAGCATATTTTCCCTCACATACTTCACCTTTTTTTACCTGCCTCTTCTCCATCCCTTTTGCATCCCTGGATGATTTCACATCTACTTACATATATAATTTTATGTATCTATATAAAATCTATGATTTATAAGCGAGACAAAGGATATAATATTTGTCTTCCTGAGGTTGACTTAATTTGATTATCTCCAGCTGTATCCAGTATCCTGAAAATAACTTCATACCTTTTTCATGACTGAAAATAATCCCACCGTGGATATATGCCATAGGTTTTTATCCTTTGCTTTGTTGACAGAGGCATAGGATGGTTCCATAGTTTAGCTACTGTTCATAGTGCCACAGCTAACATTGATGTGAAAGTTTCTTTTATGATGTGTTGACTTGCAGTCCTTTGGATAAATACCCAAGTGGTATAGCTGGGTCATGCGAAGTTCTAGTTTTAGGAGTTTGGAATTTGTGTTGTTGTTGTGTGTTTATTTGAGAAACTTCCATACTAATTGCTGCACTAGCTGGACTCGTTTCCATTCTCACTAACAGTGTATAAGTGTTTGTTTTCTCTACGCCCCTACCAGCATATGTTGTTATTTGTTGTCTTGATGACTCCCACTCTGACTGGGGTGAGATAGAATTTCCGTGTAGTTTTGGTTTGTATTTTCAAGCAAGTCTGAACCTTTTTCACATGTTTAAAAACATTTCATAATCTGAAAGTTTCTTGTGACACCTGGTAACAAAATGCTTGCAAACTACAACTTTTAAAAGACTGGATGTTTTCTGAAAATAGAGATTCCATATTTTCATATTCCTGCTTCTGTATTCATTCATGGTCTCAGAGCTATACTCTTTTAGGGAAGCCATTAGTGTTTGATTATAAGCCTATTATCAACCATGAAAAGATATTAAACTTTTCTGAACTCATAACTTTCTATTTATTTATTTACTTACTTACTTATTAGCAGTCCTGACTATCCCGAAGCTCAGTCTGTGGACAAGGCTGGCCTCAAACTCACAGAAATCTGCCTGTCTCTGCCTCCCTAGTGCTAAGATTAAAGGCATGCACCACCACTGCCAAGTGCTCCTATTTTATTCTTTTTAAATGACTTTTTTGTTTTTATTAAGCTGTTTATTTTTGTCTGCTCCCCTCCCCCCACCTCTCCTTCTGCCTTTCCCATGATCTCCATGGTCCCAATTTACTCAGGAGATTTTGTCTTTTTCTACTTCCCATGAAGATTTAGATCTATGTATGTTTCTCTTAGGATCTTCTTTGTTGTCTAGATTCTCTGGGATTGTGAATTGTAGGCTAGTTTTTTTTTTGCTTTATGTTTAAAAATCACTTATGAGTGACTATATATTACATTTGTCTTTCTGGGTCTGTGTTACCTCACACAATATGATGTTTTCTAGATCCATCCATTTGCCCACAAATTTCAAGATGACATTATTTTTTCTGTTGGTAGTACTCCAGTGTGTAAATGTACCATATCTTCTTTATTCACTCTTTGGTCACGGGGCATTTATGTTGTTTCCAGGTTCTTTCTATGACAAACAATGCTCCTATGAAAATAGTTAAGTGCATGTCCTTGTGGTATGATTGAATATCCTGTGGGTGTATACCCAAAAGTGATACTGCTGGGTCTTGAGGTAGGTTATTTCCTAATTTTCTGAGAAATTGCCATACTGATTTCCAAAGCAGCTGTACCAGTTTGCACTCCCACCAGCAGTGGAGGAGTGTTCCCTTTACTCAACATCCTCTGCAGCATAAGTTATTGTCAGTGTTTTTGATCTTGATCATTCTTACAGGTGTAAGATGGAATCTCATAGTTGTTTTGATTTGCATTTCTCTGATGGCTAAGGATGTTGAGTATTTCCTTAAGTGTCTTTCAGTCATTTTAGATTAATCTGTTGAGAGTTCTCTGTTTAGGTCTGTACCCCATTTTTTATTGGATTATTTGTTCTTTTGAGGACCAATTTCTTGAATTTCTTGAATTCTTTGTGTATTTTGGGGATCAGCCCTCTGTCTGATGTGGGGTTGGTGAAGACCTTTTCCCATTCTATAGGCTGCCATTTTGTCTTGTTGACCATGTCCTTTGCTTTGAAAGCATATTCAACAAATGGTGCTGGAATAACTGGATACCACATGTAGAAGAATGAAAATAGATCTATGTCTATTATCATGCACAAAACTCAAGTCCACATGGATCAAAAAACACAACATAAAACCAATCACACTGAACCTCATAGAAGAGAAAGTGGGAAGTACACTAGAATGCATTGGCACAGGGAACTACTTCTTAAATATAACCGCAGTAGCAGAGACACTGAGAGAAACAATTAAAAAACGGGGCCTCCATTTTTATTCTTAATACAGTAAAGTTATTGTCTCAGAGGAAAGTCTAACAGCTCTTAGATCTACAAAAATGTACTCTATCACAATTAAATAAGGAAGCAAATTCAAATTATGTAGACACTGATCTACCTTTTAAAACAGTTCTGTAGCAAGGTCTTGCTGTGTAGCCCAAGCTGAGTGTAAACTCTAGAGCCTTTTGCCTCGGTCTCCCAAGCACCAGGATTGCAGCTGTGCACCACGCTGCCTGACTCTGGTCTATCGTTTTTAAGTTCTTGAAGTTTCAAAGATGGTAATACTTTATAACCCAGTTTACTGGGTCACAGAGTATATGGGTATCCATACAATAACCATGTAGGAATGACATAATCTTCATTGAAGGGAATTTGGAGCTATCAGTCCAATTTATCAGTGCATGCATTCTGATCCAGAAAGTCTACATCTAGGACTTTTATTTAGATATGTACAGGCGTGTGTAATGAAAATATCTATAGTAATTGAATCCTGTCATCTCTGATGCAAAGAACTGGCTATAACCTAGGTAGTGACTGTTCAGGGTGATGGTGGAACATTATTAAGGGGATTTCTGTGTATCTAAAAAACAAGATAGCATAATGTACTAGATGGAATATACATTTAGCAATATTGTTGAGTCATCAGAGCACAGGTGTGAACTGTGACAGCAATCTGAAACCCACCTACTTTAGCAGTCAAAAAGTTCATCAAATCATGACAATGGCCTGGCATGGTGGCACATGCCTTTAATCCCAGCACTTGGGAGGCAGAGACAGGCGGATCTCTGTGAGTTCAAGGCCAGCCTGGTCAACATGGAGAGTTCTAGCCAACCCAGGGTCACACAGTGAAACTCTGTCTCAAAGAAAATTAAAACAAAAGAGGAAGCTCCTCCAAAAAAGCTCAAACAGGAACCCTGACAGACGTTCTATTCTGTGGAAGGATGATGTCAGCAAGAAAGACATAGAAGAGACTTAGATGATCACTCTCTTCTGAGTTTTAGATGATGAATGCTTATTTCCTAATCAGAAAATAAATTAACATGACATATAATAATGCCTGTACAAATGTATAACAGATCAACATATGTACAATCAACTATCCTTTTGCTGAAGTTAATTTTTTCTTTATTTTTCTTTCCAAACCAAAAAGATAATTATTTTATAATAATGATGAGAAATGATTTTAGAAGGTTGAGAATTGAGCTCCATCACATTTAGATTATTTAATTGCTTCTATTAACATTCACATGCATAGGATATAATGAACAGCTAAGTGTGTGAGGCTCCCTCTGTGTGTGAGGCCCCTTCTGTGTGTGAGACTCCCTCAGTGTGTATGAGGTCTCTTATGTGTGTGAGGTCCTCTGTGTGTATGAGAGCCCCTGTGTGTGTGAGGCCCCTCTCTTCTGCCTTTCCCTTTGTTTTGGATTTTCTGTCTGGCATTAGCTAAAATTAGGATGGTTTTTGAAATGTATTCAGTGAAATTTAGGTACATAGGTGTATTAATATTTATATATTCGCTTAAATAAAGTGCTCTCACATAAGTAGAAACAGGACTAATGGTACCATTGCATATGCCAGCCTAATTTGAGTAGGAATTTTAGTAGTTTTTTTTTTTGTTGTTGTTGTTGTTTTTTTTTGGTTTTTCAAGACAGGGTTTCTCTGTGGTTTTGGAGCCTGTCCTGGAACTAGATCTTGTAGACCAGGCTGGCCTCAAACTCACAGAGATCCGCCTGCCTCTGCCTCCCGAGTGCTGGGATTAAAGGCGCGTGCCACCACCGCCCGGCTTTAGTAGTTCTTGATTTATTTTTATTTATGATTTAAAACAAAAAAGAATTAAAATTGTTCTCCATTTGTCAAGGGGGAAGATTCCTTGTATGGACTTCTATAGAACACTGGTTCTTGTTAGAAATTTCTGGCATTGAGTCCTGAGGAGCTAGGTGGCAGGAGTTTAAAGTACTTGACTTAACAATGCCATTTCAGTTCAGCACAGGAGAATGTGTGTTTTCGCATTCAATGAACCTCTGTCTAATGCAGTGATGACCCGATCTTAGAATGGATTATCTACCCTCGGACATGTTTTGAAGAAACATTTTAAGTAACTACATTTTCAAACACACAGTTTTGGCATCAGGTCATGACCGCTTTCCAGCCTTCAATAGTGGGCCTCAGTGAGTGTCTTAGATGTTTCATTCCAAAACAAACAAAAAAACAAACAAAAAAACAAACATACCAAGACCCCCCCCCCAAAAAAAAAACAGAAAAAGAAACCTGCAAGAGCTGACAGCATCAGGGAGCGAGGGAGCAGACTTTGTTTTCTTTGGCTTTTCTACTATCCATGGTCCTCCATTCTTGCATTTTCTGCACCAGGAATGACTTATTGTGCTCGTAGTGGGCAACATGCTGCTCTGGGAAGACACGGAGAAGGGAGTAATGATAATGGACTTCATTATTCAGAAAGAGTACTACAAGCTTTTCCAATGAAGCACCAATTTACTTGTATATGTTCCTATCTATCTATCTATCTATCTATCTATCTATCTATCTATCTATCTCCATCCATCTGTCTATCTAGATATAGTTATAGATATATATGTATATGAGGCTGTGTATGAGTGGACTATTTATATAAGATGTTATATATTAAATACATATATATATATAATTGAAGACAGAGAAAACACTAGGCACATTTTGTATAAACAAAACCAAAACAACCACGGGAGGGAGGCATGATAATTAGAACAATTCAGAAGGAATTAAACGGACATTGTGGCTTCACATCCAAATCAGTAGATATTTTTATTTTAGCAAAAGAAGTAAACTATAATATTCACAAACATTAGATTAGAATTAGAAACTTGATTTCTCTGATTAGAAACTTGACCCAGAACTACTATGAAAAAGCATATTTGGCTTACACTGCTTTGTGTATATGTGTGTGAGAGAGACAGAGATAGTTACAGACATAGAGAGACGGAGGGAGACAGAGAGAGAAGAAGGGGAAGAAAACCACTCTGTGCATCCACAGTCCCTGTGTATGTGTGAGAGAAAGACAGAGATAATCACAGAGATATAGAGTCAGAGAAAGAGAAACAATGAGGAGGAGGAGGAGGGAGAAGAGGAAGAGGAGGAGGAGGAGGAGGAGGAGGAGGAGGAGGAGGAGGAGAAGAGGAGGAGGGGGAGGAGGAGGATGGAGAAGAAGAGGAGGGGGAAAAGGGGGAGGAGGAGGAGGAGGGAGAAGAGGAAGAGGAGGAGGAGGAAGAGGAGGAGGGAGAAGAGGAGGAGGGGGAGGAGGAGGAAGAATATACCATTCTGCATTCACAATCCCTGTATCCCTGTTGTGCTGGACCCACCTTTGCCTCTATCATCACTGTTCTCATTTCTTCCTTAATCTACAATGTAAGCAAAACTTAGGGTAGGGAGTATGTGTTTCTCTCTGTATCCAGCATGGTCTCTATTGGGGAACATGGTCCATAACTGTTATACAGTTAATGTTTATTTGACTGAGCTTAATTATGAGTAATGTTTTCATTATTCTGTTGTAAATAGACGGGAAAGGCAGAGCTGGATATGAACTACAAATTGATTGTCCTACAAGGTCCTGCTTTAAGTGTCATAATCCAGAAAGATTATGTGGTTAGCACTTGGTGTCTGCAGGCAGAAGTTGCTAACCTATCCACCTGCTAACCTTTAGAACTGATGAGGCAAGTATGTGTGTATGCACGCACGCTCGTGTGTGTGTGTGTGTGTGTGTGTGTGTTTGTGTGTTCTAAGAAGAGGGACAAGGTGACCCTGTTCACTTATGGGTATTGGGAAGTTTCACAGTTTCCAAGGTATAGCCATGCTTTTCTCATGAGCATACTTGATTTCCAATGCAACATTGGAATGTTTCCTCTCGTTTACAGTTAAGTAAACTAAACTAAGAGCAGCAGCCTAACGGTTTGTCCGAGTTCCCCTACTAGGTATTGGATGCAACCAAGACTGGCTCTTTCTTAGACCTATTATTTCCTCTAACAGGAGAATGGCATTTCCCAGGAATCTTTGAACCTCGTTCAAACTCCACATCTGCCCCAACTTCTCACTTTTGTCAGCCCTGTTTCTGTGACAGGAAGTTGCCTCCTGTAGGTGTTTCAAGTGGCCCAGTGACTCTTGCATTCTAGTCCTGTGTTCTCTGATCAGTCATTTTCCTACCTGGCACATGCCTGTTATTTTATCTTTTAGGAAAGAGCGGCCCATGGTGAGGTGGAGAGGAACAGTCCATTAGATGATTCAGTCCAGCCTGCCTCCTCGGTTCTCTTTGGCCAGCTCTGGAGGCTTCCTGTTTCTTAGTTGCCGATTGTTGCTTAGTGCCCTTGAGCTGAAGGAGGCCATGCTGTGCAAAATGATTACATCAACGTGCCAGTTGGCACAGAGAAGCCATGCTGAGCATATTTATTTGTAGCCACGCCGTTTGACAACAGTAAGCTTTAGTATTTGGCTTGCATCGAGAGAAGAACTAGAATGAAGGATGTTTGCTCTGGGGACGGCGAACAGCAAAAACCTGAGTGTTCAGTCCTAATGTTTACAGCTTTCTGTGTGTAAATCTGTAGATACTGTTCTTCTTCATACAGGGCAGATGCTTAGTGTGCGAGATGTGGACCCATTTCCTATCTTGCTCTAAAGAGAGCTTGCATACATAACATTTTACTCTTGACAGTGGAGCAAGGTGCCAGGCATTTGGCCAATCCTTCCAGATTTCTTGATGCCCTTACTGTTTTATAAAAGTATAGTCTTAGGGCTGGAGGCAGGAGGTTCTGAGTTATGAATAAATGTGGGCTTCTGTGTTTGTGTTTATCGTTATTTTTCCTTTATTTGTGTGCCTGTGTGTGTATAAGCATTCTCTCTCTCTCTCTCTCTCTCTCTCTCTCTCTCTCTCTCTCTCTCCTGTGTGTATGTGTGTGTGTGAGAGAGTCTACTTATTTAAACTCATGTTGTGACATCTCTGAAAGGAAGATGCAGTTTTCTCACCATAAAAGATCCGTGTAGCAAATGGTATTCTGCTCCGGGAATGGTCTATACATTATCTCCAGTCTTTACAAAAGCCTTGCAGTAGGGTGCAGCTATTTACCCCTCTCATAAATGCTGAGTAAAGTGTTTAAAATGCTTCTTTTCTTTTTGTCTCATTGGGAGAAAGAACTGTTCCCTCCCTGTGCTTTGCAGTCAGTCCAACACTTCCTTCACATCCACTGTAGCAGAACTTGAATTCCAACTCTACTCTTAGGTTTCAAAACCCAAACTTCCCTTATGCATTCAATGCTGTATAGCTCAGTTAAACGCAAACCTCATTTTTCAGAATGTAAAATTCACTTCAGATCCACACAGTTTTTCTCACTCAATCTGCTATCTGTGGTACAAAACTGTGGACAGAAACAAAAGATTTGGGGGGAAAGAAATTGCTTTTAAAAATTCACTAGCTAGATGCAGACCAACAATATGAAGGGAAAGCACACATGATTTGGAGTGTGGAAATATGAAAAGTGAACTTTGGATTTTGGGTTGCCAATAGCTTGCTGAATCAAAATGCATTCGATTATGATTATCTTTGATTATGATAAACTAGAATCAGATGATCCACCTGCCCATTGTAGATGCGGATGGAAGGTAGGGTCTCAGTACCTGGGCCTGCCGGGACTTCAGAGCTGAACATCTTCGTCTTCCAGGGTATCCAGGATGAATTTGGCTAGGGCAGTATTTCAGATTACTTCAGAGGAGAACTCCATGCTCCCTGCATTGACAAGGTACTCAAAGCTGAATACTCAGCAGTTTAGACATTTGAGCTTCGAGAGGTAGCTAGGGGATATCCAGCAGCCATAAATTAAAACCAAAGAATGGGGCTTATAGTCTATAATGTTCTTGGCGGATGGTGCACATGAGGAGAACATCGGTATTGGAATTCAAAACTGTCAAAGCTGAACCACATGGATTCTCTCCTCAGCAGCTTGTCAGGGGCAGAACTTGGGTAGCAAGCAAGAGACACACTGGCTAGGGCAGGCAGGGTGACATTTTTTTCTACTGTATCCTTTTTATTCAGAGCACACACCAGGCAAATGATTCTCAGCAGGGAAAGATGCATATTATTTCTTGTGTATCACAGCCATTTGGGAGAGATGAAATATGGGCCTCAGAGGCCTTTCTGGCAAGCTCCCCAATCACTGTAAGTAGTGCTTTCTTTTTTAAAAAAAAAAAAGAAAGAAAGAAAATAGGCGCTTTCTTATTTTTCAGTTTATCGAAATCAGAAATGGTTTTCATCTGTGGGGAGGGGGAAGCAAGTGGTATTTTATTCTTAAATTCAAAGCTAGGGTATGTTTTCATGTCTATATCAACTGAGGGGATGGGGTCAGTAGGCAAAAATGAAGAGCGAGCAGGGTGTGATACCGAAGAGGGTTGGTATATGGACAACAGGGGTCAGAGTAAAGACCTCCTAGTGCTTCTTCCACCCACCGACCACAAATTCACATCTGAAACGGTCTAAAGGTTTTTCAGGTGATTATTTCTCTCCCTGGAGCCCATCTCATTAGCTATTCCCAAGAGTTAGAGAGAAAACACTGCCTAGTGGCTGGAGGCCCCATTATCCCACGTTGCTAAACTTCTGTTTCTTTGCTTTTGTTGGACAAAAATTGCCCAGCTGGAGACTTCTTTCTGATTAAGGATATTGCAAATGAAAGCCCAGCTCTAGCCAATATTCCCATTTCTTCTGCAAATGGTGAGAATGTATAGGTTTAGAGTAATTTAGCTCAAATTTCTTAGAGTATAAGAAAAGTAAACGAGGAAAATCAAAAGACTTGCTATTGAGAGTATCAGGAATGGACTTAACTACGCATGCCCACTCCCACGCATTCCTGGGTGGGTTGGTGGGTCATCACCATACAATTATACTATGCCCACAGTTAGCAGTGGCATCTCTGAGATAAAGACTTTAACATTGAGAGCAAATAAATGCCTCACAGATGTCAGCAAGAGATACTCAGAGGGAACTGGACAAAAATATCCAGTAGATCCAGTGAAGAATGACCATACTCTGGCTATACTCTGGTCATGCAACCTAACCTTGTCCCTGGACCAGTTCCTGTAGAATTCCCACCTCTCTCTGCTAGGGACATGTTGTTTCCCGTCTGTCCATTTTTGGATGTTTCTCAAAAATGTCACTAATCTTACCTAGGAAGAACAAGGGATATATATATATCTAAGAAGGGACTTAGAAAGATTGGTAATTTGAGGTCATCCTTGAACTCGTCCTCAGCCAGAGAAAAGGTAACTTAGCATTTGGTCCAACCAGTTGTGTCAGTCAGTCCTCGACCCGTGAGAACAGAAGCATTTGGTGTTGAACAGAGTCATTACTTTTTCCCTTTCATCTGTGGCTCTTATCTATATGACAGCTCCAGATGAGGATAGGACCAAAATTTGCTTCACTGGGCCAAAGAGCTAGAGAGGATGTTTTTGTCTCTATTTCTAGCAAAGAGAAAATTCAAATTTCTTTATTATTAATATACTGTCATTTATATATTATTAACACACTGCATATTTATAATACATATACTATCTTATCTCATAACTTTCAGAACCAAATCTCTCCTCTCCTGTCTTTCTCCTTTATTCCTCTCTTCTTTTTTCTTTTGTCTGTTCTCCTCTTTTCCTCTTTCTCCTGCCCTCTACTCGCCTTTCTTTCCTCAAAATGGTCATTAATTTTTAGAAATTTATCCATGTCTTATCTTCTCTTAGATCAAATGGAATTAGTCTGTCAAAAGTTGTATAGAGTTTGTCTAAGGTCAAGAAATACACACTTGAGCTCTGAGACCCTATCAGCTTGCAATCTTGCTTCCCCTGCAGCCCCTTCTAGTTAACCAGGATCACTTTAGATCTTGTCCCTTGAGTGGGCAACATGAGTTCTCTTTTAAAAATGCATTCTGTATAACCTTAGTGTTTACCTCATACTATCAGAGAAGAAGAGAATAAGCAGGACCTTGGCAGCTATCCCAAAGTAGTTTTTGTGATGAAAAGGTTTCCTGGTTCAATTTGAGCTCTGAAGAAAGCAATTTATGCTCTTCCACACTAAGGCAGGGCTTTTTTGGGCAACTTTGATTTTTCTTTGCTATCCTGAGTATATAGATGGAATCATATTTACATCAGTCGCCCAAACTCATAATTTTCTGCCTGCAATACCTAATACAACTGTAGAATTCAATGTGTTTCAAGCATTACCTTGACTTTGGTGGAGTGTAAACCTAGAATATCCATAAACCACACACTATGTGAGTTGCAGAGCCTGTTCAGCATCTTCTATGTTCTTCCTCCTCCATTTCAGTTTCTCATCATTTCATTCTCCTTGCAAAGATCTCTGCTCATCTCTTACCATTTAACAGTTGGTGGACTGACATCTCCAATACCTATCAAGAGTTTAGGAGGGGAAGGGAAATGGGAGGCTGGGAGGAGGTGGAAATTTGTTTTTTGTTTATGTTTTTTTTTCTTCTTTTTGCAATAAAAAAAATAGAAAAAAAAAGAGTTTATTTGAAACAAGGAAGCATTCTGACCACTTCAGACTGTTGGATCAGCAGTCTATCTGGTTCCTCAGGCAAATTGTGTTTACATTTAGGGTTGAAAGGCTTAATACTATTTGGATGTGCCTTAAGATGACTATAAGTGACCTTAAATAATCTAGCAACAACATCAGGGTCACAGGAGGTTCTGCTCGATGACCCAGATCTGAATGGCCCAGGGGAGGATGGCTCTGTAATAAATTGGAGAGTGACCTCTCTACCTTTGCGCCTGTCACTCATCTCACACTCTAGGTAGCCGTATTCCAAATGCTTCTTTCTCTAGGAATTTCCCTAAAGCTGCATGCTTAGCAGTGCCACCTCTTCTAGCCCCCTTCTCCTGAAGCAGAGCAGAGAAGTTGACTTTTTACCCTCAAGTCTTTTCCAATAAGTTATGCAAACCTCTGGGAAATCTACTATCTCTTGCTCTTTCTTTGTTCAAAATGAAAAATAATAACCTAGAAATAGTTTATGAATTCACCAGTTTCCCATAATATATTACAGTTTTATACACACACACACACACACACACACACACACACACACACATCTGGACTCTTGATTTCTTGGATTTAACTAGACAATATTGTATTTATTTGTATCTATCTAACATATGCTTTCAAAAATGTATGTTTTCTATTTCTTTTTTCTTCTTAGGAGATGAAAAATACACCTTTAATCCCTCTTCCACATTGAAACACTATTAAATGAAGCACGATTAATAAAAACTCAGCGTCAGAAATTGGGTTCAACCTGAAGATCAAAAAGTAAAACAGCCAGTCACTGGCTCTTACCTTGACCTCAGTCTGAAATGGCGATCCTGCCTCCTGGAATCTCGGAAGGAGATCGCGTATTGAGAACTGTTCCCTCCCATTTTATAATCCTCTCTAATGCTGGGATTAAAGGTGTGCACCACCATCATTAAAAGCATGCACCACCCAGTTTCTATAGCAATAGTGTGACTACTGAGATTAAAGGTGCATGTCATTATCGCTATTAGGATTAAAGGTGTGTATTACCATAACCTGGTCTGTAAGGCTGACCAGTGGAACTGTTTTACTCTCAGATCTTCAAGCAGTATTTATTAAAATGCAATTGAAATGCCACTACACCACATAATTGTGCTTTAGATATTAGAAGAACATGTTTTTTAAATCCTGTCTTACAACCCTCTTGTATCTACTGCATAATCTAATTTCTCTCACAATTTTTCATTTCAAGTGAAATTTATAGAACCTTGTTTACTGCTCTAAGAAAGGTTGTAGGCATTGATCACAAAATGAACCAAAGATCCCAAGCAAGTCATGGGAGGGTAAAAAATATTCTACCGTAAAGAGGGTATGTGTGATATAAAAGCAGACTTTTATAAAGATGAAAAATAAGCCTATTACTTAATGAACTGCTATGTATCAGTCAGATGAGGTATTTCTACCCATTCTTAAAGAATATATGTATGTACACATATATATATACATATGTATATATTAGTACATAATAATATATATTATTGCTTTATGATCAGTTTATTATATTTTATGTTTACATTTTAATTTCTTCAGTATTCATTCTAAAAATTCTTTAAGCAATAAAATTCTGAAAGTCCATTGCTCAGAGTGGCGTATGTCCACAGCTATTGAAGTTCGTGAATATTAGAAAGAGAGACTCACAGGGCATCGTAGAACTGACAGGGGAAACCATGCTATAGCTTAAGCATCCCCAGATGATGAGTGCAAATTTAACCAAACATAGCATCACAAACAGCAGGACTCACTAAAATTTTTCTTAATCCCTTTCAGGTTATAGCTCATAAGACTTTAGAAATAACAAAAATGAGAAACTTCTCTGCAGTTGTGACATGCCAGCTTTTATTAGCCAGTAATCCAAATATTCAAACATAAACTCCTTCGGAGACTTTGCTCCATTGCAATAGAAAACATAGGGGTGACTATAAGATATACTATTTTACCAATATATTAATTTTATATTATATTTAAAAATGTATATTTTTTCTAAATATAAACTAAAAATTTTAGAGATTTAAACAGTGTAATAATCAATGACAATCACAAAGAAGTTAAAATCATCAATAATCATACTTCTCTCAGACAAATCATATTTTGGTATGCATTTCCTCATGGAAAATACTAAACATAATGGATATCATTGTGTATTGTCTTTATCACACCATGTATCTTCATTGAATATATTTTCCTATTAATTATCTAAAATCTTTATTTGCTTTTGACTCTTTCACAGATGTATTTAATAAATTGTAGTCATTTTCACCCTCTTTCATCCCCCTCCATCTTTCCCTGGAACTTTTATTTCTCCCAAGAAGTTCTTTCTCTTCCTCCTTCTGTGTCCCATGTGATTTACCTGTGACCCACTGAGTGTAGTTAGTGCTGCATACATGTGAATGCATGGAAGTAATGTTGCTTGCATGCAGTGGATGGGAGGCTATTTACTGGAACATGGGCAACTTTTCAATGGCTACATCACTGAAGAAAATGGCGTTGCCTCCTCAGAAGCCATTAGTGGCCGGTATTCTCCAGTGTAGAGGTAGACCCTCACGAGCCTCTCCCGCACACACGATGACTGGTTCTGTATGTATAGGTCTTTCACAGCTATTCACAGATGCCCTGGTTTCGTGAGTGCCATGGCCATTGACTTTTCTCGGTTTTGTTTTCTCAGAATAATCGCCTTTCCCTCTGGTTCTTACATTCTCTCCATGCCCTTCTTTTCTTCCACAGTGTACCCCAAGCCTTCTGCATGAGCGCGATACAGATTTCCAACTCGGGCCTGAACCCACTTTGGCCAGTAATGGGTCTTTGCACTAAATGCCGTACATAACCATAAGAAAATTCTCTGATGAGGGCTAAAATCAACATTAATCTATGGATATAGGCGTGAATATTTTGAAGGCAGTTTAGCAATATGAAGATTCATCAGAATAGTAGTAGTTAAGTTCTTTTCTGGGGCCTATGAACTCTCCAGTCATGGGCTCATGACAGGGTTTCTAGTACTATGCATTCTCTCATGTAGTACAGCTCTCACATCCAATCAGAAACTGGTTGGTTATCCCGTCATAATCATACTACTAGTGCACTGTGAGCACATCTTGTCTTAGATTAGTAGATTGGCACCGTAGCTTACGAAGTTTACACTGGGAAAAATATTGATGGCTTTTCCCCCAGAATCCTTTTTGTTTTCACTTTTAGTTATTCCATAATATACCTGCAAATGTATGTACCCATAATTCATTTTATCATCCCTTTATTGCTGAATATAAATAGATACCTCTATCTATATATACATATATTATATATGACACAATATACATATATGTTATACAGAAATGTATTATTATATGTTGTATATGTGTTACATTAAACTTTTCATTGTATTACTGAAGTAAATATCCTTGAACATAAATTTTGACCATTTCTATAATCTAATGCTGAAATTCTTTAAATTGGGACTGATAATTAAAATTATAAACATGTCATATTTAGCCATTAAATGAGTTGGCTGTTTGATTTATCTTTGATTAAAATTTTATTTACCACACAGTTCTCCAGTGGAATGTGGGGTAGAGAAACATGGGAGTGAGGATGTAACGAATTAGAATTGTGGCAAAACCTAAAACTATCTGCTAGCAAATGATTCAAATTCTTGCCAATTAACTAATTTTAAGCACTCTAAATTTGTGGGTTTATGATGGGAAATTTCAATCCTATCATTATAAACAAAGAAGAATTTCTCATCTTTCTACTTCCTAATAGGAAAAAGGGCAGAAGCACATTGAAATGTGTAATTGATGTATTTTTGTGTGTGTATAGAACTAGTAATCTTTAAATCCCTTAGGAAAGGTTTTCATTGCTTTCCTTATGTTGTAGAATGACAGAGAAAAGCTGTGAACTCTGAGGGCAGAACTGGGGACTGTCTTGCATGTGTCTCCATGAAGCCTTGACAAATGGGGTACAGCAGATACAGGACCAGTGTGTAGACTCTTCCCTTGTGATGACTAGCATCAAAAAGAGATCTTGTTAAATTAATTTTATTTCCTTGAAGGATTCTCAGGTGAGCAGCAATGCAATGGGAAAAAAATATTCCTATAAACAAATAAGAATGTTCTGAAAGGCCATTCTTGATCTTATCTTTTGAAGGCTATAGATCTTTCTTGATGATTTTTAATTGTACAGGATTTCTTTCAATATAGGGATCCCAGTAAACCAGATCTGTATCTCTCTCACTTTTCTAAGAGAGATTTCCTGAAACCCCACCTCCCTTTCTTCTGATCTGGCATATTACAGCATAGAGAATATCATGTCATTAGCAATGTTTTCTCTTAAAACTTAGTTTGCAGCTGGGGGTAGCTTAGTCTTAGTCCTGCTGCCCAAACCTAAGGACTTGAGTGGGATTCCCAGGACCCATGTAGAAGTCAAACCAGAATGTATCTATAACCATGATGCACAGGGGCTGGAAATGCAAGTCTTTCTTTAGCTACCTGTCCATGCAAATTAGCCAATCAGTGAGCCTGTCTCAAAAAAAACAAGGTGGGGAACTAAGAAAGAGCAATTGAGACTAACCCGTGGCCTCCTCACGTGCACCTCCAACATGTCTGTGCACATGTGAGCATGCGAGCACACACACGCGCACACACGCACACACACGCGCGCATACACACACACACACAGACACCACATAAAAACAGTTAGGCAGTACTGAGAGAAAATGCATTTTAGCTTAAAAGTCTTATCTCTAACACCTGTAGCAATATGGGCATAATTTATTTTGTTCTGTGAGTACGTATAAGGTAATGAGCAAATTCACAGGGCAATACATAAATGGAGTTTTCTTTATTATTTTAAATACAAATATAAAACCTTAAAGTTATAATAGGGTTTGTGGCATAATAGCTGATACATATATGCTTCAATTGGTTTGAATCTATTTATCTCTTCAAATATTTATTATTAGTTGTGAAAATGTTTGGGCTATAATATTGTATAATATCGCCTTTCTGCTCCTGGCTCATATCTAAGCATGATTTACTCTGCTAAAATAGAATTCTTTCACACACAGTTAATTTAGTATTTTTTTAACCATGAATTGAGGTTGGATTTTATTGAAGTTTTTTCAGCATACATTAAAGTGACAATGAGATTTTTAACCTTGATTCAATTCATGTTGCTATGTTAGTTACTGATTTAAACATGTTGTTCTATTGTTGAACCCTTGAAATTAAAGCATGGTTTGATCTTTTAAAATGTGTTTTAAAATATTATTTAAAAAGAAAGAAAACTAAAAGTAGGTGAAAAGCCCTCCTAGCTGACATACTTGAACTTGCAAAGATCCTTCCGGGCTTCTCCGAAGCTACAACTTTCCAGGTTGGGCATGACAGCTTCTAGCTGAGGCGTGTCGTGATTCCTCTCAGATCCCAACATGTTGTCTGGTGCTGGATGTGTAACTGACCCTTACCCTAGGTCTTTTAATGGGATGACTAGGGGTATGCTGTCCATGGCAAGTCTGTGTTCACACCTGAGAGCTCTGGTTCTTCTTTCTTTCTCCTTCCTTCTTTTCTTCATTCTTCCTCTCTCCCTCCCTTCTTCTCTCCCTCCCTTCCTCTTTCCCTCCCTCCCTATCTCCATCCCTCCCTCGCCCCCCCCCCTTTCTGCCTTTTTTAAAATTACTTTTAACACAAGCCCCCTCTGGCCTTCACCAGCTGTGGAAGTATGTTGACAGAATGGGCCCTCTCTCCGCTCATGGACCACAGGATGTACAAATGTCCACAGTAGGTCATATCACCCAAAGCTTGAGGAGTTAGAGAACCCAAATGGACCTTTGAGTTTGGGGTTTGAAGAGTATTATGGGAATGAAGTTATATGTTAGTCTTTGTTCCTGTCCTCTCAGATGTGACCTCTGTGCTGAGCCATGCGCCTGGTTTCTTTGCTCACCAGCTACTGCTGTTCTCTTTATGGCCAGTGGACTCTACAGCTTAAATTTCTTAGCTAGTTTGTTACAGATGTTCCTATTCCACGATAGTCAAACCCACTGTGACAGGGCATCTTGAGGAGCCTCACAGTATGATTTCCCCATGCTTCCAGAGCCTTAAACTAGTTCTCTTGAGCCAAGAGGCCTCTCTTGAGATGGCTCTCTATGACACTCGGGCATGGTAAGGGATATAATGGATTTCTTTTCTAAATTGAGCTTGTTGTGTGTGTGTGTGTGTGTTGGGAGTAGGCCACATTTAGACTAAATTCAAGTTTTGTATTTACTACTTCTAAGAACCTTGGTCTCTCCTGTAGCTAGGTCCGCCTGTTATCATCACCAGGCTGCCTGCACTTTGTAGCTATTGTGCCCACAGAATCTGGTCCCTGTCCAGCCCCTAGGGAACCTGAGTTGGAGATGCTGAGTGTTTGAAGCTTCCCTCTGAGTTGCCATTTGGCTTCCCCATGCTGTTTTTGCCTTTCTTCACTTCTGTCTATGTTCTTATATCTCCTGTTCTCTTTCCTTCTCAGAATATAACTTTTCGTTTGTTGCCTTAATTCTTCTAACTCACGAAGTCCTCAGAAGATACTCCCGTTCTGCCATCCTACCCACCACGTCTCTCAGATATCTTAATTTTGGTCTAGATGTAGAAATATAAGCGAACAAAGAATCCCATACATCAGATTCCTTTGAAAAGAAGACTTCAGAGGAAATTAATTTAACTTTGATTTTAGTGAGCATCAGCCTTTAAGGATAAAATCCTTACAATGTAACTAGAGAGTAAAAAGCATGGAGAAATGGATGTTTAGAAATAATTGATGAGAAAGAGATACAGAATGGCAAGTCTTCATCCCCTATATTCCTGGGAGAAAGCCTGTGTGTTTGGGAGAGGTGAATAATGCTCTTGCCATTTGGAGACAATGGGAACTTAACAGGAAATGGTACAATGCAGGGGATTTCCTGCCATTGTGAGTTATCCAGCAAGTAACTCATCCATTATTTCAAGGTCAATCATTTTTGCCATTGAAAAACAAATAATCTACATCCCTTCATTTGATGGCCTGATTACAATTGTAAAGTCATAACTGATGGCTTAGATCTTATACACAACTAAAAGTTTGTAAAACTTACTAAAACTTTGCATTTTTCAGTCATTATAGACCTGGATGCATACTCCATGAGTGAGTTAGTACCCAGGGCCTATGCCTATGGCTTTCTCGCCAGTGTGCTTGAGGAGACACTTCCCTCAATTTCCTCAGAGGATTTCTCTAACCGGAAGTTGCTCACACCTGCTTTGTCTTTGAACATGTTAGGAATATCTGTAGATATTGGTGAGTTTCCAGAAGATATGTTGAGTGTCTACAATAACAGAGAATAGATATTCTATAGAAAGGTCTTTTTTCTTGATTATTAAGTCAATATGTGTATCTGTAAGCCAAACATGGCCACTTGCTCAGATCAGTAGTGGAACGGGACCTGTGTGGTTGTCCCCTCAGCCTTCAGAGTTCTATTTGTGCAGCGAAATCTTGATTATCACACAGTAGCAAAAACCAATGAAGGAACCAGCAAGCCATAGCTCTCAGAGTTCTCGGTTACTTTATTATATAACAAAGGTGCCTGCCACCCAGATTTCCAAAGTGTACCCTAAATATGAGAAAACACTTAATTCACATCAGCTGACATTGCTGTACCACCACCACCACCACCACCACTACCACCTCCACAACAACAACAAAACATCCTCCTCTCTTCTGAGACATTTTTCAGAAAGGAGATTGTGCAAAGAAAGTCATCAAGGAATTACTGACATTAACAAGCTTTTGACTGGTCAGCAAAATATTTTCCTTTTGTTTTGAAGTAAAAATAAATAAAAGAAAGCAAAATGAAGATGATCAGCAAAAAGAGCAGCAAACAAGGATGTCTACATCTTCCCAGCAAGAAAAAAAAATTAGCAAGGAAAGGTCACCATCTTGTGTTTTCAGAATTATTTGTCTATCTCGCAGTTTGTGGTTCCAAAGTATTTTATCAGCATTAATTAGTTTTTCCCTTAAAATGTCTGGAAACATTTGACTTGAAACAGTTATGCCAACTAAGTCTTAAAGTAAAATTTGGGCAGTTTGTATTTCTTGGAGGACAGAGTGAAAGAAAAATATTTCTATTTATTTGGTTTTTCTTCAAACCTTAAAATAACTGGATCTAATTTTCCAACTTTCCCTGTCTCGAAATGAGTATATTCTCTGCTTAGAATATTTATGGAATGTAAAACAAGTAACAGAAGAGACAAATTGTCCTTCTAATCTTACCCATGGACATAACTGGTAGGTACTTTTTCTTCAAGCTCCGTGTGTTTGGTGAGCTTTTTATCCTCCACCACAATCCCTTTTATTTATATGGTGGACATTTTCTTTGATGTATTTCACCGGACTGATCCAAGACAATTTAATAAGCCTTCTTGTTTGGTTTATTTGTGTTTGGGAAATAGAACACGTACAGAGTACAAGCTGGCCTTGAGCTTGCTAAATAGCCAAGAATGTCCATGATCTTCTCATTTCCCCACTTTCACCAGAATTAGTGCTAGAAATAGAGGAGTGCCCCACCATTCCTGGTTTTTATGTGCTTCTAGGGATCAATTGCCTGTTACTCCCTAGGCAATTGCCCGATCAACTGATTAATATCCTCAGTTCTAGAAAGTATTTTTTTAAACAATTAGTTAATTGATTGATTTTATGTTTATTTATTGTGTGTGTGCATATGCCTTTGTTCCCATGCGCTCAGATGCTCATGTAGAGGCCAGAGGACAACTTTCAGGAGTCGGTTATCTTCTGCTATGTGGGTTTGGGGATGGAACTCAGGTGATCAGGCACAGTGGCATGCGCCTTTATCCACTGAGCCATTTCACCAGCCCATCTTCTTATTTTTATGAAAGAAAGTAACATCAACTGAAAAAGAAGTCAGACAAGCCTAATGCCACTTTAAAATTCTACTTACATCCATTACAGATCATGAATTGTATCATAAAGCAAAATTTATTTCTTTTTGCTCAATTGTTCATTTTCTTACAAAAGTCAGGCAAAAAAATTATGTGTGAATTAGACAAAGTAAGAAATTCAAAAATCTTGTAAAATAGAAAAAAGTTAATCAAATACAAAATGTTAGATATGTTACCTGAGGCTAACTAGAGCACATATTATCCAGTTCCTTTAAGCATATATATATTAACAATTAGTCCCTGTCTGGCTTGTTTTCATGGCAAAGAAATGGCTTTGGCTGGAGCTTACTACATGGCTAAGATTAATGAGCGTCAAGGGAAGTATGTGGCACATGGAGCTGGAACAGGACTTGAATATCAAAGACCCAGCCTGGCTGTTCTACAAGATCTCGAACAAGCTAAAAGTGCCCCAGAATCTGTCTCCACCTCTGACAGCCAACTGAGGTACAAAGAGATTCACCGAGCTGTTGAACCTCCAGAAGGGGAAGTGAGAATGAAGAGTTCCTGAATTTATTTCAGTTACAGACTATTTTTCATGCAATCACACAGACAGACAGGGAGACAGAGAAAGACAGAGAGAGATATACAGATATATAAACCGAGACAGACAGTGTGAGGTATTATCTAATCTCTCCCATATCCTGCACTTCTAGCTGCTATTCCTCCACATCTGTCCTTTCTGTGTTACAGCGGCCATAAAATCTAGAACAAATACTGAACTCAGTGGCAAGACTGAAAATGCTTTCTTGCTTTTCAGATTTCTGGAATGAGGCCCCAGGAACTGGTATAGAGTTGAGCTTTCTAAGCAATTCTACCTATTATTCAGCGATGCTGGGCTCTGCAGTTTCATAATGTAGTTTTTAAGTGCTTCAGTGAATGTATTCAAAATAGCTTCTAGTCCCTTAAGGCTAAATCAGGGATCTTTCAGATAACAAGTTCTCAATAAACATTTGTTGACTGAGTGTAGGTCTAAAACATTATTTAGATATTTAAACCGTGTTTAAGTAAGATGAAAATCAAAGAGAAGGCAGATCCCTGCTAGCTGCCTGCCTTAGTTACAACTGGCTCTGTAGACTTTAAGAGCCAATAGTAATCCAATAAGAAGCCATCAATACTTCCTGAGGATGCTGTGCTTTTTGTCGAGGTCTAGAAGGCACCACAATTTCTGAGGATGCCATGCTTTTAGTCAAGGTCTAAAGAACCTTAAGCTTTGACTGGAGAGGTTGTTCAGCAGTTAAGAGTGCTGCCTGCTCTTCCAGAAGTCCTGAGTTCAATTCCCAACAACCACATGGTGGTTCACAGTCATCTGTGATGAGATCTCGTGTCTTCTTCTGGCCTGCAGACACACACACACAGAGAAAGAATACTATATACACAGCAAAATTACACACATGCATAGTTGTATAAATGTATACACTGTATACATAAAAATATACGCATAATTATGTATACAGACAGAACACTGTATATGTGTTAAAATTCTAGATCCAAAATTATCAGAGCTGATCTTTCATACTTTATTTTTCTTTCCTTTACCCTGTAACTGATGACTGTGTGCACACAAATAATGGGCATTGTCCTATTATGTGGGACTCCCCTCTGTATGCTGTGAATACCATTTGTTAGTAAAGGACTGTGTAGGGCAGAATGTGGGTAGGCAGGGAAAAACTAAGCTGAATGCTGGGAGAAAGGCAGGCAGAGTCAGAGAGAAGCCATGGAGCCATTGCTGGAGTAGGAAGTGCTGAAACTTTGCTGGTAGGCCATGACCTCGTGGTGATGCACAGATTAATGGAGATGGGTTAAATTAAGATGTGATGGTTAGCCAAAAAGAATCTAGAGCTAATGGGCCAAGCAGTGCTTTAAATAATATGGCTTCTGTGTGATTATTTTGGGCTAAGTGGCCAGGAAAAAAAGTAGTAGCCTTCTTACTACAGTTCTAAGCCTTGAGAATATGCTAGTGAATGAAACAGGTAAAATTCTGTGCCTTTACATATATTGGAAAATAATCAGGAAAATAATATGCGTGTGACAAGGAGCACAGGGGAAAATGAGGCAGAAAATGCATGAAGAGCTGGGGTGAGGCACCCTTCTGTGGTGGCTCTCTGGGGGTGCTTTCCTCTGCAACCCTAAAAAGACATGGTTTGAAATTGTGAAAAAGTAGAAGAGCCTAACAGATCAGCAAGAACAGAAGCTAGGGGACAGGAGTATACATACAGTGTCCAAAAAAGAGCTGAATGACTCCGATTAAGAGAGAGTCAGACAAGCTATGAAGAGGAGAGGCCTTATGGACCTTTGGAAGCTGTAGTAGTGACACCGCTTTCATTCTTACGGAGATAAGATATCCCCGGTGGCTTTAACAAGTGATCTGGAAATACCATGTAACTGGATCACTCTGGTCGCCACAGTGAACAGACCAATGTAGGTAATAGGTAAGAACAAGCAACCATTCAGGAGTCAACAGCAACAACACAGACAAGGATGCTGGTGATTTGAAGCCAGGTTAGTAATAAGAAGCTGTGATTTAAGAACTAACATGACCAAGACTACGAAAAAACCCATAATTTCTTCCCCAAATATAAACTGTAATAACATGAACGTTCACATTTTCTTGAAGCTCCGTGAGAACTTCTTATGCCCCATTTACAGTTGAAAAATGTAAATCTTACTGAATATACCCCCAGTGGTTTGTTTTCCTTTTTCTATTTTTCTTGATACTGGCGGACCAGACTATGGATGAATCTAAAGAGAACGCTATCCCGGAAGAGAATGGCAGTAGATGGGTTTGAGCATGCATCCCAATACCGAGATATCGTTATTAGGTAGTGCTTAGTAACTAGGAAAAATTTCTGGATGGACAAGGACTGAAAACTTCATCATCTCGTGCATAAGAGCAGCACCGATAGTCACAGTATATTACAAGGAAATATTAATGGCCATGTGTAACATTCTACACATTTAAAACTGGCCCAGTACAGACATTGATCTTTGGAGACATCAGTTGCATAGGCAGCAGGTACTGCCATGCATCTAGCTGGCTGATTATAAATTACCCTTATGCATAGGTGTAAATCACATCACACCTTAACTGATGCAGCCTCACATAGGCACTGCCAGATCTAACAAACTCACTGAGACAGTGTAGTAAACAGACATGCTCGTGCCTACTTTGCACCTGACATTTTGAGGGAAATGTAAAGGAATATTGTGAGCTGTGGGTATCACCTTTTAATCCAGTTTGGAAGGGAACACTTTGCATTTAAAATGAATCGAGAACAATTTGACATAGAAAATGAAATCAGCCTTCTGCAAATTCTTGCCCTCCACACACATTTGCTTACAACTTTGTAGCTGTGTCATGCCTGAGACTTCAGATTAGTGTAAAGAGGAAGCTAAGATGATCAGTAGGTCATAAGAAAATAACACTGATCTCGTATTTTGTAGCATTTTGGAAGAGAAATGCAAGATCCCAGGCAAGGATTCAACTCTAATTTAGGTAATAGACACATAGTATGATATTATTTCCCTAAATCTGTGCCTCTTTTCCAATTCGGGTGCTTCCTAGCACAGTGAGATCCGGTGTGCTGGCTAGTTTTATGTCAACTTGACACAAGTTAGGATCATTTTAGGAGAGGAAACCTCAACTGAGAAACTGGCCTCACCAGACTGGCCTGTTGGAAAGCCTTTGGTACTTTTCTTGATTGATAATTGATCAATCAAGACCTCTGCTCACTGTGGTTGGTGTCACCCTGGGCAGGTGGTCCAGGGTGTGTTAAGACAGCGGGCTGATCACATGTTCATTCAGTCCTGGTCCAGCTCGCCTTGGTGAGCTCCCATTAGATCAGTTACACCATCTCAGTGGGTGTACACACCCCTCGCAGTCCTGACTTCCTTGCTCATGTTCTTCCTCCTTTTGCTTTTCAACTGGACCTTGGGAACTCAGTCCAGTGCTGCAATGTGGGTCTCCATCTCTATCTCCATCCATCGCCAGATGAAGTTTCTATGGTGATATGCAAGATATTCATTAGTATGGCTATGGGAGAAGGCCAGTTCAGGCACCCTCTCCTCTGCTGCCCACAAAACTAGCTGGGGACATCCCCTTGGACACCTGGGAACCCCTCTAGAACCAAGTCTCTTACCAACCTCAAAATGGCTCCCTTAATTAAGATATCTTCTTCCCTGTTCCCATATTCACCCTTCCTCCATCTCAACCATCCCATTCTCCCAAGCTCTCCCCAATCCTCCTATTCTCTCTTCTCTCTCCCCATATCCCCTTCCCCCATTGGACCCCCACCCCCATGCTCCCAACTTTTGCCCGGTGATCTTGTCTACTTCCAATATCCATGAGGATAAATATGTTTCTCTTTGGGTTCATTTTCTTATTTAGCTTCTCTAGGATCACGAACTATAGGCTCAATGTTTTTTGTTTATGGCTAGAATCTACTAATGGAGTGAGTACATACCATATTCATCTTTTTGGGTCTGGGTTATCTCACTCAGTAGTGTTTTCTATTTCTATCCATTTGCATGCAAATTCAAGATGTCATTGTTCTTTACCACTGAGTAGAACTCTAATGTGTATATGTGCCACACCTTCTTTATCCATTCTTTCATTGAGGGGTGCCTAGGTTGTTTCCAGGTTCTGGCTATTACAAATAGTGTTGCTATGAACATAGTTGAACAAATGCTTTTGTAGTATGATTGGGCATCACCTGGGTATATTCCCAAGAGTGGAATTGCTGGATCCTGAGATAGGTTGACTCCCTGTTTCCCGAGAAACCGCCACACTGATTTCCAAAGTGGTTGCACAAGTTTTCATTCCCACCAGCAATGGATGAGTGTTCCCCTTACTACACATCCTCTTCAGCATCAGACCGGACTCTCTGAATGTGGCAGACAATGAGGGCTGACTGAGACGCCAATGATAATGGCACTGGCTTTTGATTCTACTGCATGTACTGGCTTTTTGGGAGCCTAGTCTGTTTGGATGCATACCTTACTAGACCTGGATGGAGGGGGAGGGCCTTGGACTTCCCACAGGGCAGGGAAGAGGGATGGGGAGTGGGGTGAGTGGGAGGAAAATGGGAGGAGGTGGAAATTTTTAATAAATAAATAAATACATAAATACATAAATAAAAAGACAGTAGGCTGAGAAGTACATGAAGATTAAGTCATAAGCAAACTTCCTCTTTCTGCTTCAGATTCAGCCTCCAGGTTCCTGCCCCTCTTTGAGTTTCTGCCCTAACTCTTTTTGGTGGTGAACTACAGGCTGAAAGATGAAGTAAACCCTTTCTTCCCCAAGTTGTTTCAGGTCATAGTATTTTTATTACAGCAATAGAAACCTCAACTCAGACATCGAGCATCCTCATGTCAAAAGCATGAGAGAGTATTAGTAAGTTATCTTAAGACCTTTCACAGACTGCACTCAGATTCATGAGTGTCTTCAGAAAGATCTTTCTTGTGTGGGTCCGAACAGGAGCACTCAAGACCTTGATATGAGCACCCACTTAGCACTTCAGTTATTTGAATCACAGTTATGACTACCATTTAGGATCAACACAGTCAGCCACATAATAAACAAAGACTTTACAGAATCTGAGTTATTTGACCTATCTGTTTCCTAATAATTAAAAAAAGTAGCCCAGAGGCAGAAAGGAGCCAAACAAACTCTACCCAGCTGGAACCCAGCATTTCCAGACTCTACAGATTCTATCCCTCAAGTGAGATGCCCATAATAGCTCAGCCAAAAGCCATTTTTAGTATCCTCCTCTTCAAAGCTGCCTCACTGAGCTGGTTAAGTGCCGGAATCTGTGGAACTGACCACGCTAAGATGGACTTCTACATTAAATCTTTCAGAGCTTAGGTAAATTTAGAACAACCTAAAGAGAGCCCTGTTCTGTCTGTACTGCCTATCAAGTGGACATAACGGGGAGAGTTACCACAGGAGCTGGGTTTTGCCGGAGGACTGAATTATTTCATTGTCAGCAATCTTAAGTTCCACAGCAAAGCAGAAGTAACAGAATTATTATCTGTATCTCAATGTAAGAGTATCTTCTCTGAAGGTTAAAAAAGGTGTTTGCGGCCATTTCTCTTTGCTGACTGTTCTGGGCTTTGCCCAGTCTGAACTGCTTTTGAGAATTCTGCCATAGAAGTAAGCTCTGTTCAATTGTAAATAACAGGCTTGTCATATGCTTCCTCACGAAGTGTCAAATTTGAGCCATACTCCTTTTGTTCTAATACACATAGCTGTGTATTACAAGGGCCATGTTCTGAGTTTCAGTCTAGACTTATCATCATGTGTCTTAGAACGATATAACCAACTCCCTGGTGCTGCCCTTTTCCCATCTGTACAGTGGGGCATCATCAGCCCTCCATCACAGTCTCACTGAGAGGCAGAGTCAGCCTGGCCCAGAGAAAGTGCTGAGCCAATGGTAAGTGTCCTTATTCTCAGCATCCAAACGGAAAGAGATGACCAAAAATTTCCACCAGTGAGCATTTTAGAGCTTTAAAAATGCTGTCAAAATTGACACTTTGAAATGGATAGTGATCTTCAATGAAATTAGTGAACCATGCACTTGAATAACGAGTCATCAATGTGTTTTTTAAACAGCGAGTTGAAAATGATGTAAACCTTTTACTCCAACAAAAGAACTTGGCCTCTTCTGGAAGCTAGCTATGTGTCAGGCATATGTAATGGCATTGAGCCTCCCTTCACTCTGGCACTGCCATCTGCATGCTGGAAAGAAGCAGAAGCCCACATAGCAGTAGATTTAGTGAGCAATATGGTAAAGACACAAAGCAGACGTCTCTGCACTTCCTCTTCCACTATCCCCAACAGGACAGCTTCTGTCTCGCTCCAAGTCTCAGCTTCCTTTTGGTCTTTCTGATATAGCCCTTGAGATCTTAATTAAGTCACCTGGACACAAGGGGATTTTACAGAAACTGGCAAGATGTGGTGGCTTAGTATGACTTTCTCTCCAACAGTCGCTAAGCAGGTGGCCTCTTGGTCCAGCTGTTGATGGCTTGTGACTCATGTTGTAGTCCCCCAACAAGGAGAACATGTTAGATGTTTGGGAGAAGCTGTGAGAGGATGCATGGTAAAATCGTGAATATACGTGTGCATGCTCTCTCAGACTGTGTCTCTATACTCTCTGCTCCAACAGTAAACATTGAGAGTCACAGGTTTTGCTCAGCATGCTGCTGTCATTACCATAGAATAGACCACAGCGTTTGGAACAAAGCAATGTATGCTTCTGGACAGGAGGGAAGGCTGAAGTGTCCTGGGTCAAGGCTCCTGATTGGAAGCTACTTGACAGAGTTAACTTAAAGGAAAAGCAGCATTTATCTGGATGGGGTGGTGAGACTGTGTCTTAGCTACTGTTCTGTTGTGGTGAAGAAACAACATGGAACAGGCAACTCTTATAAAGGGAAAAATTGAACTGGGGGCTTGCTTCTAGTTTCAGAGGGTTGGGTCATGCTCATCACGATGGTATGCAGGTAGGCATGGTGCTGGAGAAGTAGATGAGAGCTACATCATGATCCACAGAGAGCAACAGATCCTGGGCCTGGCATGGATGTTTGAATCCTTAAAGGTCACCCCAAGTGACATACTTGCTCCTACAAGGACTTACCTCCTCCAACAAAGACATACCTCTTCCGACAAGGACATGTCTCCTAATCCTTCCAAATAGTTCACCAATGAGGGACAAAATAGGAATATATGAGCCTATGGGAGTCAATTTCAGTTAAACCACTACAAACAGGGTCTTGATATGGATTCTTGAATGCCCTGGTACTTCCCTGGTGCATGTCCTCAAACTCATGACAATACCCTACTTTAGTCTCACAAGGACATAACAACAAAAGGTGTGTACCACCACACCCAGCTTCTAAAGTCTAATATCTTATGAGCTAAGAAACCTCACTTCATCTTTTAAGTCATATTTCTCATAGTATAACAGACAGAACATCCACAGCATTGTTATAGGGTATCTTAGGGTTTATATTACTGTGGTAGATCACTATGACTTAAAGCAACTTGGGGAGGAAAGGTTTTATTTCATCTTACTGCCTGGAGTCCACCACCCCGAGAAGTAAGAAAAGGAACTCAAGGCAGGAACCTGGAGGCAGGGACTGAAGCAGAGGCCCTGAAGGAGTGCTACTTACTGATTTTTTTTTTTCTCATGACTTGTTCAATCACCTTTCATATAGCAGACAGGACCACCTTCCCAGGAGTGACATGACTCACAATGAAGTGGACCTGCTTACATGAATCATTACTCATGAAAATTCACCATAGGCTTGCCTCCAGGTTCTCTTTTCTTCAATGACTCTAGCCTGTATCAAGCAAGCAGACATAAACAAGCCAGTGAATAGGGTTCCTTAGTGATGGTTGCTGAGACAAGGAGAGCCACGACCATGGCACACCTGTTAGTTCCAAGCCTTCGTGTGTGCTAATTTAACTAAAACCACAAGACATTCAGTAGTAAAGTCCTTCCTGCATTGTGCAGTGGTGTCATAGATCTAACTCCTGAAAATAAAGCATCTGGAATTTCTGTGCTTTTGTAACTGACTTGTACATGCAATGGCAGTTTACTTACCTGGAGAGAAGACTCTCATCTTCAATCTAATCTTGCTTCACTTCCCAGCTCTGACAACATGTACAGCCTCCAATGTCCAATGTGAAGGAAAAGATAAGTAATTGGCCCCTTCTTGTGATGCAAGTTTTGCATAGACACCGGCTGCTCAGAGGGAACTTACTTGATGAATTTTATTCTAGATAACCTCATCCTAATCTGCACTATCTATCATTTTTATGCTGATTTATTTTAATAATGTACTTACCTTGTTAGAGCAGCTTTAAGCTTATAAAAAGACTAATTGGAAAGGACAAAGTTGTCCCACCCCATGTGCCCGACCTTCCCCACCATCAGCATTGCCCACCAGAATGGCAGGTCTGTTGTAACTGATGAGTCTACAGCACATAGCAGTAGCACTGAAGGCCATAGTGTCCAGCACAGCATCTGAGTTTAGCAGACTCTTGCCAAGTGTGTAGCGCTGCAGTATCTCAAAGTAGCTTAGCTACTCTGCTCGAAAACTCCTCCATGTTTTTAAATTATATTTCCTCCCTCAACTCTGGCAACAACTAATTAATCTTTCTTCTATTTCCATAGTTTTGATTTTTTCTATAATCACATACACCTAATGCCTTATGCTTTTATTTTTGCCTCATTTTGTTTGCCTGAGTGATGTTCTCCCTGTGTTGTTCAAAAAGGTAAAAACCATGCTATGCATCCCAAATCTGGTCTTAAACTCCTTATCCTTGTGTCTTCACCTTTTGACTTCAGGGATTGCAGGTATACGGGTCATACCATGTCTAGCTTGATACTACAGTTTTTTAGAAGCAGTATTTTCTATTGCAGTGATAAAATACCATACCCAATGCAACATATAGAAAGAAAAGTTTATTTGGGACTTAGAATTCCAGAGGGTTAGTACCTGTGATGGTGAAGGATCACCTGTGTATCCCTCATGGTCCTCAAGCCAGCCAGAGACAGCAATGCTGAGCTAGCAACTTGGAATGACCCCTGGCCCTCTGGATCATATTTCCAGAAACTCAGATGTGCATCACTCCTTGCTAGGAGCAGAAAATTCCTTAGACCTTTTCCTTCCACAAATTGGAAGCTCAGGTGGGTGGGGGCTTAACCCGAGGTCACCCTTTCTGTTATTCCAACGTGCATCACCCTGCTCCTTCATCTACTCACCTCTTGAAGCACAAGCCTTGGCTTCAAAATTAAATTTCCTGGAGTTTTCATTCTCTTCAAACTACATTTTGTAGTGGTTTTTTTTTTTTTTGCCTCAGTTCCTCTTTTTATTTTTGACCTATGAAGAGTAGGTCTAATAACTACTAACAGTTGCTATCAATTACCCAGCAGAGTCAATATTACGCTGTCTTAAAATCTCCTCCAGCAATTAGACTCAGGCAAATTCTTAAGACAGAAGCAGAAAGCAGCCACATTCTTTGCAAAGCATCATGAGAATGGTGTCTAGCTCATTTGCGAATATTGTTCTCTTCTGAAGCCTCTTGAGTGGGGCCAAGATGATAGTCATAGATGAGCAATTGCCATCTATGTTCCTAGTCTGGTAGCCTATTGAGCACTCCTTAAAGCGTTTCACCACCTTTCTAACTGAAGATCTCACAGTCTTCCACAACCCTCTAAAAACAACCTGGTCAGGTTCTTCTCGGATCTGACTTCTGTCTTACTTACTTTCTATTGTTATGATGAGACACCATGACCAAGGCAGCTTATAGAGGAAATCGTTTATTTTGGGGCTTACAGTTCTAGAGGACTAGAGTTCGTAAGAGAAGAATCCAGGTAGCAGGAAGCAGGCAATTAGAACAACAGCTGAGATTTCACATCCTGAACCACAGAAAGAAACAGAGAAAGCTAACTCAAGACATCATGGTTTTTGGAAGCCTCAAAACCTACCCCAGGGACATAACTTCTTCCAGCAAGGACACATCTCTTTTTTTTTTGTATAAAAATCATAGTTTATTTATTTTTATTATCCAGAAATATTTTTAGTGATGTAAATTCTCTGCACACAAAATTAGGTTCTACACACTGGGTGGTGGTGGCGCACGCCTTTAATCCCAGCACTTGGGAGGCAGAGGCAGGCAGATCTCAGTGAATTCAAGGCCAACCTGGTCTACAACACAGAGTGAGTTTCTAAGACAGCCAGGGCTACACAGAGAAACCTGTCTTGAAAAACAAACAGACAAACAAAGAATTAGGTTCTCCAGAAAGCATTTCTCTCAAATATTATGCACTTTGACCTTCATCCCAGGGTCCTTCAGCACTCTAAGTATGCTGTCTACTGTCCTCTTCTTTCCAGTTGTCTTTATTCCTCCACTGTCCCTTTTGTATTTTACATGTCTTATTTATTTATTTATTTATTTATGATTTCTGCCTCCTCCCTGCTGGCTTTGTGGGAGCCTAGGCAGTTTGGATGCTCACCTACTAGACCTGGATGGAGGTGAGTGGTCCTTGGACTTCCCACAGGGCAGGGAACCCCGATTGCTCTTCGGGCTGACAAGGGAGGGGGACTTGATAAGGACACATCTCTTAATCCTCCACAGACAGACACCAACTGGAGATCAAGTATCATGAGAGACATCTCATCTAAGTGCTATAATACGTACTGCTCCTTATATTATTTGTTTGTTTTTCTCTCACTATGTGAAATCAGTGTCAATCCTCAGGATTCAACTCTGCCTGAATGAGAGTTTAGTCATTGAATAAATCATATAAAATTACTTGTATCCTTCTACTAATATTAGAATTGGTGGTTGGAGATACTTACAATTTAGCCAGGAAGATATTGCTATTTTTTTTTTATTTTCCACATACCAGATCCCACATTGTATACCCCGTGTGCTATTTACTTTAATCAGTATAACTACCTGGGGATAGGTACCACTTTAATAGGATAACATAGGTAGTGTATAAAAAGATGATGTGGGATTCATATGCTGTGAATATGTTTTCCTGCCATTGGTTAATATAGAAGCTGCTTTAACCTATGGAAGGGCAGAATATAGCAAGGCAGGAAATCCAAGCAGAGATAGAAGAGGAAAGAGGGTGGAACCAGGCAGATGCCACCATGTAGCTGTGGAAGGAGAAAGATGCTAAAATCTTACCGGTAGGCCACAGCCTCATGGTGATACACAGATGAATAGAAATGGGTTTATGTAAGATATAAGAGCTAGCTAAGAATATGCCTAAGCCATTGGCCAAACAATGTTTTCATTAATATAGTTTTGTGTGATTATTTGGGTGGCCAGGAAACATAAGAGCAATCTCTGCTTACAAGAAATATGGCCATGTTCATGTAAGATGATGAAACTGAGAAATTATCCAAGGTCACGCACTAGAAAATATCAAGACTACGCCCCAAATTCAGGGTCATCAGATTCCAAGCTGAAGTTCCTTAATTAGTTTAGCATTGGGGGAAACATCACACTAATCCATTTTAGACCATGGTTCTGGAACACAGTTGGTTAATTTACCTGCCATCATACTCATTGCGGTCTCCTGAACACCATGCTGCACCTACCTTCGGCTGGCTGTGTGCTGTAGGGCAATCCTTAGAAGATGTGAAGATTTTGTACTCCCCTCAGGACTCACCCATCAGTACCTGTGCTTTGAAAAAAATTGTGGAAGTGGAGACAGGTAGCTGCCTGGTGTTTGTCGTCCAGGCAGACTAACTTACTTAGAGAGTCTCAGGCCAGTGAGGGAAAGACATCCCCACCCCACAACAATGGGTGATATCCGAGGACATCTGAGGTGGCCTGAAATGTGTGAGATATGTGTGTCTGAGCAATGCTGCTCTGTAAGGGGGAACAGCAAGGCTTCCAGTAACATCCCCTATCCAAGGAACAGAGAAAACAACCTTGGCTTCCACAGCTTCTGTGCTTGAGTTTTCATGCTCCCTAGTACCTACCAAACACTCCGCAGCCTGATAAATTACTTAAGGGGTGAAACATCAGCCAGGGAAGTGGACTGACTGTAGCAGAGGGTGAACAAGCCAGTCTCTAACTCCCACACGGCATAAAATATTCTCTTTCAATAGTGCACAGAAAATTCAGGTTTTTCTTTTTTTCTTTTTCTTTTCTCTTGCCATGACTCAGTAGTAGGGTGGGTACCTAGTATGTCAGCACTTCCTACTGTAGTGGGTATATTTCCATAATAGCATTCAGAAGGCAGCACATCTGTAACCCTGCGATGATAATAATGCCATTTCCATGGAGAGCTGATGTTTGATTACAAATCACAGAAGTCTTACAGCATTCTCCCAGGGATGATGTGGGCGGCCAATTTCAGCACCACTTGAAGCTGCTGCATTCTTACATTAGGGAACAAAGTGTTGTCTGCTTTGTTATGTCTCTGTCCCGAGCTCAACCCTTACTACGCATTTAACTGTTTATGAGCATTTTGCCAGGGAGGACAAGGTGGCTTGGTCCAGGTATGTTGACTTTGCCAGTACAGTCTGCATCCAAAAGCCAGCTGCCTTGCTGTAGGTGTCTTTGCGTCTGAGGATGAATTCAGGGCTTTGATCAGTGCATTTGTTTTCTGCTTTGTCATATCCATAACTGGCAAGTCCAACCAGCAGGATATTCCAGGAAGAAATCTTTCTGTGCCTGGAATGCAGAACCACCGGTTTCTCAGTTTTTCTTCCCTCTGCACGCTCCACAGCTACCCTTCCTCTCCCATTTGTTCCAAACTTATATGCAGACTATAATTATGTGTCTTTCTTTTCATGCTGTTGATAATCATCCAGTGTTTTCTGCACCCAGAAGAGGTGCAATTCGTCCCATTTCCTCTTCTTTGTAACCCAAGCTGTTGCCTTATTCTCTCTCATTGATTCCTGCCTGCACCACAACAATCAAATGGAAATACAATACGCGCATCTGACATCCATTTAAAGCACCTGCTAAGAGGCCGAGAGGCTCTGCCGATTCCTTAGTACAGCAACTAACGGGGAATTGTATTGCACTGCAATGTGCTCTGTCTGGCATGTGCTCTGCTTTGCTGCGGGAACAATTCTACAGCCTGTAAGAAGTTAGTGGAAATGAGCGTGCTGGATGTCATCACCCATCTTTCCCCCGTGTTCAAGTCTTCACAGTGTTAGCCCATTCTTTTGTTCTTTCTGTGGATGCTTTGCTTAATCCTTTAAAAGATTAAGGTCTTAATATGTGTGTGGGATTTGTTTACAGGGAAAGCAGTAAGAATTCACAGAAGTGAGGTGGTGTTTCAAAGTGTCATGGCTGGCGTAGAAACCATAACCACCCATCGAGATGGGCTGTCAAGAGTCAGTGGGTATCTGCCAGGCTCAGCTGAAAGCCGATGTTAGGCACTGCACCAAAGGGGCATTTTTTCCCCTGAGGAGCTGAAAATGTAGGGAAACAAAACTTACAGTCAGCAAGCTGGGCCTACATTTATTTATATTTATTTTTGTTCTTTTTTTAACTCGTGGTGTTGGTTTGTCTGTTTGTTTGGCTCTGAGCACTGGCAGCTCTTGCAGAGGACCTAGGTGGAGCACTCACAATTCCCCTAGACTCACATGGAGGCTCACCACCATCAGCAACCTCAGTTCCAGGGGATCCAGTGTCCTCTTCTGGCTTCCAAAAGCATTAGCAAGCATGCGACACAGATGCATACCTTCAAGTGCACATACATAAACACAAAATAAGAATAAATCTCCTTTAAAAAAAATCTCTTCTTCCCTTGTCATGGTCGCCTTTCTAGTTTCATGACTTACATCCCCATTCTTCCCCACCTCTACACACATACAAATTAAAATCCAGAATCAACCCACATATGAGACAAAATGGTATTTATCCTTCCGTGTCTTGTTTATCTTACTCAACAATCTCCAGTTTCAGCCATTTTTCCATGAATGTCGCAGTTTTACTTTTCTTTAAGGTTGTGTGTATGTATGTATGTATGTATATCACATTCTTCATCTGTGGCTGGTCATTTAGACTGGTTTCATTTTGAATTGTGTAGTTGCAGCAGTCTGCCAGTAGGGGACGCCTTCTAGTGTAACAGGTTACCTCGTTGCATCTTTCCTGCTGAGAGGAGTTTCACTGTGGGGACTTTAAATTTTGCAGAGACACCCTGCCAACCAGTTCCAACTTCACCCTGGGTGCTTGAGTATCGTACACAGGACATTCTGTGATGAAGACTCCTGTTCAGGGGGCTTTCAGCACAGGATTGTCTTTCTCTGGTCTTGCCCACTGGGGAGACACAGACAAGTTCAGCCGTATACCTCATGCATTCCCGCAGCACTAGCTCAGGCTATAGAAGGCTCATTCCTTCTTAGACTATTAGCATCTAAGAACCCGTGGAGAGTCTCAGCTCTCGGCTTCATGCCACACTCTGCCTACATCTTTATATCCCCTGTTCGGTCTCCAGAACCAACCCTGCCCTTCTCTGGCTCACTGTTTGTTTTAGGAGCTGCTGTGTTGCTGTGAAGAGACACCATGACCAAGGCAACTCATATAAAAGGAAACATTTAATTGGGGGCTTCCTTACCATTTCAGAAGCTTGATCCATGTCACCATGACAGGGGACATAGTGCCAGACATGGCAGGCATGGTGCTGAAGAAGTAGTTAAAAGCTGATCCACAGGTCAGGATGGGGGGTAAGGGATGGGATGGGCCTGGCATGGGCTTTTTAAAGCCTCAGTGTCCACTACCAATAATATACTTCGTCCATCAGGGTCACACCTCCTAATTCTTCCAGTCCTTTCAAGAGTTCAACTCTAGGGTGACTTAGCATTCAAATATATGAGTCTATAGGTGCCATTCTTACTGAAAGCACCACACCTTTCTTGCAGCCACCTGTGTTCAGAGGGAACAGCACCCTCCTGGTAGCTTCTGTCTAGGCCATCCTGTGTGAGCAGTATGGTTGCAGCCGCAAAGGAGTTGGCACATGCTCCTGTCTTCCTGAGAAAACGCCACCTGGGTTTATTCATTTTTCTCTCAGCTCATTCTCTTAAAAATCCTTGCTATTAGCCGGGGGGTGGTAGCGCACGCCTTTAATCCCAGCACTCGGGAGGCAGAGGCAGGCGGATCTCTGTGAGTTTGAGGCCAGCCTGGTCTACAAGAGCTAGTTCCAGGACAGGAACCAAAAGCTACGGAGAAACCCTGTCTCGAAAAATCAAAAAAAAAAAAAATCCTTGCTGTTTCCCTGGACTGCACAAATGTAGCTTCCATTCAGTCCTACCCAGAAGTCCCCCCGTGTTTTGGCATTTTAGTGAATTTATAATAAGTGCTAGTGGCTAGCTATTCCATGTAGTAAACATTTAGGAATAACTAGGAAAACCCTGATATTTGATAGAACCCCACATTTCCTTTGTTAACCCACTCCCTTATATCTTCTTTCCAACTTGCCACATGGTTATATTGGAAATGATCTCATCAATCTAAATGAAACCGAAGTCCCACTACTCACCACAGAGGTGACTCTCCAGGCATAGTCCTCAACCTACCCACCTTTGCAGTCCACTGACAAAATCCTAGACATGCAAGCTCATGAGTCTCCCCCAGGTCTGAATCAGAGTCTGAGAGCAGCATTCTGTCATCTGCTTTAATGAACTGTGCTGGAGACCCTGATTTGATCAAGAATGGGAGCCACTGCTCTGCTAAGACTCAAGTTGTAAGTAACACTCAACTCAGAGACTTATAAAGGACATAGGAGGAGGAGGTGGAGTTAACAACACTGTCAGGGTGAAGGAAGGGGACAGTGGTGAACTGCAGACCACCTCCGCTCCTGGAACAGCTGGTGGTCATTCCATCCTCGCTTGTCATTTAGGAAGATGGAACACTTCCAACTGCAATGCTCCAAAGGATAACCACAAGACTGCAATGGACACACTCTGCAGACTGGCTCATGAGTAAGCAGTCAGAAAGACTTGTCCAAGAGAAAATGAGAGGTGGATGTCTTCATATGGTGACTAGAAGAATATTGAAATAAACTTAGGTTAATAACAAATTTGATTAATGCTCAAGAGGGAAATGGGAAATGAAAATATTACCTGTAGGTCTTTTGTTCCTCCCAACAAAAATAACTCACAAGCATTCAATCTTCTATATATTCACATCTAACTTTATAGAGTCTTGTTGGCCCTAATCAATATCAAACAATAAATCAATATTTTATACCTGGAGTCAAGGATATACATGATTAAGTAAGTCTTTGGTAGGTTTATTAAACAATGCTACAATATAACTGAAAGAACATGCAATAATATTTGGTGTCTTATTCCTAAAGTTTGGTGTGTGTGTGTGTGTGTGTGTGTGTGTGTGTGTGTGTGTGTGTGTTGCTAAGAACTGGATATAGGGTTTGGCATATGCTAGGTATATACTCTACTACTGAATTTTTTGAGACAGATTCTCACTAAGTTGTCCCTACAGTACTTGAATTCATTCTGTAGGTTCCAGCAGGCCATGAACTTGTAACTTTCCTGCCTCATTCTCTTAAGTAGCTGGATATGTAGACCAATGCCACCAGAGCTTTGCAGAACTTTTTCTCATTAGACAGAAAGTATGACAGACAGACTCTGCATTTTCAAAAGGAAACTGGCACTAGGGTTCATATAGAAATTGCGTTAGCTGTAGCCTAAATAAAGCATACTGTAGGACTAGTACTGTAACATGCTACCTTGCAACTTAGACACGAACTATGACTGCATTTCCAAAATCCAAAGACATTCTGCTCACTGATTGGTGTCTCTCATTCTCTTTACTTTCTGGACTGTGCCAAGAAAGCACTGTGCTTTGAAAGGAAAGCCTATTATTCAACTTTTGAAAGCAAAACTAACAGTTAATCTCCTGTGCACGTGTCTTTACCAAGTACTCCTGCACTCATCTCCCCTGCGTTCTCAGGGAAAATAGCATGCTTGCTTCCCTGTGTAACCTTAGTTTAAAAGCTGAGCCACTTCCCCATCAACATTTAAGACTCAAGGTAAGCCTGGGAATGAAAGCCACAGCTAGAGCTAGACCAAAGTCATGTAAATCCAGGCCACAGTAGTCTCTGGTAGGGGAAGCAGTTCGAGGATTTTTATGCAGAGGCCTTTTCTTCCTTTTTCCCCTTGTTGTTCCAGAGCTTGTACCAGAGCTTGTTCCAGAGCTTGTTGTTCCAGAGTTGTACCCTTGACAACAGCTTTAACCTTCAGAAAAGGGCCTGTACACCCTAGAAAAAGAAACCAATGCTCTGCTTTGTGTTGCAAACTAGACCTTCAAATGTGTTCCGCAACAAAAATAGTTGGGCTCCCGTGAAGGTTTAGTGGGATTAGCTTCCACTTCCAGATTTACTTTGTGTATCGAGAGTCAATGTTTATAGGCACCCAATTCAATGTTTCTTCTTCACTGAAGAACTATTCACTAAGAATTATAATGGTATAGACACTGGAAATACAGAAGTCAATGTTCTCATGGATTCAAGTTCTGATGGGTAGAGTTAACACAAGCAGATAAACAAATAATAGTCCTATGGGACAAGTGCCATGATGTGGGAAAAGAAAAGCAAAGGAAAGGAAGTGGACAGGTAGATTCCAGAAAACATAGAGAGAGGTGTAGTAGTTGGATACAATCATAGAAGAAGGACAGTACGTGTGGTAACTGATCAGATTTATGAAGTATGGGGAGAGCCATGCAGGCACCTAGATTCCTAGCACAGACAACTTGCACAGGCCTGAAGTGGACAGGCCCAAAGTGGAGGAGGCTGAAGTACAGAGAGGAGAGCACAGACAGCTTCTCAGTATATTAGTTACTTTTGCATGGCTGTGATAGAAGCCTGGTAGGAACAAGATGGAAGGAGAGACTCACACTGGATTCTGCTTTCAGAGATTCTTAGCCTATCCTCATGAGGAAAGCCATGTTTCTGCCAGGGATGTGTGCCTTGGAGACTCCTCCCATGGCAGTGGACCAAGAGGCAAAGAAAGAGGTCAGAACCCGCAATGGATACCTTCAAAAGCCCACCTGTCTGTTTCTGGAAGAGGGTTTCAGCTCTGGGGATGTGGACTGTAGACTGGTTAGCCTTTGTTTTATATCTAGTATCCACTTGTGAGTGAGTACATACTATCTTTGTCTTTCTGAGTCTGGATTACCTCACTCAGGATGATTTTTTTTCTAGTTCTCTCTATTTGCCTGCAAATTTAAAGATGTCATTGTTTTTTTAACGCTGAAGATGGAAGCAGATATAGAGATCCACAGCTAACCACTAGGCTGATCTCCAGGCTAAGAGACGGACAAGCGATGATATGAACAAAGAGGTCAAGGCCACAATGGGAAAACCCACAGAATCAGCTGATCTAAACTTACGGAGGAATCACTGATGCCAGACTGACAACTGGGGAACTGCATACCGATGATATTGGTGTGGCTTGGGCAGTATAAGGGGTCCCTGGCAGTGGGACCAGGAACTAACTTTAAGGCGTGAACTGACTTTGTATATTCTCTTTATAGAGATACCTCGCTCGGCTTAGGCACATGGTGTGGGGGGCCTTTGGTCCTGCCTCAACCATGGGACAGGACAGTTTTAAGTTGACTTCCCAGGGGATGCCTTAAGCTCTCTGAGGAGCTGATGGAAGGTGGGGTGGGAAGAAGAGGGGTAGGAGGAGAGGAGGGAGGGGGGACTGGGATTGGTACATAATAAATAAGTCAATAAATTTAGAAAGGGGGGAAGCCCACATATCTTAACCTACTTCCATCATCTAGGTTTACTCTCCCGCCATCCTTCAAAATAATCCCATAAGGTGGTGAACAAGCAATAAAAACATGAGCCTGTTGGGACATTCCAAATTAAATCCACAACGTGTTACATAAAACCACGAGAGATTGTTAAAGGATCTCAAGAATTTATTTAGGTATAGGACAGGAACAAATACTGATACAGAACCAACTAGACGCCGCTGCTGATCCAGCTGCCTTGGTCCAGTTGTTCTGCCCAGGGGTGAAAAGCACCAACTGCAAGCTGTCTCTCCTTCACCTACCTGTTCCACTTAGACCTCCCAAGAGAGGGGGAGAGCAAGAGAGCCTGCCACCCTCTCCCTCAGCTTTTAAGCTGTATAGTAGGCAGACAAGACCATGCCCTAGGGCTTCTGCCCCAAGAGTATTTGACAAATGTTTTGAAATCCCACCACCACAATATGGGTTAATGCCTGAACCTTACGTTCTGCTAACATTGATGGGAAAACCAATGAGGGAAGTTTATAGAGCAGAGTGGTGATCTCATGTAACTTGATTATAAATGACTCAGGGTATATGTTGACCCTAGAGAACTAGCAAACAGGAAGACCAGTGAGGCAGCAATAATACAAGGAAAGGGGCTGCTAGCTCAGTCAACCAGGATAAGAGCAGATGTGAGAGCCAAAGTTCTCTTTAAAGTTTTAGTTACTATGCCTAAGAGATGAGACAAAAATGCCTCTGACTTGTAAGCCCTTTGCCCAAGGACAGGTACTTCCTGAAATGCTAGAGGCTGTTTTTTTTTTTTTTGGATTTTTGAGACAGGGTTTCTCCGTAGCTTTTGGTTCCTGTCCTGGAACTAGCTCTTGTAGATCAGGCTGGCCTCGAACTCACAGAGATCCTCCTGTCTCTGCCTCCCGAGTGCTGTGATTAAAGGCGTGCGCCACCACCGCCCGGCTTTGGAGGCTGTTGTTTATGGGAGATAACAAGCTACAGATTTCACTCTCCCTAGCAAGTAGGCCCAACTATGCCAAGTATGTGATTGATCCCATGTAGGGTGGAGGTACATGGGCAGGTAATACATCATACGATGCTTGCCCCATATTGGATGTAGGTGGGAGGTACACAGTCAGGAAGTACATGAGGATATATGCTTTCCCCTGATTGGCCTTATGGGGTAGCCACTGCAAGGTGTGACTTGTCGCCATTTTCTGGGAATCCAGAAATGTACCTGGTCAGTATTTAACTAAAGTTTGCTTCAAATTTGGCTCAAAATTGTGGTAGTGGTCTTACTCTCATCCAGTGGAATTAAAATGGAGGTGAGGTCTATTGACTTCGGGGGAATTTCAGGAGCGATCGGCATGCTAGGTCACCAAAGGAGAGATGGTCACGGTGAATAGGCTGAAAGGAGTCGCTGGAGGAGCTGTGCATTGAGCTGACAGACCTAGTCCCAAAGAAATGATCCCTGTTGTCTCATTATTGCTTCAGGCTGAGTTCTGGGTATCACAGGAAGTTGCAGACCATTGACTCAGCTAAGGGGTTCCTGGGACAGAAAGTTATTTTGTCTAAGAAGGATAAATTTGGGTTTTGTGGCGAAGGGCTGCATACTTTATGGCTTTAGAATGATAAAGAGCTAATAATAGGTCAGTGAGTGAGGTTGTGAACATGGACTAGAGAGGCATTTCTCCCATACTTACTATTCTGCATGTAGAAAACAAAGTCTTTTCATAACCTTGAGAAGGTAACAATGGTACTCAGAAAGAAAGACTCGAAAAGGATGGATCAGTGGCTGGGCTTTGCTATACAAAGACCTGATTATCAGGGTCCAGCTGGGACCAAAGAAGCTGCCATTGACAGGTGGATAAGGATTAGATTTCAATACCTGAGACCCTGTGGTTTGAAATATACCCAGAATATTCTACACGTATCCAGAACAGAATCCTCTCGTTCCAGGAAAATTTGTCTTGTCAGAGTCTTGTAAATAACTGTAAGAAACACTAGAAAAATGACTCCAGACCAAATTGCTATTTATCAGAGATGAGTTAAAAGGGGGGATTATAATTCTAGACTTTTGAGTTCAGTGGAGGAAGTCAAGCACCCAGGATTATCTGTGACCATGGAACCTTTCCCTCTGCCTGTTCTCATTGTTTACATATTCTGTAAAGGAAGAAATGTTTATATGCATTTACTTTATAAAATTTTCTGGCAAAACCACTGAAATTCGATTAAAAAGTACTAATATCTTCCAATTTTATTTGCGGTATGAGTAGACGTAGCTGCACCCTAGTTTCTCCTCCACCCCCACACAAACACCCATCTTCTCTCAAGTCTCGGAGTTCCCATCTGTGAAGTGAAGGGCTGTGTAGGAAGTCTACTTCGTTTACCGTAGCCTGATGGACTCTGCACCACCGTGTAAGCATTTTCAGCCATCCTGTCCCCGTTTTCATCATTCACCCTGGGTCTGGTGACAGTGCCTTGCTCAGCACCGGAAAAAAAAAATTCTTATCAATGAATGATGCTCAGAAAGTGTGCCATAGACCAAGGCTGTTGTCAGACCTGGCTGGAGACAGAGAGTTTGACTGGCCTTGGATACCACTAGGCATCAGATCAAGATGAAAAGTCTCATCAGTTCAATTTGCAACTCTTTCACCTCAGGGACTTCTCTTTTGTTTAGCCCATGGGGGTGGGAAACCAAGCTGACCCTGTCCAGAGACCTAAGGACACCACTTCCCAAGGGGTAACAAATGCAGTCTCTGTTGTCTTAGCGCCTATGACATCCAAAGGGCCAGTCAAGGACTCCCCATTCTCAGAGGTCATTCGAGAGAAGGTACTGCAGTATGTCGACAGTACCTGTGGAGGAACTGGGTTCTGTGGTTACAGCCTTCCTCCTCTCGGTGAGATCGCCCACTTAGGTGCACAGCCATCTCTCAGCCTGGGGGGAAGGAATGCATGTAGACAAAGGAGAGAAGTCTCCAATTGGACAATTGGACGTAAGCCTCCCAAAGAGAGTGCTGAGTCTGTGTTTTTGCCAGAAAAGGAGAGGGATGGGAGAGGGAAGGGAGAGAAGTTAAGATGCAGCTCTCTGGGAAAGGAAGCACAGGGAATAGGGGAGAGAGCAAGGTCTATGAACAGAGCTTCGCCACATCAACATTTGGCTGGAGCCTTTGGTCCTCGTCATGTCAAAGTCTTGAGTTCATGGTTCTGTATTTAGGTGGGTTTAAAATCTTAGACTAAAAAGTGTGATTTCCCAAGGCCTATAACTCAAGAAAATGTGATGAGGTGTGCACCGTTATTCAGTGGTATTGAAGCAATGGAGCCTGAACTTGTCCTAACCTGTCTTTCTTTGGCAAAAGGAAGGGCTTCATTTTAAAGAATGGTTGTGATTTTTGAGAATTTCAGCAGCTCTTGACTTCTGTGGGCTTCTTGTTTTGGAACAAATACTTCTCTATTATTTAAAATCTTTTTTTTTTTTTTTTTTTTAGTTTTTCGAGACAGGGTATTTAAAATCTTTTATACTACTTCAAAAAAAATATTTTCCTGCTAAAATGTAAAACCTTCAGATGTTTGAAAGACTTGAACTACCCATAGTTCCCACTGATACACCCACGAACATTTTATGATTGAATGAATTACATTTGAAGGAATGTAATTTCCTAAGAATTATATTTGTTTTCTAAATAAGTTAACTCACTATAAATACCAACAATATGCAAAGCAGTTTATGTTTTTTTTGTTCATGGTTTGAGGGTTTTTCCTTTACTTATTTTCTGAGTCTATGCATTTCCCTGGTTCATCACATACTGACTTTTAAGAAATAGCTAGATTATCTAGATTCTAATCTTGAATTTGTACATAATTTGAAAATTTGAGCTTTGGATAAGTAGCAAGGAAGGAACAGTGGATTTAGAAGTCTCCTCCTCACCAATTGTTAGTTTAGTTTCACGAGATGTGTGTGTGTGTGTGTGTGTGTGTGCATATGTACATATACACACACATAAGTTTATATATATTTAACTTGGAATATATATATATATATATATATATATATATATATATATATATATATATATATATTTATACACATATATTGACCAGGTTAAATTTACACTGGTTAATGCCAGAACTTTGTGCTTTGTCAACATCAAAAGATGTGTGTGTGTGTGTGTGTGTGTGTGTGTGTGTGTGTGTCCATCCTAAGGGACTTGTTCTCTAGAATGGTAGTTATTAGATTCAACAAGGGATGTTGAGGGGCGATGGGAGGAGGGTAATTCCTCTTCTTCTTGAATTTACAGACCATTTGACAGAAACTGAAAACCTGGGGATTGATGTGTTCTGAGTGGTGATTTCAGGAGATCCAATCTATCATAGTGGGGAGGCTTGTTAGTTAGGAGCTAAAGCTGGCTAATTTTACACAACACAGGTGTGCGTAACAGAGGTTCTTCACATCCTGTTGGATCAGGAAGCAGAAAGAGTCGATCAGAAGTGAAGCTATAATTACCTAGCCTCACCCCAGTGGCTTTTCTCCACTAGTGAGGCCCAATGTCCTAAAAGTTCCGTAACCTCTGGGAACAGCTGTATCAGTTTTCAAACACATGAGCCTATAGATGACATTTCACACTTAAGCCCTGGCACTCAGCCATGTAACATTCTAAAACAATTAATGAATTATTTCAACTACCTAACTGAGTGGAATTTGGATGTTCTCACTGCAGAGATGGCATGTTTGAGGCCTTAGATGTGCCATTTCCTCAGTTCCGGTCACTATGTGTCGCATGCATTTACTGAAATGCCTCACTATATAGGTATGTAGAATTACTGTGCATAAATCTTAGAAATATGTTGTAAGATTCCCCCCCCCCTTTTCACGGTAATAAGAAACCACACTAAACTCCAGCTCCATTGAGAAGAGATATGTGTTTCTCAATATACTTGGCCAATGTAGAAGCTAACAGTGTCTGTTCCTCTCCCCTCTTCCTAGCCACTTTCCTTCCCCCAATAGTAGAGTACGTGCCTGCAGAGTTCTTTCCCAGTTACAAGAGCTGTATGACCTCAGGGAAATGATTTCCGCCCCTTGGGTTTCACTGTTTCTGTAAAGGGACCATAGGTGACTGTGAGAACCTTCCTTCTGCCACTGTCATTCAGAGAGATTAGGCATCACACCTGCATTCTTTCTGAGCTTTGTAGTGTGGCTCCCATTGTGGGAGCACTGTGGGGATGCAATGGGCCATCCAAGAAGACTTGAGCTGAGATTAGCAGAATGGTGGAGTGCGTCCTTCCTGTGTACAGATGTTTTCCCTCTTGTTAGCTAACCCTTCCCCCCCCCCCCCCCGTGTTATGGTTTGCAAGTCTATGAGAACTTTCTGTATTCTGACAAATTAGCACAACCTGCCTATGTAAATGGCCTTGCTACAGTCCAGGAAGCCCTTAACTAGGTTGATAGAGAACCCCAGGGACCACACACACACACACACACACACACACACTGCCAGTCTCAGCATTTGGGTATCACTGATGCTGGAATCAGATCCTTAGAAGTGATTGCAAATCCATTCCAATGCTACCAAGGTAAAGTGATAACATACTTTATTCTTATAATCTCCAGGGAAAGGAAGAAAACCACTAGGAATCTGTATAAAGGAAAAATAAAACAAAACAAAAGACAACTATGATTCCAGAATGTGTCTGCACAATGGGGCCTCGAGTTAGTCTTCTGTGACTCAATATCTTCATGAACAAGGCGGAGGTGAAAGTCTTGTATCCAGGGACATGGAATGGATTTAAAAAGTTGGCATATGAAAAGAACACTCAAAATTCTAAAGCGCAAATGTCGCCATTATTGCAAAAGAACTCACTTTTCCTTGCAGCAACACCACTATTACTGTTGCCTTCATTGTTATTATATAATAGCAAAGGCTTTATTTCTTGCATTCATATTGCTTTAAAAGAGGGCTATAAAATGCTCCCAAAATAGATGCCCAATAAAAGTCTGTAAGAATCACTGATGCAATGAGAGGAATTCTCTTATTACATATCATTTTATCATCGTGTCCAAGGTATGAAAAATATTATTACTTTCTCACCTTTGTAAAGATAGCTGTAGTTGATATTGAGCAGAAATTGATGCCTGTGCCACGATATGCAAATGCAGTGCCAATGTGGTGCTCAGACATTACCTGTCAACTTTACTGATCTGATTACATAATATTCAAATACGTCTGTACTCTTCTGTTCCAACGCTCTTCTCAACCTCTCTGCAGTTTGACCTACTCTTTGGTCTGGTAAACAACTCCTAGAATAGGTGGGTACCACAGGTGCCTTCTTTAGCACCAGCAACATCCATCTGATTGGTGGATGGATGCCACCCCACCACCAGAAGATAACCGTTCTGAAACCCAGCCTTACCTAAGTTGACAATGAAGGTGCGTAGATCCATGACCACCAGAAAGGCGTGATGCTTTCATTGACAAAAGTGCCTGACTGGAAAGGGTCTGAGCTGCTCTTTTCCTTCAGCTATCTGTGTGAATCCTAAACTTAAAGACCATGCAGTTCTGAAAGTGATTTAGATTTTATATGTAAGTTCTGTGAGGCTACCCTGGAGGGTCAGCAACTCTAGGAAGCAAAAGAAGTTTTCTCTCACATTTATTAGACTCTTTCTGAAATAATAATTTGTTAGATTTATATAGACCCACGAGGGAAATGTATGAACGTAAGGACCATAGTAACAAAGAAATATTAATGTCAGCATTTTAACAGAAAAGCTTTTCCATTAGAATGTTCAGGAACAAGATTTGTATGATTTAAAAAGAATCAGAAGAGGGTTTGCTTCCGTCTTTAGCCAGATACAAGCCACACATTTCTAACAGAATTAAGTACATCTCTGCGGCCTCACCTTAACCTGCTCAAAGACTGACTGTACTCACTGACTACCTGCAAAACTTCCGTAAGGATGGAGCTCAGAATAGTGAGTTACCCATCCATTCCGGAATGGCATCGATCAAACCATCGGATGGATGGAGTAAGATAGAACCCTCCTTTCTGGGCTTCTGCTGCCTATGTAGTCCAGTGGAAATTATATTACAGCAGAATCTCCCTCTGGTGATACATCAGTATTATGAGTGCCATCCTTAGACAAATTAATATTAAGAATAAAGATAGAGAACACCTGCTAATCATTTAGCTGCTCATATTCTGTATGAATGAGGATTGATTGTGTGTCAGGTACTGCTCCAAACCCATTATTTGCACATTGCATATAACTTCATAGCAACCATTGGGGTGGATGATATTAGTCAAAATGTACAGATGGGGAAGTTGCAATTCAGAAATTTTCAAAGCTACAAAGTGACATGTTTAGGAATACATCACCCATGTCAGTATTCCAGTTGGTCTAGGTCTTCGGGCTTAGGGCTTGTAATATATGATTCATCTATGTGCTAACCTTCGAGGATGGGCAGCTTTAGGTGGTGTTATATGTTGTTTATCGCTAAGCCGTCTTCTACATCTCCTTACAGGTGCCTAATTACCAGACTCCATCTCTCTTCAATGATAAAATTGTATGTTCAACTTAGGAAATTTCCCCCTCCCCACTTTCAAGTTGTAAATTCATTTGGATAATGTAACTCAATTCAATATTGCATTTTTGTATATTATTCCTGCTGATGATTTCTTTGCTTGCTAGATAAGATAAATACAGTAAAAAGATTCAAGTAGGCATAGGTGTTATGTAGTTCCATAAATGATGCTGAATTCTTAGCCATGATATTATGTAATCTCCCCGCTACCATAATTTAGCATAATTGACTAATGGATTTAATTTTCTACCACAGTCCTTTTCTTTGTTATTGCTACTGTTGCTATTCCTTGGGGGGTGATTACAGAGTTTAGGGAGCGCCTGGATTGAGGAAACAGAAACCAGATGGGCAGCAGTGGGGTAAGGGGGTGGGAAGGTACATAATGGGTTAAAGAGTCCTTGTGGTCCTCCACAGGGTTAGTCTCCTTGGGTCAAGCTGATAAGGCAGAAACAGTAGCTGGTAATGTCTGCAAGTCCCAACCACTCAGGAGCTTAAATCTCTTGTGGATATTTAAGTGGGAGTCATAAAATTGCCACCAGGTGGTGCCAAACCACAGCACAGTTGGATTTAATGGTATATTTGGAGACTTGACAGTGCCCCCACTCACCCCCACAGCTGGAAAAAGGCTATAACGCAAGAGTTGTTGCATATTGTAGACAATATGGGGGGTCTGGGCCCAGGTATTTAGGTTTTATCTTCTGCTTTCCAAGCTGTTTATGAGGTCTAAAGTAAGCTAGCAAAGTTGGCATACGCGGCCGGGAAGCACAGGGCCCAGCATGTAGGAACATTCTGTAAACATTTGTACCTGACCTGAAAAGTATCTAATGCCCCCCACAGTTTGCCCCTTAAATACCAAATTCGTTTCTGCTATTGCCACTGCGGCTTTATGGAAAGCCAGAGTGGCTTTTCCTTACTTGTTATTGGAATCTAACAAAAGAAGCCTAATTCTTTGTGAAACGGACCCGTAAATAACTGGACGGCACTTAGTCTTTTACCAATCCCCTGCCTGCAACCAGGCACATCAAGGACTGGTGTGGATTAGTGACAAGAATATATGTTCTCCCCAGAGTCACCTGAAGATGAGAAAGGCATCTTTTGTAGAAGAACAGGATTTGGATGATGACAGTTTTGCAGGAGCGTATCAGCAGAGGAAAAGCAACGTGGAGTGGCTTCGAAGAGGACGCTGAGCTCAGCAGAGAAAGCAAAGAGAGGAAAGAATCTTAGAAGTGAATAAGGCTTGAGGGAAAGGCAGTGAGGACCGCTTGGAACAACCCTGTTGGGTAAAAGGGAATGAGGTTCAGATTTTGCCCCCAAATTTTAGTGAAATGTCCAGGGATTGGTTATTTTACGGGATGAATGTGAAATCTCCTCTTTAAGTTCACATGGTTGAATATTTGTCCCTAGATGGTGCCGCCCCCAACCCCTACCTTCACCCCAACTTTGGACTTTATTGTGGAACTTTGAGAAAGTAGGGTCTACATGGAGGAAGCAGGTTGCAGGAGGCCTGATGGTCTTGTGTCTTCTTATAGCAGAGGACCCTTGATTCCAGCCTGAACTCTGCTCCCTGTCTCTCCCAATGTGACTAACCAGCCTCAAATGCCTGCCACCCTAGACAGGAAAGCTCCCATAGTCATGCTTTCTCTACTCCAATGGGAAAGAGCACCCCCCACTGCCGCCCCGAAATACTTTTGTTTTACCATAGTGAGCAGTGAGCCTAGGACCTAATGGATACTAGGCAAGGAATTTACCAGGGAGCTCTCTCTACCCACAGCCTGCCTTGCGTTATCTCTTCCTCAGTGGTAAGAAAAGAGGCAGCAGAGCAGATAAATAAATACAAGAAATGCGGCTGGCATGTTGTTATGCAACAGAAGATAGCTGAATCTCCTCTACAAAACCATTGTTTAAGAATCCAGAACCGCAGCTAAGCAATGCGAAAGATCAGTGGTTCTTACCCTTCCTAATTGCTACCCTTTAATACAGTTCCTCATGTTGTTGTGACCCCTAACCATTATTTTTATTGCTACATCCTAACTGTAATGTTGCTAATGTTACAAATCATATTGTAATGTTTTCAGATTATTTTGGTGACCCCTTTGAAAAGGTCATTTGACCCCGAAGGAGTTGCGAACCACAGGCAGAGAACCACTGTTTTAGATAGAGTGCTTCAAGCTTTGTGGTTTTTTTTTAGATTTATTTTATTTATTTATTTATTTATTTATTAAAGATTTCTGCCTCCTCCTCGCCACCACCTCCCATTTCCCTCCCTTTTCCCCAATCAAGTCCCCCTCCCTTGTCAGCCCAAAGAGCAATCAGGGTTCCCTGCCCTGTGGGAAGTCCAAGGACCACCCACCTCCATCCAGGTCTAGTAAGGTGAGCATCCAGACTGCCTAGGCTCCCACAAAGCCAGTACGTGCAGTAGGATCAAAAACCCATTGCCATTGTTCTTGAGTTCTCAGTAGCTTTGAACTCAGAAAACCTCTCTTTAAGACAAGACCGTAGTGTGTCTTGAGACTTCCCAGGATCTCCGTTTTCAACAAAGATTCCCAGTGTGCATTCTCTATGAAAATTCTTAGAGGCATATACTCACGTATACAAAATAGGAACAGAAATTAAAGTGTAGAAAGAAGGCTAATTTCTTTCTTTCTTTTTTTTATTGTCAGTCTTTCCAAGTTTTTATTTTCACCTTTTTATGAATACTATCGGGAGACGAGAAAGAACTTTAATATACCAATGTGCCACTCAAATTTATATCCTAGAGCTAATCAAAAAGATTGGAGGATTTATTTTCTCTTATGATTATCCAAATGTGGAAACCTTATAAGATATAAGTTTTTTTTTCTTTTTTTTCCCCACCCTTCTCCCCCTCCTCCCACCCTTCTCCCCCTCCCCCCACTCCTCTCCCCCTCCCTCTCCAGACCACAGAGCAGTCCGGGTTCCCTGCCCTGTGTTAAGTCCTAGGTCCTCCCCCCTCCGTCCATATCTAGGAAGGTGAACATCCAAACTGGCTAGGCTCCCACAAAGCCAGCAAATTAATTAGGATCAAAACCCCCTGCCATTGTCCTTGGTCTCTATCAGCCCTCATTGTTCGCCATGTTCAGAGAGTCCGGTTTTATCCCATGCTTTTTCGGTCACAGTCCAGCTGGCCTTCGTGAGCTCCCCGTAGATCAGCTCTACTGTCTCAGTGGGTGGATGCACGCCTCGTGGTCCCGAATTCTTTGCTCATGTTCTCCCTCCTTCTGCTCCTCCTTGGGACCTTGGGAGCTCAGTCCAGTGCTCCTGTGTGGGTCTCTGTCTCTATCTCTATCCATCACCAGATGAAGATTCTATGATGATATGCAAGATATTCATCAGTATTGCTCTAGGATAGGGTCATTTCAGGTTCCCAATCCTCAGCTGCCCAAGGAACTAACTGGGAACCTCATCTTGGGCATTTGGGAGCCCCTCTAGGGTCAAGTCTCTTGCCCACCCTAAAGTGGCTCCCTTAACTAAGAATTGTGGTTCCGTGCTCCCCTATCCACCTTTCCTTTATCCCAATTCTCCTGTTTCCCCAGGTCCCCCCTCCTTCCCTTCTACATTTTCTCTCCCCATCTCCCCTTACCCCCATCCCACCCCACCCCCAAGATCCCATTTTCTCCCCGGAAATTTGGTCTACTTCCCTTAGCCAAGAGGATAACTATATGTTTTTCCTTGGGTTCAAGAAGGCTAATTTCTTATGAGGTAGAAGAGAATTGAAAACAAACACGTTGTCATACTGGTCAGTTTTATGTCAACTTGAGACAAGCCAGGCTATCTGGGAAGAAGGAACCACAATTGAGAAAGCTCCTCCATCTGACTGGCCTATAAGCATGCCTGTGGGGGCATTTTCTTGATACATGATTGATGTGGGAAGGCCCAAAACACAGTGGGCAGTGCCATCCTCTGGGCAGGTGATTCTGGGCTGTACAAGAAAACATAAACACATGAGCACAAAGAATCATAGTGTAAAGGCATTGTAGAAGCAGAAGCCGGAAAGCTGGTTTATCTGGTGAGAACTCTAGCTACTCTTCTGAGAACCCAAGTTCTATTCCTAGTGCTTACACGATGGCTAATAATCTTCTATAACTTCAGTTCCAGGGATATAATGCTCTCTCAGGCATGGTGCACAGACATGCAGCCAGGCAAAATACCCATACACACAAAATAAAAATAAGCAAATACTTAGGAAAATACCTAGAAACACATACATTATTATAAACAATAATATTACTAAGCAGTGAATGTTTGCTGTCTGACAGCTTGTATGCCTTCAACATTCCCACGTTATATTAGGTTCTGTGGAGAACACAAGAGAAATGAGGTGAAGGCCATGTCCAACAGAGACAGGACCCGGGGGGGGGGGGGTGGGATTCAAGCACAGGCTAATTGAGGCAGAATGAAGTCTCAGATATGGAAAAGGATGATTTGGAAGTAGAGCTCACAGAGTAAAGAATTACCCAGGGAAGCAAACGAGCCATGAGCTGATGTGTGGGAGCAGGGCTGTCTGCAGAATGACTGGGGAGTGGATCAAGTAACATTTAGGTCAGGCGACCAATGCTGAGAAGAGAGGGAAGGAGACGAGATTAGGCAAGTTGTAGAGTCAGGAGTGAGAAGTATCCTATATGCTTGTGCTGCAGTTAGGGACGAGAGTGCAGAATGAGGGGCTGGCCCACGGACTCCAATGAGAAATCAGGCAGCATGCAAAGTTCAGCAAAGGGACTGTTTGTTGGCCAACTTCCTTAGTGTCCTAATGATTCTGGTTGATTCTCACATCTTTGTAATCTTCCAGGAATGTAGCAAGGACATCCATCTGTGGGAGCCTTTCCTGCCCCATCTTGTCACCAGAGATAACGACTGTCCTTACCCCCAACCAGCATTTGAAGTTTACTGTTAGTTTAAAACTTGCTGGTCCCCAGGAGATCTCACAGCAGCCGATCTACTGAGAGGTCAGCTGGTATTCTCCAAAGCTGGTGGAACTGGGTATCACACCGGGAAAGAGTAGAAGATCTGCTGAACATCTAAAACTAAATTTATAGAGATTCTAAATATATAGTCATAATTGTCATAATTATTTTTTAGAAGCTGAGAGCTATTTTTAAATCTGCCATAATCTGAGAAATTCTGAAATAAAATGGTAAAGTTTAATGCAAAGGTGAATTGTGTTTAACTCAATTTAGCATCAGCATAGGTGTTCTTATAGTCAAGGGTTTAGAGTCGTCTACTAAACTAGTATCATTTGATTTTCTCATAACTCCTGAATGAATTCAAAATTGTAGAAATATTCTCAATGAGCACAACATTGATCCAGCAGGATATTTGGATTCCCTAAGAGAAGAAGGCTTCGTGGTGTTGGCATTTTCAAATCTGTTCACATTTTTTTTTCAGCTAATTCAACATAATGATATTTTAGAGGTAAATGTACTCATCACATTGATGGATTAAGAATTCAGCATGCCAACTAAATTCTGAAAGACGTGGGGGGAAATTTTTCAATTTTCGTGTACTTAGATGGATTAGGAAGCCATCATGCCATTTGGGTTCTGAAAGATGAAAAACTCTGAAGCCGTCTCAACTGTTTTCATTTACATCTTAAAGAAGTTTCCCAAGGCTGCCACAGCACATACAACATTCATTTTTTTTTTGACTTGCAAAAGAAATAAGTGTTTATCGAGGAAAACATGCTCAACCCAGAAAAGTCTTACTCGTCCCAAAAACGTTCCTTGCATATCAACCATATGTCTGTACAGTATACTAGGCACGGACACCATAGATGTAAGCATGGCAGCCATGTCGGAGTTCACTTTCAAAGAACTCGGTTTCCTCTTGATGAAGTGAAATCCCAACTGGAATGAAGGGTGTGACAGGTGGTGACAGGACGGGCAAGGCATGTGGTGCCGGGCAGGGTGCAGCAGAGGCTTCACCAGGTGAGGCCTGGGACCAGGCGATGAAATCAGGGAAGAGAGAGTCAGACAGCTTGACAGGAAAAAGCAGTGAAGGCGGAGTGGCTCAGTTGGGGCAGGAGGAAGGTCACGATTGAAGCCAGCCTGACAAAATTAACACATTTTATAGTGTCAGTGGAGTTGATATCACTGACATTCTGACAAACACTGTTTTCCTTATTTTTAAAGCCACATTGAAGTATATGTTTTATTTGGTTTTAGAATAAATAGTTTTCCATGTATTTTATTCACCAAGGAATAATTGTATTTATTGGTCTATACTATTCTCTAATGATTTATGAAAGTATATTTATGTCAGCTAATTTCATACTCACCAGCCCCTTTTACTGAATACATTGTATTCACTATTTCTCCATTACAAAAGTTAAAAATTTAATGAAAATTTCATCCATACCTCTGACTATTAGTTTAAAATCTAATGTACTGTTTAAAATCTATACAGCATGTAAGAATTCACATGGTAATCAAACAAATCTAACCCTAAATTACAGAGCAAATTAATTTTCTTTCAAAATATTTATTGAGAAGCATATTTGGAAAGTGTAATACATAGGACATGTGACAGCTGCCTTCGAATAGAAACAAGATCAAGATATTTGGAGCCACACCCTAAGCCACAGCGTTTGACTATCATGTCACATTCTCCTGGTAAGCAATCATCAGCTCTTTATCTTTGTGTTGGCATTAAGAAAAAAACTTGGTCTCATTTATTTTTAAGATAAGGGCTTCATTTGTGCTAACAAAACCCAACTGTCATGATGGGGACATACTCCTGTTACCTGTGTTGCTAGGGGAAGTGCATGCTGTTTGGAATTTTAAAAGCATCGTTATATAACGTCTCTTTTGAAGCACCTCACGAAAGCCAGCAAGCGAAGAACCAGGAAGACTACAGCGCTGCTTGCCTTAGACTTGGGAGAAAAGAAAGACAGAGCACTAGACTGAAACGAAGCTTCGGTGACACTGTTCCTTTGTCCCCAGCCTCTAAGTTCCTTCAGGTCACTGGGCACAACTGTCCTCTCTTTCCTTTGTGAGTGTATGTGCCATGGCCTCATTCATGCCAAGTTAAATTCCTGAATGAGTCAGCGGCTGAGAAAAATGAATGGATGTGTGAACAGGCATCTTTAGGCTATTAGAAGAGCACAGGGTTGACAGCAGGTCTCTGACGACGTAGGTCATGAAAACGCCCAGCTTGGGGCCATATCTCTATGAAGACAGGTCTCTGCACTAACAGCAACCGTGTGCATCTGTTAAACATGGCCTGAGCGGTGCCACTACATGTGAGGTATCTGTCCAATGTTGCCTTCTCTTTCTTTGCATGCTTTTTCAAGGTTAACCCCGGAACACCTACTTATTTCTCATTTACCTTCCAATGTTTTTAAAAATTATTACTAGACTCTTTCCACACATTTATAGGACATAATACAATAAGTTGGTACATGTGTTTGATATATAATGCTCAAATCAGACCAAACCAATGAATTCTCATCTCACCAGAGTCAGGATAGCCAATAAAGAGTTTTAAAAATTAACCAGTATTGGCATGGGTATGGACTAAAGAAAACTCTTATCTGCTCTCAGGCAATGTAAGTTAATATGCTGCTATGGAAATGCTGCAAAAACTCTGCACACACCAGTATGAACACGCACTATGGTGCTAAGTAAATGCTCATCACAGAAACCCATCCCTGGCTGCTTATTAGTTTTCATTTTGAGGCAAAATCTCCCCGAGTTGCCTAGGCTACTCTTGAATGCACGCTATAACCCAGGCAGGGCTTGAACTTGAGATCTTCCTGTGTCAGCCCCCAGAGCCTGGGATTATGGGCCAGTACAGAAAAGGGCCTCCCTCTTTTTCTGCACATCTTAAGAGTTGCTTTTTGTGGTTGATAGAATTAAGTCTTCCTGAAGAGAGCTGAAGTGTCTAATTCTCTTGTTGAAAATAGGCTCATTATCAGCCGGAAACATTTCCTTTTCTAAAGCTGAAATTTTTAATCAAATGAAGACACATCATAGATGGGAATAATGGTGAGACACTTCCCTTCATTTTTCTTGGTTACCACCTAGTCCAAAGCTCGGGCACACTAGGTACCACCTTGGAGCCTCACCCCCAGCAGCCTCAAGATCAAGATCTACGAGACTGTCGTGAGGAGCTGGTACTGGAGAACCAATGAAGATTATTAAAAGGGAGAAAGAAAATAAATCATCATCTTAAAAGGCTGTTGGAAGGAAGACTCAGTGATAGACATTTTACAAACCAAGGCAGTGTGGGAGGTTTTCGATTTATATTTTTAAATGTGAGCAGATGGACTGAGCATTCTTATAGAAAGTGGATGCCTGTGTCTATGCGATGAAAATGTAGTTCCCAAGGGCTGTTCCTTTGCAGGTGGGAATAATATGAGCTTACTCACTCTGCACTGATAAGAAAGCTAAAATCAAAGCTGTACATCACTTCACATATGGTGACCCAGTTCTCCCTATTTTCTTATTAACTCCGCAGAGGCTTGTTCTTTCTCTCCAGATGACAGTTTGGGTGAAAGGGGTGTATTTGCAAAGGCGGTTTGGATTCTAAGGATGTGAAGCCTGGCCGGTGCTATTGCTTGTGTGATGGGGACAGGACGAGGTAGCATGGGACTTGTTGAGACAAAATGTAAAGAGAGAGATCTGGATTGCAAATCAAGCTTCTGTGCTCACTGGGGTGTTAGGGAATAAGAGCAGTAATACAATTTAAAAATTGTATTACAATTTTTTTTTACATACACTTGTGGTTTGCCCTTAAAAGACAATAGAAAGCTTATAATGCATAATCTGGAGCCAAAAGGCTTGAATTCAAATCTTGTATCTACTGCTTCTAATGTTTCTGTGCTTTAGTACCCACGTCAATATAAAGGAGGAGGTTGGGGGAAGCCATAGTTCCTACAGATGGAGGAGTTTGAGGGAATTGAATTTGTTTACTTATTAATGTGTTTAGAGAAGTTTCGGGCACATTGTAGTTGCTATTTAGACATAATAATGTCCTTGATTGTTATTTGATATTCATTTCGTGGGGTCTGCCTTCTCCTTTAAGGCAACGTACCCAAAGTAGTTTCTCTTGCAATAGAGAATAAGGCTATCCCTTGTGATGTAAGTTCAGTGTTGCTGTTTTCAAATGTGTTCCCATAATCCCTGTTACCAGAAGCCTTGCTCTCTGCCTCCTTTACTAACAATTTTATCCACTTGTGATAAGAATACGATTGCTTCTTTCCAATGTTAGGGTTGGAACCTGGGGCCTCACATATTAGGCAAGTGCTCTACCATTGAACCACAATCTTGACCCCATTTAATTGAAACACATCCTTAGGGCTTCATCCACCACACCAAACCAGCGTTTTGAGATTGTAGGATGAGCTCTTCTTAGATGACAGTGTCCACTTTCATCCGGGCCTGTGCTACTAGTAAAATACAAGTCCCCAATGTGGTTGTTATTAGATTGAAATCCATGGGACTTGAATTTTCTCAGCTGTAATGATGGGTAGCTTTATAAACCACATCTTCGCTGACCTGCATTCTCTTCTTGTACAAAGGTTTCTGCTGTGCCATATGGCCAAATTTCCTCTCTATTTGTTCTCCATCCCAGCTTCTCTCCAGGGCCAGTCCAGTTTCATCTCCAATAGAGCCAGAGTGTTCCAATATCCAGGCAAATCTGGCAGGATCGTGTTTCCTTCCTGTTTTAGAATCCTCATCAAAGGTTTAGCTCCTGCAATCTAAAATAATAGCACACGGGGGCCACATGCTCAGGAGAGCAAGCATTTTGACCCTCACAATGATAGTCAGAAACTTGTGTCTCCTTAAAAAGTTCCCCCTCCTCCCCCTCTCCCCTTTCTCCAAAGTCTCTCCTGCAGCCCAGAATGGCCCTAGCCTCACAGTAGTCCTTCTGGCTCAGCCTCCTGAGTATTGTGATTACAAGCATGAACCATCATGCATAGGTGAAAATTATTATTTTTCTTATGCAGAGAACAACAATACATGCTTGCACTTCAAAATGGATATGTAAAGTCAAGAATAAATAATTTATTGCGTCAGAACCAGAAAAAAACATAATGACGGTTATGTGTGGATACACTTATGTCCCCTTTCCTGCTGCCCAATAGATTTGAGACTAAAATGTTCTTTGTCTGCTTTTTAAACTCCATGCTAAATTAAAGTCTTTCCCCAGGACATGAGTGTTTGTAAAAGAGGTAGCTGATGGAATTGACTGTCATTTTCCAAATCCTATTATTGTCATTGTCATTATCATGATTATTTATTACTATTATTAGAAGAAACTTTTCTTTTTTGTTTCCCCTCCATTGTGGATTTTTTATTGATTTATTGAGCTATACATTTTTCTCTGCTCCCCTCCCAGCTTCTTCCCTCCTCTTTAACCCTCCCCATGGTCCCCATGCTCCCAATTTACTCAGAAGATCTTGTATTTTACCACTTCTCATATAGATTAGATCCGTATATGTATTTCTTAGGATCCTCATTGTTGTCTAGGTTCTCTGGGATTGTGATTTGTAGGTTGATTTTCCTTGCTTGATGTTTAAAAATCACTTATGGAAAAAAATAATAAGAAAAATCACTTATGAATGAGTACATGTGATATTTGTCTTTCTGGGTCTGGGTTACCTCACTCAATATGATGTTTTTTAGATTCATCCATTTGCCTGCAAATTTCAAGATGTCATTATTTTTCTCTGCTGTGTAGTACTCCATTGTGTAAATGCAAAAGAGACTTTTCAAATGAAGCACTGGACATCACTCAAGTTTGAATTTCCCAGAAATTCCATATCTCCCATTCTTTCCCAACCATTTTTCTCCACTGACTGAGAGTTGGAAAAACATGACCAGTTTGGAAACAGCCTGAGGACACTAGCCTGTGTGGTGCTTGTCCCCCACCTATGGGCAAAAAGGAATGGGGATAGCGAACAGAAAAACAGTCTTACCAATTATAAGAGAAAAGACTGTTTTCTGTTTGTGTTTCATTTTCCTAACCCAAAGGCAAGGTTGATTCTTCTGTTTCTTTTCTTTATTTTTCAGGAGATAGCTGGCTGTCTCCATGTTAGTAAAGAGCCCTGTTGGACTGCCTTGTCTACCAAGGGTTTGTTAACCCATAACTCCAGCTCACCCCTTTTCCACAATGACTTAATTTGTCCAGTGACTTAAAACAAAGGTTGTTTGAATGTTTGAAAGACACTTTGTTTTGTTTTGTGAGCCCGTGTTTGTGGAGGTCAGAGGACCATTTGCAGCAATCAATTCTCCCCTTCCACCAAGTGGAAGCTTCCAGGACCAAAGTCAGGTACTGGACTACAAATAGAGACTCTGTTTC